>NW_020954671.1:5731577-5752311 GCF_900497805.2 Vombatus ursinus | reverse complement strand
CTCCTCCTCCTCCTCCTCCTCCTCCTCCTCCTCCGTCTCCTCTCCCTGCTCCTGCCGCGCGGAGACATACCAGCCCCCGCCGGCGGCGTTGATGCTCCCCCAAGACCTCTCCATGCTGCCTCAGCCTGCTCCTTCTCCTCCTCCTTCTGTGCCTGCGCCGGCCCCGCCTCCCACTCCATTGAGGAATCGCACTGCCTCCTCGTGCGCACGCGCGCAATTCCAGCTGCGGCCGCAGAGGGGCGACCCTCGGAGCCCAGCCTCATTTCGGGGTGGGGGGAGGGGAGGAAGGGGGAAGAGGGAGAGGTAAGCGCGATTTGATGACGTCGATCTCCGGGCCCGCCCCCCCAATAGAATGACGATACCATCGCGCCCCGGCCTCCCCACGTGCTGGAGTCCTTCCTCTACTCTGGATTATGAGGTGCGAGTGGTTTGTGTGAGTCGTTGCGGCCCGGAGCCAGAGGCGGGAGCTGACGGGGTTGGAGGTGGTGACTGATGTAGGGGCAAGGGGAAGGAATCAGGGGCAGTGGCCACAGGGGTCCGGTTTCCTGGAGGTGGTGAGGACCCGAATATGACAACCCTCTGGTGGAGCGGGAAGTGGCCATTGACAACTTCTGTGATCGGTCTTGCCTTAAGGAAAATCTCGCGATGTCACCGGGAGGGTCGGAGGTCACAGTTCGGCTTCTGCGACTTGCGCACTCTCTCCCAGGGGCATCTCCCAGCCAGTTGTTCCAAGTCTTATTTAGGTTTTTGCAAGATGGGAGCTGTCCTTTTGGTTTAAGGATCCAAATATTTGGGTCTGAGTGTCATCTGGATTTAGAGCTGGAAGGGGAGTCTAGTCCAGTCGCCTTATTTTTACGACCGAAGAAACTGAGGCTCAGAGAGGTTGAATGATTTGCTCGAGGTTACAACCAGTAAGTGGGAGATCTGGAATTTGAATGAAACCCCGTCCTCAGCCTACAAATCCATCCTCTTTCTACTGCAGTGTTAACAGTTTGCTTGTCGCAAGACACACTGGGTAGGGTGGCTGTGATGACGGTTTGTACTTCTAAAGTGCTATGGAATAGTGAAAAGCTGTTTAAAAACGTTAGCCCCCAAATCCCAATTTTTCAGAATGCTTAGAATTGTGAATGCAAAATATTACTTCCAATAAAGGCTGAGAACATTTTGTCAGGAATAATAAACAGGACAGTTATTTAAACAGGTTAAAAGAATTGTTTAAAATCATTGTTAAAATTGTGTAAATGTTACTTGGGGAGCTAGGTTTTTTATTGTTATTCAAATGATTTTTAAAACTACCCCCTCTTGACAAGTCGTTCAGTTGAATTTTTTTTTTTCTTTTCTCTCTGGAGTTTATTGAAGAGGTAAATATCTGCACCTGCTTTTTGTACTATTATTTGTGGGAAAATGAATTTTGCAAATACAGTTAATTGCATACCATATTTATACCGTGTATGCCCCTACTTAGTAAACTCCAATGGCTCCTTATTGCCTCCAGGATAAAATAGAAACTCTTCTTTTTTGACTTTTAAATCTCATCATGAGCTGGACTGGGTTTATCTTTCTAGCTTTATTATACATTATTCTTTGATCCAGTTTCTCCTGTACATATTTTGTATGTATTTTTTTTTTTTTTGCATGTTGCCTCTCCTATCATACTGTGAGCTCCTTGAGAAGAGGGACTAGTTTTTTGCCTTTGTATCTCCAGCACTTGGAACAGTGCCTGGCACATAGTAGGTGCTTATTAAATGCTTATCGACTTTGATCCCATCAAACTGACTGCCACTGTTCCTCACAAAAGGCATGCATTTGTACCGACTATACTGCATACCTGAAATATATTTCCTCCTCCTCTCTGCCTCAGAATCTCTTACTTCCTTTAAGATCCAATTCAAGTTACCATCTTCCACATAAAACCTGTGCTGTTCTCCCCAACTATTAGTGCCCTCCCTCTCAAACAATTTTGTATTTATTCAGGCTTCTTGAATAGGAGTTTTTTCACTTTTTTGCTTGTATTCTTAACTATTTGAGAAGTAGCTCCATGAGCAGCATCTGACCCATTGTAAATTATTTCATGCAGTTCTTGACTTTTACTTCCAGAAACCTGTATTACTGAATATTTTGCATTTTGATTTATATTTTTTTATTTTTATTTTTTTAGGATTTTGTGGAGATCGTTTGGATACTCAGGATTTCTGAAAACATATCATTATAGAATAATTACATCAAATTCACAGATTCCTTTCACTTGGATATCACGGGTACAGAGTCTTCATAAAACACTGGCTTTTTACTTCTCCAGTCAAAGAAACAGATTCTCTACAATGCCAGAAATAGACATGAACAAAATTGACCCTGAATTGTATTCCCCACCTTCTCAAGTTCGTGGAATGACAAAACTTGATAGAACTGCATTCAAAAAAACAGTTACTATTCCAGTACTTAAAGTAAGGAAAGAAATGGTAAATAAATTAGTGAGATCCCTAAAAAAGGTACTGTTACAGCGTCCAGGCATAAAACGTGTGATTGATGATCCAAAGGATGAAGGAAATAAGCTTGTTATGTTGGATCCTCATAAGATAGTTTCTGATGATTCCTTTGAAGAATCTGAACGTCTTCTTTTAAAAGAGCTTAATGTTAACCCTCAGATCTCTTCATATAGTTTGGAGTTAGCTTATGAAAACTTTAAGACAGAAGAAATCTTGAGAGCCGTGCTTCCTGAAGGTCAAGATGTAACTTCAGGGTTTAGCCGAATTGGACATATAGCCCATCTGAACCTTCGAGATCATCAGCTACCATTCAAACAGTTAATTGGTAGGTACAATATAGAAAAACTTGGGTTTACTGTGTATGTTCTAATTTTAGTTATGTAAAGTCTAGAGAGGCTACATGACAGTGAATGGAGGACTGTTCTCAGGAAGACATGGGTTCAAGTGCTGCCTAGGACATAGACTAGCTATATCATGGGCAAGTCATTTAACCTTTATGTCTCAATAAGTTTTCTAAGCTTATAATTTACAAATGAATTGAGGATCTGTATCTGTAGAGGGAGTCTGCACACTGGGAGTTTAGCTCCATTTCTCTCCTCGAACATAGATCCCCTCCTGTTTGGCCAACTAATGAAATCAAAAGTCTAGACCAAAAACAAGAGTTTTATTTTACAACTGCTAGGTTATAGGAGGAGGAAATTTTCCTATTTTAAGTTTAGGCCATGTTCTGAGCTGTAATCCACCCTATTTGAAAAGCCATTTAGAACATCCTCTCTGGAAGATGTATATATGAATAAACTTAATTGTCTGCCTAGGCTTTTATGGCCATCAGTACATAAATGAAGGTATAGACTTAAAAATTCAGAATTATTTGCTGTGCCAAAATTCACTGGATTGTCATATTGCAACAAGGGCATTGTTGGTACTTAGTGATTACTGATCTTTAAGTCTAAATTTAGATCCCAGCTTTTGTGAATTTTTGATTTAGGTCTGAATACAAAGTATTTGTTTATTTTTCTATGGCTACAGATCTAGATTTTTGATTCGGTTCATTATCCCTTGGCTACTCATCCTGAATAGTCTTATAATTAGTATAACTAATTTGTTGGAGAAGGGGATGAAGAATTAATAGTATAAACCCAGGCAAATTTATGTTTTTTACATGTAGAATAATTATTAATAGACTTAAGGATTATGCTCATCTTTAAAATGTAACTCCAGCATTTTGTTCAGGTAAGACTTGTGAATACTCTTTTATGTTTTTCTTTTCCTTTATTTTCTTTTTGATAATTTATTTATTTTTAGTTGTGAACATTCACTTCCATAAAAGTTTTAGTTTTAAATTCCACCCCCCTCACTCTCCCCACCCCCCCATCCCCTGGGACAGTGTGCCATCTGATATAGGCTCTACTTATTAGTCAGGATGTAAAGACCAATTAGAACTAATGGGAGGAACCACTAGAATGAAGCAATAAAACCAAGCAACAAAAGAAAAGGAGATTAAATAGCATGCTTCTGTCTGCATTCAGACTCCCGTAGTTCTGTCTCTGGATGTGGATAGCAATTTCCATCATGAGGCTTTTGGAGTTGTCTTAGATTCTTGCATTGCTGTGAAGAGCCAAGTCTATCATCAACTCAGTCATCGAACAATGTGGCTGTTACTGTGTACAATGTTCTCCTGCTTCTGCCCATTTCACTCTGCATCAGTTCACATAAGTCTTTCCAGGTTTTTTTGAAGTCTGCCTGCTTATCATTTCTTATAGCACAATAGTATTCTATTACATTCATATACCCCAACCATATACACAACTTGTTCAGCCATTCCCGAACTGATGGGCATCCCCTCAATTTCCAATTATTTGCCACACCAAAAAGAGCTGCTATAAATATTTTTATACATGTGGGTCCTGTTCCAGTTTTTATGATCTTTTTGGGATACAGACCTAGAAGTGGTATTGCTTGGGTCAAAGGGTATGCAGTTTTATAGCCCTTTGGGCATAGTTCTGAATTGCTCTTCAAAATAGTTGGATCATTTCACAACTCCACCAATGTTTTCTTTTATTTTTAATGATAAAAAGGATTGCTATTTGAATGGTGTGATCAGAATATTGAATGCTACAAGCAAATGTTATATAGTTATACATAAACCCCTTCTGGCATTCTTTTTCATTATGTTTCCTTTCCCTCACATATGAACTATCAAATTCTCAGAAATATTTTTAAGGAGTAAGTATAGTGGATAGAGGAGGCTGGAAGTCAGTTCAAGTTGTAACTCTACTACATACTGCCTATTTGCACCTGGTGGAACTTAACTTCTCAGTGCCCTGGATTACTCTCTAAAACTAAGTTGTCAAAGTCTCCTTTGTAGGCTCCATTATAAATTCCTTAACCATAGGTATTCTCCAGGGCTTTATCTTAGGCTCTCTTATTTTATCTGTATACTCTCTCTGTGACCTCATCAGCTCCCATTGGTTTATTATCTATATGCAAATGACTCATAGGTTTATGTCTAGCCCTAATCTCTCTCCCTTGAGTTATAGACCAGCTTCACCAGTTGTCTGATATTTCAAACAAGATGTTCTAGAGATATCTTTATGCCCAGAACAGTATTCATTTATCCTCCCTCCTTACCCTCCAACCCAACTCCTCTTCTAAATTTCCCTATTTCTGTTGAGGGCACCTCCTTTCTTCCCATATCTCAGGTTCATAACCTTTGATGTCATCTTTCATTCATCACTCTTCCTTACCCCACACATTCAGTGAGTTGCCAGATAATACCATTTCTACCTTTACTTACGTTAATACACAGCTACCACTTTAGTTCAGGTCTCATAATTTCTTATTGAGATTATTGCAACAGCTTTTTAATTAGTTTCCATTCCACAATTCTCTTCCCACTGGAATCTATTCTCTATCTAATTGCCAAAGTGATTTCTTTACATGCAGATCCAATCATGTCATCCCCCTATTTAGTCAACTACAGTAGTTTCCTGTTACCTTTAGGATAAAATATAAACTCTTCTGTTTAACTTTTGAAGTCCTTCACAACCTGGCCTCAACCTATCTTTCTAGTGCCATTATTGTACATTACTCCTCTTCTTGTACTCTGCCATACAGCTATATTTGCCTGCTGTCTTTCATCTCCCATTTCTGGGCCTTTGCCCCTCATACCTAGAAGATACTCCATTCTCACCTCCACCTCATATGACTCTTTGTCTTCCTTCTGGGTGCAGCTCAAGCATTACCTTTCTTTTGAAATCTTTCCTGACACCCCAACTGCTAGTGCCCTCCCTCCCTAACTACTTTCTATTTGTAGTTATTCTCTTTAAATTTATTCTTTATATCTACATTCTAAAGAGAAACCCCTTTAGAATGTAAATTCTTTTTAAGTTGGAATTATTCCATTCTTTGTATCCCCAGGGCTTCACAAAAAGTAGGCACTAAAATAAATGATGTTTGCTATATATAGATAGATGAAGTGTCCCCACTGGAAATTGCCTCCAGTAGTGATATCAGAGGTTCTCACCATCCCTACACAACCCCCCACCCCCAAGGAAATTCAAATCTTTAACCATTGATCTTTAGGGTTCCCCCCCCCCCATAAATTTCATTCTTCATCTCAAGCAAACTATCTTACTTTGGGAATTTAGTTCTTATACCTAAGAAGGCAAAATATGAGCTTTTGCCCATTTATATTATAGTACACAGGTTATTATGAAGTATTTGATTTGAATTTCAACTGCTTTATTCATTTGCATTGTTGATTATTTTTATTAGATTTTTAAATCAGATTCTCTTTTATATCTCAGGATAGTCTCTTACAGGTTTCTAAACTAAGGTTGAAAAAGAAACTAATTAAAAGGAAGGAAGGAAACATGCATATATTAAGTACCTACTATATGCCAGGCACTGTATTAACTCATTTGATCCTCACAACAACCCTGGGAGGTATGTGCTATTATCATCTCCATTTTATAGCTGAGGAAACTGAAGCAGACTGGAAGTAAAGTGACCTGCCCTGGTCACACAGCTTAGCAAGTGTCTGAGGTGGGATTTGAACTCATCTTCCTGACTCCAAGCTTCATGCTCTACCAGCTGTACAAGACTTCCTTTTTTATTGACCAGAAGGATTACAATTATCATACTAATTATCATTATAATGTGTAATATTTAATTATAATTATTTTTAAATGGATATGTTTATTGTTTGGCTTTTATATAATGGCAAGTAAAGCATAATGGATAGAAAGCAGCCGTTTGAGTGAAGACCTGACTCCAAATTCCCAAAGCCAGCATCTGACAAATAATTGTTTTGTGACTCTTAGCAAGTAACTTAACCTCTACTATAAGACTATGATTTACAGATTTGCATTGCTGGATGGGGCAAGTTCTGTATAACAATGGAGTCAAATATCTGGACAAAAAAAAACAAAACTGATAGGTGTGTGTAGTCAAAGACCCAAATATTTCTTTTATTTGGAAACATTTGTTTTCTTCAAAATATTTCCAGAATGAACATTTGCCTATCCCCCATGGCTAGAAGCTCAACTGTTTTTGCTGATATTTTCAAAGTCCTCCCTCCTACCCTTTCACCTCATGATTACCTATTAAATAAACACACTCATGGGGCTTCAGCTATAGGGAAAAACATTTTTTTTTTCAATTACGGAGACCATCAGATACCCCCAGTGGCATGAGATTTTTATAATTATATTCCTTCAACTGATTCTAGATGCAGTTTTAAGGAAAATATATTTACGTTTTTACATATATGCAATTTCAGGCTTTATTTTGTAAACATTAAAGAAAACTTACAAAAACATTTTCCCCCATTTTTTTCAGGCCAAGTTATAATTGACAAAAACCAGGGCATCACTTCAGTAGTAAACAAGGTCAATACTATTGACAGTATTTATAGAAATTTTCAAATGGAAGTGCTGTCCGGAGAGGAGAACATGATAACCAAGGTATAGTATGTCTTCTCATCTATTGTGTGGAGTCAAAGTAGCTAATTGAAAGGAATAAAGTAAGTTTTAAAAAATAATAATACATTTATTCCTTCTTTCAACCATTTACTCTACATTTCAACACCATGGAAATGTTGAATAAAGTTCATCTTGCCTCTTCTAGCATTATAACAGCTTGTATTTACCAAAATTCTTATAGTACCTTTGTAAGTAAATTTTAGTCAGTCAGTTGTTGTTTATTGCTGTTCCATCGTCTCACTCTTGATGACCCCATTTAGGGTTTTCTTGGCAAAATATTGGAGTGGTTTGCCATTTCCTTCTCCAGTTCATTTTACAGATAAGGAAACTGAGGCAAACAGCATTTTAGTCAGCAAGCATTTATTAACTGCTCACTATATGCCAGTACCTGTGTAAGCCCTCTGAATACACATACCAACCCAAAGATGAGTCTCTGCCTTCAAGGCACTCATGTTTTAATAGAGGACAACACATAAAAGGAAGCTGAATAGGGTAATAGGGTAAGGTGAGGAAAAGATGAAAGGGGTAAGAAGAAGCCTTGTAGAATAAGCCCTGGGGAATCAGGAGTACAACCTGTGGTGGAGTTCTCAAAATGGTCTACTTAGGTTAGGAAACAAGTTAAAGCTACTCTCTTAGAGAACACGTTTTTAAAAGAAGCCCCATACTGTCAAAATGTTAGAAAAGTAGAAGTAATAAAACAGCCAAAAAGATGGATGCAAAATACATATTATTCTTGTTAGCTACTGAAAACTTTAGTTTTGTGGAAATTTGAGTATAGCAACAACAGTGTCCTCTAAAGCATTAACAGATACTCTTTTAATATTGTTTAGATCAGAATCATTAAGTATTCAAAGGTCTCCCTATTCTTTAAGAAACCCAGATTGCTCTGTTTTTGGGGACACAGCACTATATAAAGGCAAGTAGTGATGAATTTTATCCTATAGGAGAAAATCTATGCCTAGTTTTGAAAAACAGATTTTTTTTTAAGGCAGTTGGGGTTAAGTGACTTGCCCAGGGTCACACAGCTAGTAAGTGTCAAGTGTTTGGTCTGAGGCCAGATTTGAACTCAGGCCCTCCTGACTTCAGGGCTGGTGCTCTATCCACTGCACCACCTAGCTGCCCCAAAAAATAGAATATTTTATAATAACTAATAGTATGATGTTAGTGATAAGTTTTTTAATAGACAGTGTAAAGGTTCTAGGCTGTTAATTACAGGTTAACTTGGAATTTTACCACCATTTGGTGATGGCACTGAATAGCAGTTACAGGATATGGGGGATGCTCAATAGTGGCTTCCTATGTGGAAAACACATTTTAACCTGTTTGAAGTACTAAGTGTGCATATTCTTTACTTTTTCTTGACTCCTTAAGGTAATGAGCAATTTTGTCTCAACAACTATACCTCTGTCTGGGAAGTCTTTTTGGATTTACAGGTGGCACTTAATGGTTTTCTTAGACAGTTAAAGATTACTCTGGTTTTATGTTTTTAAACATATTAAGTAGGAAAGTGCTTGAGTTTAATACTGAATTTTTTAAAATTTAATAATGAATATTTATATTCATTTGAAGTATATTTATTTTTCCTTTAAATGCTGAAATCTTTTGATGTTAACCTTTGAATGCTTGATTACAGTCATATTAGTTCTTTGCCATAGAATCTCATGCAATAAAATCACTTATATTTCCTATTGTCATGTCTCTGTAAGATAATTTCTTAAAATGAGAGATCAAAAGTTAGATTTTATTAAAGTTGACTAAAGCAAAATCTATATGGAAACTAACTTAGAAAAATAAGATAGTGATACAAGAATACTAAGCATTTAATAAAGAGAGTTTTTATAGTTTTGATATTTCATGTCTGTCACAATCACAAAGCAGTGTCACAAGCCAATTAACTTTTTCTTAGATCTTAATATCACTTGCATTTTAATTTACCCAAGATAAATGAAACTTGGCAAAGGGAAAAAAGCATGACAAAAATTAGTTCATTTGACCAGTTCATTACATTGATTAGCTCTCATCATCTAAAATTTCATATATCATTTAAAATTTCCAGCTGTGACCCAGCCATACAGATTTCTCGACTTGAAACCAACAAAGACCCAAAGTAACAAAGTCTGAAAATTGCAGAATGGCTCTGAATTTAGAGTCTTTTCCATTTCCATCATTGTTCCCATTGATACTTAACTCAAACCTCCTCCTTACAGACAAAAATTCAAATTGTGGAGGTGACTTTATTTTCTGGGGTTGATGTGTCTATACACAATTCTCTACACACAACTGATGAATGCAAAATAACTAACCCTGAAAATGTGTGTGGTATGTTGTTTCAGGTTATAGGTTTTCTCCTTCCATCTGGTGGTATATAAGACCATAATTAAGCTACTCTGTTGGCCTATCTAAAAATTCCTTATGTGACTGCGGAAGCACTTTATGGTCCTTATGGATAAGGTGGGAAAACCATTTGGCTTTGAAGACAGGGCTTTTTTCAAGAACGTCTAATGCAAAAAATTAACTAGTCTCAAGACTAGTTACAAACACTGGTTTCCTAATTAAATTTGTTTTGAATGTATCGCTCTTTGCTCTTAGCTTTAGCATTGAAAAATACTTATGACAAGTCCTATGCAAATATTTACATATTAATTTAGAAATAACCTAATTAACCAAAACATACCTTTTTCAGGTTCGAGAAAACAACTACACATATGAATTTGATTTTTCAAAAGTTTATTGGAATCCTCGTCTCAGCACAGAACATAACCGTATTACAGAACTTCTCAAGCCTGGAGATGTTTTGTTTGATGTTTTTGCTGGAGTTGGGCCTTTTGCCATCCCAGTAGCAAAGAAAGACTGCATGGTATTTGCCAATGATCTCAATCCCGAATCCCATAAATGGCTATTCCACAATTGTAAACTAAACAAAGTGGACCAAAAAGTAAAAATCTTTAACCTGGATGGTAAAGACTTCCTTCAAGGACCAGTAAGAGAAGAGTTAATGAAGTTGGCGAGACAACCATCAAAGGAGAGAAAACCATCGGTGCACATAGTTATGAATTTACCAGCAATGGCTATCGAGTTGCTCAGTACTTTCCATTCTCTTTTAGATGGACAATCCAAAAGCAGGGAGCTTCTTCCCATAGTGCACTGTTACAGTTTTTCCAAAGCTGATGATCCCACCAAAGATGTTCAGCAACGAGCTGAAGCTTTGTTAGGTGCTTCTTTAAAAGGATGCAGTTCAGTTCACCTTGTAAGAAATGTGGCTCCTAATAAGGAAATGATATGCATCACTTTCCAGGTCCCAGCTTCTGTGCTTTATGAAAACCAGCCGATAAACCAAGAGGAGCAATATCTTAAACCTGGTATGGCTAAATTTTACACTTAACTTTTCTAGCAGCCATCCCTGTCATTTGGGAATACAGAATGAGGTTAAATAAACTGGTGTGATATTTAAGGTTTTAATCACTTTCTGATTCAGTTGTGTTTTAGTTTTATTGTGATTGAGAGAAGCAACTGTGCACCTGTTAAACTGTTGCTAGGTAAATGGCATTTGAACATAGGACCATAGATTTAGAGTTGAACAGCATGTCAGAAATAATTTAATTTCTTCATTTTACAGATGAAGAAACAGGTTCAGAGAAGTATGTGACTTCCCCAATGTCACAGAACTCATAAGTAGCACAGAGAGTATTTAAAACCAGATCCTCTCACTCCAGACCCAGCAGTCTTTCCATTGCATCATACTCCTCTATCACTTGATTCTGAAGAATAGTATCTAAAGCTCTTAACACATTAGTTTAAGAATCTTAAGGTTCCTGTGGTGTTTCTATTAATTTTTTTAAGAAAGATTTTAATAACTTTTGTTTTCACACTGTCTTTGATTTCCCCTTTTATTCCTCCTTTCTCTTAAAAGACCATTATGTATAATGAAGAATGTTTTTTTTTTAAAAAGAGAGGAAGGGAAAAAATTTAGCAAAAATGATCAACACATTGAAAAAATCTGATATTATATTGCACACTCAAGGACCCTGATCTCTGCCAAAGAGCAGGAGAGGCCAAGCTTGTTCTTTATAATCTCACAGCCTTCACTTTTGATTATTTTTTGTTGCTATTCCTTTCATCTGCATTATTTTTCATCATGTTTACTGTTTCTTGAAGCACAGTAATATTATATTATATTCATGTGCCACAATTTGTTTAGTCATTCCCCAATCAATAGTAATCTATTCTGTTTTCATTTGCTACCACAAAAAAATGTTGCTAGAAGTATTTTAAAGTATATAGAGCTTTTCTTCTTGTCAGTGACACCTCCCCCCCTCCCCCCGCTTTGATATATACTTTTAGCAGTGGAATCTTTGAGTCAAATGGTGTGGACATTTTAGTCATTTTATGTGCATAATGTAAAATTGCCTTCAAGAATGGATATACCAATTCACAACTCTTACCAACAATGCATTAGTGTTCCTGTATTTCCATAATCCCTCCAACATTGACTATTTCCATTTTTTGCCATCTGTTAATATTAAGGTCAGTTATTTGAAATATTATCTAACATAAATCTATTTGGTTTTATTACAGAAATCCTAGAGGGGCCTCCTTTTAAACGCCAAAGAACAGGTAAAGCCTCATTGGAAGGACAATCACAAAATGGCTCACAAACATGATCAGAAATGTTTTCTACCTCCATATCTATCCTTTGTGGGACTAAAAGCAATTTGTAATTCCCTGAAGCTCATGTATTATATCACTGTGGTATAGAACTAGGTAGTTTTGCCTTGCCTTTTACAGTTGTTTTATTGAAGATTATCAGAATGACATCTTAGTTGCTGAATTTTATATAAAGGTGATTAAATTTACTTTCACAAGTTATTTTGAAGAACTGTTTTCTTTTTCTTTTGGGGAGAGACACTATGACTACTTTCTTCTCTGTCATAAACTCTAGGAGTCATCATTTTCCCCCAGTGTTCCAATCATTTCAAGTCACACTTGTGAGAATCACATCCAATAATAGGATTTTCCCTGATTATGAAGATCAAAGCAGTAGCATCATGTGGCACAGAAAGGTTAAAGATTTCTATAGTTAAATGGTCCCTAGCTTTAGTAATTAGTGGGTCATTAGTGAGCTTGGAAAAAACTGTTTCAGAAGAATGGTATAGATGGAGGATATCAAGGGAAGGAGTATAGAGTATAGAGAGAACACAGTTAAGTATAGAGGACTCTAAAAGTTAATCGATGAAAGGAAGGAAGTGGAGCTTAGAGCTTGAAGAAAGATAGGAATTGGAATAGCTGCTGTGCAAAATATGATAGAAAGGACTAAAAGCACTGAGGGTCTAGTTGAGAGTATACAGTATAAGTAGTAGTGGATCCAATCAACATAGTTTCATGATTTCCTCTTTATTGTTCTTTTGGCTGTTTAGGAATACAAGCCAAAGAAGCAAAGGGTGTAAATTACCAAGGGATGAAGGTTACCAGCACAGGAATGGTCTAAGGTCAGTGGAACATGAGCTTTGAAGGTGAGGGCATTACTGAAATGGTTGAAAGAAGAGTTAATTCAAGTGAACAGTAAACGTTAAATGTCTCCTACATGCAAGGTACTGTTGAACGGTTAAAGAAGTGAGGCCAGAACCAGAGGAAGGAATAAAAGAAAGATCATCATATGTAAGAAACAGATATACCTCGAGCAGGGGAATTAAAGAGATGGAAGGACAGAAAATTGTAGTGAAGGAAGAGAATTTCAGAATTCAGAATCTTGAAGAAGAAGTAATTTAGTAAGGTCTAAGATTACCTTTGTGAATGGCTGAAATACAGTGAAGATAGAGGTCACAACTGTCAGAATGGATTAGAAGAGACACTGAGATATAAACTGAAGTTTGAAAGGATAATAGAGCCAAGGAGTTGAAAGAGTATGAACTAGATGTCAAAGTTGTGGAGGTGAGCAAGCATCTCATTTAAAAAAGTTTATGAAATTATACCCCTGATACTGATGTTCTTAATTAAGAGCTTAGCACACATGAAAAATGGCAAGAAGCTTTGTATATGGACAGAAAACTGGGTTTGGAAAACAGAAATCCAAGACTTACTTTTAATTTGTTATTAATTAAGTTGTGTGATCCTGAGCAAGCTTTGTGGCTCAATTTCCCCATGGACATGACATGAAATTATTAAATGATACATGTTAAATGTGTTCTCCCCACTTTAAGGGTTGTGAATGTATGTGAAAGCATAGGAACATTGGTTTTAGAATTAGGATGACCCTTTGAGATCAATTCAGGGACAGGGAACCTGTGGCCTTGAGGCCCCACCTGAGTCCAACCCCCTCATTTCTACACTGAAGTCCACAGAAGTCGTCAAGTGATGTAGGTAAGTAGCAAAGCTGGAAATCTGACCCAGTGCTGGGACTCAAAAGTCCAGTACCCTATTCACCATATAGTGTACTCCACAAATATAACATTTTACAAATGTTTCTAAATATGTTACATTAGAGTTTGACCAGTTATACCTGTGAGTATCTATTTTAATGGCAATTTTACAAGAAATCCTTCAGTTTTCTTAAGAAATTGCAGGAAACATTCATTGACATTGAGAAAGGTGGCATGAAGCAGTGAAAAGAGAAATAACAATGGATTTTCAATAAGAAAAATAATTTGTCTCAGGTCCACTAGTTACTACCTGTGTAACATGGTCAGTTCAGTTCACTTTTCTGAGCCTTAGTTTCCTTATCTAAAATACTATTATTATTATTATTATTATGTAACACTAATAGGGTGGTTGTGAGGAGTGTGTGTTTATGAACTATAAAGTGCTAGAAAAATTCAGCTATTGTTATTTTTCAGATGCTTCAAATATTTTTTCCTATCTGTGATCAAACTAAATCTATTACCCTTACAAGTAATTTTCTACATGTTACAAAATCTCTTGTTGAATGAAAACTTAAGGTCTGTAAGAAAACATGTCATGCTCAGTGCAATATTCAAAAGGTAAAATTTCACTTAAATCCAACCCCCTGAGACTTGTCATGAAATTGTTTCGTATGTTAGTTGAATGGTGCTATTTATGTATTAAATGTTAAGATATGGGTTTAATTTTACCATTGGTAAAAAGCTGTGTCTGCTCTAGATTATCCTGTTTAAGCCATGGTTCACAGTTGTACTACCTTAATCAAACTTTGCCTCACTTTCTCTAGCAGAATAGGCATTAAGGCTTTAGTTTAAAGAGAGTGAGTGACATTATCACAGCTCAGATTTTACTTGCCACATCCTGCAGGTAGAAGGAAAAAACTCACTTGTCTGGACTAGTACTGAGAAGACACTGAAAAAATTTATTAAGCGAAGGAATAGGTTTGAATATTGACTTAATGTTGTAATCAAAATGGCATTTAAATACTTGTTCAAATAAAATGCTATAATAAGAGTAAAACTATAAAACTTAATACAAAGTCTAGCTTTATTTTAAAAAAATTTACAAGTCTGTCTTTAAACCTCAAGTACACATTGCTGAATTATTCGTATCTTCCATTAGATGTGGCTTATTGCTTCAGTTCCTCTCAGGAAAATACAAATAAAAATGAATTTTTTCCCCACAAAAATGCATCTCCCAATTACATGACACTGTGTCCTGACTTTATTTCACATAGCTACCTTGAGTGGCAGTACTCAGATTGAGTTGTGCCGAGTGTGGTGATCATTTGGTCATTTCATGTTTGTTTTACTTGGGCTAGATTCTAGTTCCAATTTCTAAGCCTCACAAACTGGTAAATAAGTGCAGGTTAACTGTATGGCCAGAAAAGTCCACTGAAGGCATCTTGTAAGGCTCGGTGGCATGCCAGAGAAGAAGTATATCCTCCAGCAAGATCCTGTGGTGAAGCAGCTCGTACATGATTTAGATACCTAAGAGAAAAAATGATTGGTTTACGTGAAAAGTACGAAGCAATGGGTAAAGACATTTTTTAAAAGCAACTAATTAAAATAAATACAGAGTTACTGAATCTTCAACATGTTATAAGTAATTGTTAAAATTTCTATTCAGAAATACTAAATCCTTTAGTTATGGCATGTCTTTCTTGGGGCTGACGCAGGGTAGAAGAAAAAAAAAGATGTTCCCATTAAAAGGGTTGATCTAGTCATTACTAAGTATCACTACTGAAAATAGTATCAGTTTTCAGCTCCACTATTATTCCCTTAGTCATTTATTTTGTTTTCTTTGGCCAGAGCAATTTGCATTTAAAGACTAGGGGTATGACAGATATGGTACCTAGTAATATTTTAACCCACTCCATAGAATTTGCATCTTCACTTCTACTGAATAAGCAACCAGTTAATTCTATGATCACAACATCCAATGTCTGTTTTTTCACATGTCAATGTTTATTAAACTATATTATCCAAACTGTTAAACCAAAACAATACAACAAAAAGAAATGGGGAGAATAAGAGACAGTACAGAATCTTGCACCTACACCATGTTCTGTTTTAAGAAGAGCAAATGCTTCAATTTCTATATCTAATGGAAGACTCATATTCTGAGTTCAAATCTGGCCTCAGACACTTAATATCTATGTGACCCTGGGCAAATCACTTCACCCTGTTTGCCTCAGTTCTCATTTGTAAAATGAGCTAGAGAAGGAAATGGCAAATCACTCCATTATCTTTGCCAAAAAAAGAATTATAAACCAACAACAACAAAACACAAATGGAGTCGTGGAGCGTCAGAAGTGACACAACTGAAGTGACTGAACAACTAACTGGTCCTTTGTCTCTGTTAAATCACCAACAGATTAAATGTAATACGTCTTCTAAAGTCCACAAAACCCTAGGTTCTAGGTTCTATGAGACTTGTAAAGTTATTCCCTCACAGTAAATGTGTTCATGTCAGATATGTTTAAATTGTGTTTGCTAAGTACTTCCAAATGCTGCCACAACATTTACTGGGGGTAATGGTATTACTGGGAGTCTGATGCATGAGAAATGATCAAAGTGTTTTCAAGTTTAAAAACTTGCCCATGGAGCAGGACAAACCAGCTATTATTTATCTCACATAGGTTACCAAATCACTAGCAACCAAATAAAAGCTTTACCACATCTAAAACTACTTTCAAAATATTACCAATTTACATTTCTTCATATGTTACTGAATTGTTTGCATCTAGTCACCAGCCCAAGCTGTATCACCTTCATTTTCCTTTCCCCAGCCCTTCAGCTAGAAAAGCATTGTTTCAGCTTCAAGCCAACTCTCACAAATAAGAACTGGTTTCACAGTTATAATGTAAACCACTGAGCTTAAACTCACTATTTTGATTCATCACATCTTGGTCTAACCTACTCCTGGGAAAGTTGAGTCATTCTACCTCTGGCTTGGCAATTCAAGCATAAACTTGCACTGTGCACATGGCTTTTTATGTTATCCTGAGAAACCTAAAACAGCTGCGCACTGCTGGCAGCAAAACACAGGATCACCAGTAAAATATCCAAAACAGTTGCATCTTTTAATTTATGACTGTGCACTGTTTCCATAAAGAGTATATAAAACAGTTCAGCTTTTATAGGTAAAATGTAATAAACAGTCATACTCATTTATGCCATCAATGTAAAAAAGTTTATTTTAAAATGATTAATTATAGCTTGAAAACAGTATTTCTTGTTTAATAACTGTACTAGGGAAATGAACAATATTTCTATGTATGAATTAGTCCTAAGATACTTGATTCATACTACCAAATTCAAGTGTGCTTATCGAAGAATATTAACTTCCCCCTTTTTCCATTTACATTAAACATATCTGAAATGGAATAAAAGAATGACTTTTTACAAGAATTAGGATAATTATAGTTAAAGTTCATTATGCTCTTGAACAGCACAGAGTGATTATTTTTGAAGCTTTCAACCTATTTTCACCATAGCAACTTGTGTAAAAACATAACAGTTCATTGTTGGCATTCAACTGTGGTCTTTTATTTTTAAAGTAGCTAAACCTTTTTTCATCTGTCTTTTCTTTCACAGAATGACTTACATAGAAATGTATTTTGCATAACTACACATGTATAACCTATGTCAAACTGCTTGCTTTTCTCAATGGGGGGGAGAATTTGGAATTCAAAATCTGAAGAAAAAAAGATTATTAAAATTGTTTTTACATGTTATTGGGGGAAATAAAGTATTAAATAAGATTACAAAAATAAAGTAGCTAACCTTAATGTTCTTAAACCCTTTAATTATTGTGGTACACCAAAACATTTTAAAGGATCGGCCACACTGAAACCACACAATGAGAATTTAGTGTTTTGCCTACTTTTCCACATTAATCCACATCTGTGTTGTTTTAATTCTTTCATGACTGTTATACAAGTACATCTCTGAACTGAATTCCTGGGGTTTCTGGCAGAGGTCAGCATC
The DNA here is from genome assembly GCF_900497805.2 of Vombatus ursinus. NCBI lineage: Eukaryota > Metazoa > Chordata > Mammalia > Diprotodontia > Vombatidae > Vombatus > Vombatus ursinus. Next base: position 5,734,455 of record NW_020954671.1, on the reverse strand, counting down.
ATTTCATGTACACCTTTACAAAAGCACCAGGAAGAAGCCTTTGCCAAGTCTATTTCCAAAAGTCAAGCTCAGTTGAGTTTTGGAACCTGTAGATAATTGCTCTGACTGGTTAGCAAATTCTAACATACACTGTCTGTTTTTCATGGTTTTATTTTAGGTACCTGTAAACCTTATAAGGAGAAACCAGGAAAAAGAAATTTGCTTATTTTGGTGTACAATTTTTCACATACCTTATTTTACTAAAAGTAGCCAAAATAAAAGATGTTATACTTTTATTATTTCTGAACAGGACAAAATGAACCATCTGTTCTCAGAATTTTTACTTCAGACACTTCTGATCTAGAGGACATTGGTGTCCTTCATTATGCTCTAAGGAGTAATTTTTTTCCCATTAGTTTCTGCCCCCAGAAGATTACCTTTCAACTAACAGTATTTTTTCCACTGGGGAGATAGAGAGGAGGCAGAGGATATTCCTTGAACTGAGATTTCTCACATTGCCATTTCTTGTTAAAATTAGCGGTCGTTCCTCCCAGGCAAGGCAGTATAATTTACACTTCAAGACTTAACTCTGTTCTATAACATAAAAAAATTTCTGTACTATTTGTTTTACCATTTGTGTTTCTTTAAAGACTTTACTTTTTAGACATAAAGGATGATACAAGAAAATTAGGGAAGCATGAAAAAATTACCTGTTAGATCTATGGATAGGAGAACAGTTCATAACCAAACAAGATATAGAGACGATCAAGGGAAGTAAAATGGGTAATTTTAACTATATAAAATTAAAAAGGTTTTTGCACAAACAAAGCCAATGCAGCCAAAATTAGAAAAGCAGAGAAGTGGGAAAAAATTTACAGTAAGTTTCTCTGATAAACATCTCCTTTCCCAAATATGTAGAGAACTGAGCCAAATTTATAAAAATAAGAGCCATTCCCCAGTTGATAAATGGTCAAATGATATGAACAGTTTTTAGAAGAAACCAAAGCTATCAAGTTATGAAAAATGTTTTAATTCACTAATAGTTAAAGAAATGCAAATTAAAACAACTCTGAGATACCACCTCACACCCATCAGATTGGCTAACATGACAAATATGGAAAATGACAAATGCTGGAAGGGATGTAGGAAAACAGGTATACTAATGCATTGTTGGTAGAGCTGTGAACTAGTCCATTCTGGAGAATAATGTGGAACTATACCTAAAGGTTTAAAAACTGCATACATATCTTTGATCCAGCAATACCACTACTAGGTCTGTATGCTAAGGAGATGAAACAAAAGGATCTACATCTTTATGTGGTGACAAAGAACTGGAAACTGAAGGGATGCCCATTAGTTTGGGAATGGTTGAACAAGTTCTGGTATATGATTGTGATGGAATACTATACTATTTTGTGCTCTTAGAAATACTAAAGAGAACGATTTCAGAAAAAATGGGAAGACTTACACAAATTGATGCAAAATGAATTGAGCAGAAACAGAAGAACAATCTACACAGTAACAGCAATATTGTAAAAATAATATCGCTATTCTAATCAATACGATGATCCGTGACAATTCCAAAGGAATCATGGTGAAAAATGCTACACACCTCCAGATAAAGAACTGATGGACTGATGAGTGCAGACTGAAGCATTTTTTCTCTTTAATTTTTCTTGATTTTTTTTTTGATACATGGCTAACGTGGAAATGTTTTGCATGATTTCATATGTATCATGGGTATCATGTCTTCCTTTTTTAATAGGTAGGGGAGGAAGTAATGAGAGGTAGAGAATTTGGAAATGAAAATATAAATGAATACACACACACGCACACCTTACACTACAATGGGGCTAAAGCTTTGAACTTCAATTAGAAACTGGTGAAGAATGCTCTCTACTGGAAAAGAGCAAGGGTATTACTCAAGAATAAAAAAAATACTCCATATTCTTCCTCATCCATGACGATGAAGCATTTCAGTTCCATTAAATAAGGAAATCTTACAATATAACTTAAGATATAACATGCTGGATCCCCTTACTGACCTCGCTAAAAATTAAATAAACAATGTTGAACAAGTTGATTTTAAGATGAGGTCTACATGCAGACTAACCCTTTATTTCATATCAAACTTTATAGTAGTATCTTTTACCAAAACAAAAGGGTTCCAAAAATGTGGTTCAAGAGATCATGAAAAGTGAATTCTCAAGTCTAGGACTTTCTTTTTATAAGGTAAGCATTTTGAAAAGTCCCTATTTACAACTATATTTCATTAAAGAGACTAGTATCTTTTATTTTTTTTTTAAATATTTGTTTTAATCAGTCAGGATTAGCTTTGTTTTTTTGGTTGGGCAATGGGGGTTAAGTAACTTGCCCAGGGTCACACAGCTAGTAAGTGTTGTGTGTCTAAGGCCGGATTTGAACTCAGGTCCTCCTGAATCCAGGTCCAGCACTCTATCCACTGGGCATGCTATCTGCCCCTATGCTATTTTTTAAGGTGTTATTCTCTTCAGTATTTTTTGGGGGGGTCTCCTTTAGCAAGCTGTTGACTTGTTTTTCATGATTCTCTTGCATCACTCATTTCTCTTCTCAGTTTTTCCTCTACTTCTCTTGCTTCTCAGAATCCTTTTTGAGCTCTTCCATGGCCTGGGAACAATTCATATTTTTCTTGGAGGCTTTGGATGTAGGAGCTTTGACTCTATTGTCTTCTTCTTTGTATGTTTTGATCTTCTTTGTCACCAAAGAAACATTCTATTGTCTGACTTTTTTTGCACAGTTTGCTCATGATCCCAGCCAATTACTTGAGTTGTTAGGTAGGGATCTACTTCCAATGTGGAGAATGTACTGTCCCAAGCTAAAGGGATTTTGTGCAGTTGTTTTCAGCAATACTTCTAGGGAT
>NW_020954671.1:5706714-5731465 GCF_900497805.2 Vombatus ursinus | reverse complement strand
CTCCTCCTCACCCCAGGACCGCCACCCAGAACTGTGACCCAGATCTAAGCACAGGCAAAGCAACNCCTGCGCTCTGGTTTATGAGTGACCACAAGCATTCTTTTCTGCCTTGGAACTGTGAGGAGGTTTCCCTCTCCACTGCTACTACAAGCTCTACCATGTCAGAACTCCTCCTCACCCCAGGACCGCCACCCAGAACTGTGACCCAGATCTAAGCACAGGCAAAGCAACAGAATCCTGCCTCAGCACCAGCAAAGAGATCCCTGCAGTCCCCCTCTGATCAGCCACTGGATTCTCCCTCAGTCTGTAGGCTGAGCTCAGGAAGCAGTCATTGCGCCGGGACTGGGGCTGGGACCTAGCTTCTCTCTCACAGTGGTCACAGACTTTTCCTACTGACCTTCTAAGTTCTTTTTGGTGTTTGTGGGATAAGAAGTCTGGAAACCGCCACAGCTGGCCGTGATTCAGTTCTCTGAGGCCTGTTTTGCCTGCCCACCCACACTGAACTGTGTTCCTCTCCCAGCCTGGCACGATAAACCCTTCCAATTAACCATCCAGATTATCTTGGGCTGGAAATTTGTTTCACTCTGTCTTTTTGTGGGTTCTGCTTTAGAATCTGTTTAGAGCCATTTTTCACAGATATTTGACAGTGTTTGGGGGGAGAGCTCAAACAAGCCACTGCTTTTACTTGGCCATCTTGGCTCTGCCCACATCTTACTTGATTTTAAAAATATTTTGAGCTATTCCATGGCCTGAGACCAATTCATATTCTTTGAAGCTTTGGATGTAGCAGTTTTGACTTTGTCTTCTTCTGTTTTTGTGTTTTGATCTTCCTTGCCACCATAGTAACTTTGTAGTCAGAATTTTTTTCTGTTGTAAAGTGGGGCTCTGCTTCTGGGGTGGAGGGCACACTGTCCTAAATTTCAGGGTTTTTGTGTAGCTATTTTCAATGATAACTTGCAGTTCTCCCTAGGTGCTATAATCTAAGGAGAGGTATATTTACTATTCTCCTGGCCTATGCTCTGATCTTTGAGTGACCACAAGCACTCTTTTCTGCCTTGGAACTGTGACCAAGGTCCCAGTTCCCCTGTGGCTGCAAGCTTGGTGTGCTAGTACTCCTCCTTGCCTTGGGACTAAGACCCCGGGCTGTGACCCAGATCCAAGTATGGGATATGCAACGAGGTCCTGCCCAGTGCCAACAAAGGGACTCCTCTAATCTCCTTCTGACCAGTTGTCTGACCTCATTACCATCTGTGGACTGAGAACTCCCTCTCCCTAACCACCCCCAATATCCCCAGGGCTTTCTTCTTCCCTTTTTCCATTTTTTTTCCCCTTAAGATCAACAGGACATAACTAAGGCATGAGCTAATCAAACTCCCTCTATAGACCCTGTTGATGGGACATATGTATCATCTCTTCATATTTGAATATAAGAAATTTATCCTCATTTAGTCCTTTATCATTGTTCATTCATGTTTACCTTTTTCTGTTGCTCTTTTACTCCTGGGGCAAGGTTCTATATGTCTTATGCAAATCTGTCAATTCCCTTTCTAATTATTTCTTACAGAGCTCTCATTTCTTTTCCAGTTTTTTCCTTAAGCACTCTCATTCGATTTATAAAAACATTTTAAAAAATTTAAGCTCATCTCTTCCAGGAATTCTAGTTGAGTTTGTCCCCAAGCTGTTTTTTTCCTGAGGCATTGTTTGTAGATGTTTCAGAGTCATTGTCATCCTTGTCACCATTCATTATGGTAGGATTCTTTTTTTAGTTTACCCATTCTTCCAGCCTACTTCTTGACTTTGAACTTGAGGTTAGAGCTGGGACTACCGTGCTTATGGAGGGAAGATCTGGGCTGGTCCTATTGCTGCTTTTTTGGAGGTACTGAGTATTGTGTTATTCCAGGATCTTAGGGACAGGCTGGGGAACTGTAAGCTTTAAGCACTCCCAAAGTGGGCTGATCCACAACAACTCTGATTTCTGCTCCCCTGTTCTAGGCTCTGCAGGTTTCCGACCTGGGTTTGGGTCTTTACAAGCACAGATTGCTGCCGGATTTCACCTCTATAAGCCACCTAGAAAGCTCTGTTCATTCAGAGTAGGCTTCTCTTTGGTCTGGGATTGCTCCTTTGGTTATTCCTCTGCAAGTTAGGTTACATGCTGGAAGTGAGGCCCTCCTCTGAGTCTGAGATCAAAGCCAAAGAAAGCACTGCAGCTGTTAGCTTCTGAACTTTCTCCTTTCTTGTCCTCCCTTCACAGGAATACCACCACCTAAGCACGTTCCTTCTCATGCCACCCTGGATCTGTGAACCAGAAATGAGTAGTGGGCTACACAACTGCTAATGTGCACCTGTTCCAGTTACAGTATCCTGGTATGGGTCTGGAGTAGACCTGTGGGTTTAGGACCTGCTATCGTCTTGGTACCTGGCCCCACCAGGTTCCCCAGGGTCTGGATACCTTCCTATCTTTCTCCCTATGCCATGCTGGGCTGGATAAATCAAGATATAGTCTGGTGAATTTTCTAGATCTATTTGGAGGAGTTAGTGGACAGGAACTTTACCACATTTGCTTCCTACAACTCTGCCATCTTGGCTTTGTCTAAACAGGCCAATTGCAAACAGCCCTATCAACTAGTCCACAAATATAAAATTTATGTGCTCTTGGGAAAGAGATGTAAGTTGAACTCAACTAATTAAAGAAAAGGGTTAAAAGGGTCACAGAATTTAGACTTGGAAGGGAGTCTTTTGGCTATGTAGTTCAACCCAATACAAAAAGGAATTTACACCAATTGCTGAAGTGGTCTACTAGCCTATGTTTGAATACCATCAATGAGAGGGAAACCACTACTTCCAGAGGCAGTCTAATCTAATTTTGGACAGCTCTATTTAAAATGAAGTTTTTCCTGACATCAAGGAATCATTTACCTTTTTGTAACTTCTACCTTTCAAAAGCTTGTTTTTTAGTTCTCTGAGGCCAAAGAGAATGAATTCTAAAGGAAAGCCAGGCCAAAAGTGATAGCAGTATGATTTAAAATGACACGTGGGCATTTCTGAACTCTAGTTTGGAATTACAAAAAAAATTCCTAAACAATGAATGAAACTTTACACTGTCCTTTAACCAAAAACCTAAATAAATTCGGCATTAAAGCTGAACATGCAACAGACACTTGGGTAAAAAAATTGTCATGAAGAAAATTTGAAGATAATCAAAAAGTGAAGCTAAGTCAGAAAATAAAAGCTACATAATATCCACAGTTATCATAACAATACAAGTTATATAGTCAAAATTTTTTAAATTGTGGAAAAAGTAATCTTGACATTTTGTAATACTGAAGGGTTGTTTTGAAGATTTAAGATAAAGATGATTGGCATTAAAAAGAAATTATAAATGGCTTTAGGATCACATGAACAAGATGGAGAACTAGACATTCCCTGTGATCCCCATGACCTCACAAACTTTTTTAAAACAGAAATTATGTTAAAGCAACTTCAGCTGTTTCCTTGGTTTAAGACACCCAGAATACAAAAGCATGTTAAACACAAAAATCCATAGTCTACCTACCAAGACAAACCCAGGTACTACATGAACACAATTAGAAAACACTTTTCACACAAATAAAAACAGAACTAAACAACTGGAGAAATGTTCATTGTCCATGGGTAAGCAGAGCCAATAGAATAAAAATGACAATTCTACTTAAGTTAATTGACTTATTCAGTGCTATACCAATCAAAATACCAAAGAATTATTTTATAGAGATAGAAAAATAATAACAAAATTCATGTGAAGAACAAAAGATCAAGAATACCAAAGAAATCAATGGGGGAAAAAAAACATGATGAAAGACAGCCTAGCCATAACAGATTTCAAACTATATTATGAAGTATCAAAACAATTTGGTACTAGTTAAGAAATAAAGTGATGGATCACTGGAACAGGTACACAATACACAATGACCATAGTAATCTAGTATTCGATAAACCCAAAGATCCAATTTTCAGGGATAAGAACTCACCATCTGACAAAAATTGCTGAGAAAACTGGAAAGCAGTTTGGCAGAAACTAGGCATAGACCAATATCTCACACTGTATGCCAAGATGAGGTCAAAATGGATAGATGATAGAGATATAAAGAGTAACATTATAAGTAAATTAGATGAGCAATGGAAAAAGGTAATTGTCAGATCTATAGATAAGGGAAGAGTTTATGACCAAACAAGAGATAGAAAGGATCACAGGCAGTAAAAGGGATAATTTTGATTACATGAAATTAAAAAACTTTTGCACCAACAAAACTAATGCAGTCAAAATTAGAAGGAAAATAGAAAATTGGAGGGGGGGTAAATTTACACCAAGTTTTTCTGATAAAGGCATCATTTCTCGAATATATATGGCACTGAGCCACATTTATTTAAAAAAAAAAAAGCCATTCCCCAGTTGATAAATGGTCAAAGGACAGGAACAGGTGGTTTTCAAAAGAAGATATCAAAGTTATCTATAGTCATATGAAAAAAATGCTCTAAATCACTATTGACTAGAGAAATGTAAATTTAAACAACTCTAAGATACTACCTCACAACTCTCAGATTTGTTAACATGACAGAAAAGGAAAAAGACAAATGCCAGAGAAACTAGAAAAATTGGGACACTAATGCACTACTGGTGGAGTTGTGAACTAGTCCAACCATTCTGGAAAACGATTTAGAACAATGTCCAAAAGGCTATAAAACTGTGTATACCCTTTGATCCAGCAATACCACAACTAAGTGTTTACCTCAGGACACAATTTTTTTAAAAAGAGGAAAAAAGGACTTGTATTATACAAAAATATTTATACCAATTCTTTATGGTGGCAAAGAATTGGAAATTGAGAAGATACCCATCAATCGGGAAATGGCTGTACAAGTATGATTGTGATGAAATAAGTACGGTGCCGTAAGAAATGACAAGTAGGTGGTTTCAGAAAAACCTGGCAAGACTTATATGAACTCATGCAAATTGAAGTGAACAATACCAGAACACTACACAGAAACAATAATATTCTAAGGAGATGCTTTGTGCCTGGGGGATTTGATGCTTGAAAACTATAGTTGTCTGAGCTATGCGGAGAAACAGAACTTTTGGAGGTGACTGACATCTAAGTGAGAGGGAGAATATATAGACAAAGGAAATTTTGAGATAGATTGGGGGGCGGGAAGGTAACCAGCAGAGGGTTTAGATCACTGGTGGGATGCATATTCAAGAGATTTGGTAAGAGAAGGACCCTACCATAATAAGGTAGTATCCACTATGATACCTGCCATAATTGGCATTATTTTGGGAGTGAGACCCAATGGAAAAGGGGAATCCATTGGCAGAGGTCTACCAGGCAATGACAGAAACTGCCTAGAGAAGACAGCCTAGAATACACAAATGCATTAGAAGCTTTGAATGCATGAACAATACAGAAAAAAAGAGATCAAATAACTATAAGGATCACGAATCAAAGAATGAGGGTCTAGTTGTCCAGTTACTTTCAGTTATGTACAACTCCTCCTGACACCATTTGGGGTTTTCTTACCAAAGATATTGGAGTGGTCTGACATTTCTTTCTCCAGCTCATTTTACAAATGCAGAAACTGAGACAAACAGGGTTAAGTGACTTGTCCAGGGTCGCACAGCTAGTAAATGTCTTAGGTCAGATTTGAATTCAGGAAGATGAGTCTTCCTGACTCTAGACCTGGCATTCTATCCACTGTGTGACCTAGCTGCTCTGTGAGGGTCTAGAGTAGACAGAAAAGGAGAATGGAAAATGAAGAGAATGAGAGAAGTCCTTTTTCAAATGGGGTGCAAAAACAGACTAATGAACAGGACTAATTGAAGGAAAGGAGAGAAAGGGGGAACCTATTTGAGGGGGGAAAGGGAAGAAAAGATTTATAAAAGGAGAGAAAAATGAATAAGCAAAATCCCAAAGGGAAATGGGTAACAAATAAGATGAGGGGATTAAGGATTAGGACAAAGGAGTCAGTGGGAATAACTCCACCTTAAAAGATATTATGGTAAAATAACTGAAGGAACCCAGTAATGTGTTTACAGCACTGGGGGTGGGAGACTCATAAGCTGGGGAAAAATATTAGAGACAGATGCAAGAAAATGGGAACCTAAGTCATAACTTTAAATGTGAATAGATTAAATAAGAGTTAAAAGATTGATGGCAACTTCTAAATGGGTCAGCAAAAAATATACATATCTCTCAGCATTACAAGGAACTTTCACAAAAGTTATCTGTATACTAGGGCACAGAGATATTGAAAAAAAATGTAAAAAGGCAAAAACAGTTAATACATCCTTTAAGACCGTAACACAATATAAACAATAATTAGTTTAGGGGCCACAAACAAAAGATCTGTAAATGGAGACTTAACAACAAAATCCTAAATAATGAGTGGGTCAAAAAGCAAATTATAGAAACAACAAATATATGAAAGAAAATGATAATGATAAAACAATAAAAAATTCAAGGATGCAGCTAAGGCACTCCTGGTGGGGGGTAGGGGGGAGATCATATCCTTAAAAAGTTATATTAACAAAAGAGAGAATTAATTAAATGAATATTCATTTTATAAAATTAGAAAGCCAACATATAAACAAACTGAAAATAAGCACTAAAGAGGAGATATTAAAAATTATTTTTAACAGAACTTTTTGTGGTAGTTAAGAATTAGATTCATAATAGATATCCATCAACTGTAGAATGGCTAAACAAAATAAATAAATGAATAAATACATAAAAGAATGGCTAAACAAATTGTGGTACATGAATGTAATGGTATATTACTGTTCCTAAGAAATGACACATGTGAAAGCTTTGTTTTCAGGAAACAAAGAGGGAATTGACTCACCTGACAAATTAACCCATCTACCTCCTTTTCACCTAAGAGTATTTAGAAAGTAATTACCAATTCTGGTCTTTTCAAATTAAAGAGTTTTTTTTATTTTTTAAATCAAGAATTATCTCATTTGCATGCAGGCATGACATAAGGAACCCCACTTACTAGGTGCTAGGTTGATTAATTGGTCAAGTGAGTTAATTTCTTTGTTTGATTCATAGAAACCAAGCTTTCAACTGAAATTTCACCTTCTGTCCAAATCCCTTTCCAGATTCTCCTCTGACTCCTAGTATCTTGCTTTGTTTGTCGTTCTTAGTTTTTGAAGAAGACCAATGACATGGGGTGGGGAAGGAAGGGGGAAAGATGACTTGACTTGCCCATGAGTTGGATTTCTAGGAGGCAGAGTGGCACAAAGTCATCAGCCTCATTCCCTTCCTCAGTCATCAAAGTCCAATGTCAAGACAAAAGTAAAGAACACTGAAGATGGCCCAGGATGACTGGATGACCTTGGCATCTTTGATGCCTGACTAAGCATTTTCATTAAATACTTTTAAAATACATAGTTGTTTTCAGGCTATGTCTTCCATTGGAAATGTGAGATCCCTGAGGGAGGATAATGTTTTTCTCCTGCTTTATGTCCCCAGGGCTTTACACAAAGCCTGGCACTTAGTAAGCACTTAATAAATGCTTATTGATTGACTGGTTGGCTGGCTGATTGAGGCGTGAACTCTTTCATTCATCCAGGGTCAGAAGGTAAACTGATTGAGCCTGAAAGTTCCCACCTGGAGATATGCAAATAAGTAGGGGAGGGAACTGCCTAGAACATATAAAATCTCAGATCCTGCTCCAACTTGGTGGCAGTAGATGTGCTTGCTTTTAGCTAAGATGTTTCCCCTGGCTCATTTACTAAGGGAAAGAAACACTGAAATGCATCCAAGGCTGAGTGAAGATGAAGATGAAGATGAAGATGAAGATCTTTCATGTTCCATGTGCCTCAACTTGGTCCCTAAGCAAATCACCCTTGAATGTGGACACATTATTTGCCCAACTTGTCTCAAGGACAAAGATTCTCTATCTTCATGGTGCACATTCTCCCAGCTGAGAACTCTTCGAGCTGACGCTGTCATGTATCCTGAAGGAGAAGGTTTGTGTGAGATACACAGGGAAGACCAGAAGCTGCTCTGTGAGGACAACCAGACCCTACTCTGTAGGACCTGCTCTAAGTCAGAGAATCATAGGAATCACAAACACTGGCCCATTGCAGTGGCTGCTCTGAAATTTAGAAATAAAATCCTGGCATTTCTGGAAACTTTTCATAATTCTCTAGAAAAGACACAGAGATTTCTTATGCAAGAGTAAGAGAAATCTGGGACATGGGCTGTGATATGGACAGACCCCAAAACTATGACCTGTGAAATGTATCACAAAGATGTTTGTGCAGTACAGAATTGTATATGGAATAAGGAGGAGGCTGAGCCAGCACAACAGGAGGAACTCATCATAGGGAACATGAACAAGAAGTTCCAGGAGCTCTATCAGAGTCTGAAGGAGTTGGAGGCTACACAGGAATATTAGATAATGAAACAAAAGGAGGCACGGGAAGCCAAGATGTCCAGACAAAGCAGATTTCTAATAGATATAATCAAGGAGTTGGAAGAAAAGATCCAGAAGCCAAATGTGGAAGTAGTCCAGGAGTTTACTCAGGTTTTTGATAATGGTGTTTCCAAGGTTTTACATACAACCGTTTTTCCATCCTTTCAGTCGAAAGTTTCATCGTTTGTATTACTTTGTGAAATGGATTTTTACAACACTTCCAAACATTAGGACTGTTACAGGGCTACACTCACTATAACCTATCTGAAGATAAAAAGACCTTTATCATAGTTGTACCTGCCTCCTCAGGAAAGACACATATCATTTATATAACTAGGAGTGCTGAACTTGAGACCATGATGCTAAACAGAATTATGAACCATTTGTATGGTTACTGTCCTTGAAGAGAAATGATGTTGTTGGGAAAACTTTGTAACACCGTTTAAACACATTCCTGCATGGCTGAGAAGCCAGACCTTTTGCTGAGAGACCAGATTTGTTTAATGTTTAAATCAGGAACTAGGTTATGCTAACCAGAAACCCATTTAGATCCGAAGATTGACAGAAGTTGTTAATGTTATTGCAAGTTATCCATTCCATTGTTATTATCAGCTAGGTGACAGCAATGGGTACAGTACTGGGCTTGGAGTCAGGAAGACTTGGGTTCAAATTCCACCTCAGACACTTACTAGCTGTGTAACCCTGGTCAAGTCAATTAACCTCTGTGTTCCTCAGTTTTCTCAACTGCATAATGGAGTGAAACAACAGGGTTGTTGTGAGGATTAAATGAAATAATATTTGGAAAGTTTCTAGCACAGTGCCTGACACATAGTAAACACTGAATAAATTTGGATTGATTCATTGGTACAAGTGCAAGCTTTGGAAACAGGAAGTCCTAAGTTTGAATCCTGACTCAGATTTTCACTAGCTATCTGACTCTGGGAAACCAGAAAGGTTAAATTTTTGTGTATAATTTTGTGCTAACCCACAAAGTCACAAAGCAGAAGAAGGAGAAAATAGGAGAGGCTGATAAAACTGCAAGATGGTTTGTACAGGAGACCTGAATATTCTCAAAAATAAGAAGTCTTCAGGGTAAGAAAAGGGACTTGTGCCAATATTATGTCAACTGGGCAATGATGTTCGGTAAAGACAAGGTCAGAATTGTTCAAAGGTATAAAAACTGGGGTAATGGAATGGAATTTGGTAGTGTCTCTTGCAGGCTACCTACATGAATATATTCAGCCAGCATGCATGCATGTAACAACCAATAAAATTCTCACAAACTTGAAAAAAAAAAGATGCCTATGATGAATACAGAGAAATATGAAAAAATCTATATGAACTGTTAGAGAAGTAAGAAGGATTATACTCAGTTTTTCTAGATAGGCGATTCTCTGTCTTCCAGAATATCATATTCTAAGCCCTCTGATCATTTTATGTAGAAGCTGCTAAATCTTGTGTTACTCTGACTCTAGCTCCACAATGTGAATTGTTTCTTTTCAGCTCCTTACAGTATTTTCTCCTTGATCTGGGAGGTGTGGAATTTGGCTATAATATTCCCGGGAGTTTTCATTTTGGGATCTATTTCAGAAGGTGATTGGTAGATTCTTTCCATTTCAATTTTACCCTCGGGTTCTAGAATATCAGGGCAGTTTTCCTTGATAATTTCTTGAAAGATGATGTCTATGTTCTTTTTTTGATCATGACTTTCAGATAGTCCAATAATTCTTAAATTATGCCTCCTGTATCTATTTTCCAGGTCAGTTATTTTTCCATTTTTTCACTCTTTTGATTTTGATTGTTTCTTGATGCCTCATAAAGTTACTAGTCTCTGTTTGCCCAATTTGAGCTTTTAAGGAATTATTTTTTTCAGTGAGCTTTTCTACCTCATGGGCCAATTCTACTTTTTAAGGAGTCCTTTTCTTCAGTGAATTTTTGTATAGCTTTTTCCATTTGGCCAACTCTGCCTTTTGAGGCATTCCTCTCTTCACTGGATTTTTGTGCCTCTTTTACCATTTGGCCTATTCTGTTTTTTTTTTTAAACAGTGAATTTTCTTTAGTATTTTTTGGTGTCTCTTTTACCAAGCTTTTTTCATGATTTTCTTACATCACGCTCATTTCTCTACCCAATTTTTCCTCTACCTCTCTTACTTGACTGATTGTTAAAATTCTTTTTAAGTTCTTCCATGGCCTGAGACCAATTCATATTTTTCCTTGCAGCTTTGGATGCAGGAATTTTGACTTTGTTGTCTTCTTCTGAGTGTGTTTTGATCTTCCTTGTCACCATAGGACTTTCTGTGGTCAGAATTTTTTTTGTCGTTTGCTCATTTTCCAGCTTATTTCTTGACTTTTAACTCTATGCTAAAGTGGCGCTCTGCTTCCCAAGTGAAGGGGGCATGGTCCCAAGCTTTAGGTTTTTTTGTGCAGCTGTTTTCAGAGGTAATTCTGGGGACCTATAAGTTTTTGGATCTTCCAAGGTGGTATGATCTAGGGAGAGGTATACTTGCTTACTCTCCTGTATTGTGCACTGCCTTTACTCTACCACCTTGGCTCTGCCCCTAATAGCATAACTTATGAATGTGAAGCTGAGGTGGTAAATAGATTTAAGGAATTAGTACTGGTAGGTAGACAGCCTGAAGAACTATGGACAGATGTTCACAATATTGTATTGGAAGTAGTAAAAAGTAGTGAAAAAAAAAAAAATCTCCAAGAAAAAGAAGAGCAAGAAAGCAAAATGGCTGTCTGATGAGACTTTACAAATAGCTGAAGAAAGAAGAAAAGCAAAAGGGAAAGCAGAAATGGAAAGATATAACCAACTGAATGCAGAATTCCAGAGAATAGCAAGGAGAGATAAGAAGGTTTTCTTAAAATGAGCAATGCAAAGAAATAGAAGAAAACAATAGGATGGGAAAGACAATAAATATCTTCAAGATATCAAGGGAATGTTTCATGCAAAAATGGACAAGATAAAAGACAAAAAAAGGTAGGGATTTAACAGAAACAGAAGACATTAAGAAGAGGTGGCAAAACTATATAGAAGAACTATATAAGAAAGATCTTAACATCACTGATAACAATGAAAAGAAATGTAAGAAGCAGATTATTTCAATTAGAAATCATTAGTTCTGATTATATTCCTTCTTTCTCTGTCTCTCCCTGTCACTGTCTCTCTATGTCTTCTCCCCCTTTGCAGTGTGGAGGTAGAAAAGGAGAAAGTATAAGAGGATATGATGAAGGGAAATATACAATGAATAATCATAACCATGAAAGTCAATAGGAAGAACTCAACCATATAATGGAAAAGGACAGTAGAACAGATTAGGATGCTGTTTACAAGAAATAAAAGACATAAAGATTCACAGAATTAAAATAAGGGTTTGAGCAGAATTTATTATGCCTCAGCTGAACTCAAAAAAGCAGGGTGTAGCAAATGTTATCTGAAACAATGGAACATTAAAAATAGACATGGTTAAAAGAATTAAGGAGGAAAACTATATTGTACTTAAAAGCATTATAAACAACAACATAAGTTCAGTACCTAATATATATGAACCAAATGGCATAAAACGAAGTAATTAAAAAGGAAATTAGTCAAAATACAAAAAGAAATATAAAGCAATAATGTGAGATATCACAGTACCCCTTTAGAATTAGACAAATTCAATAAAAAGGTAAACAAGAAACAAATTAAAGACCTGAAAAGAATTTCAGAATAGCTTCATATGACAGATCACTAGCAATTACTATATGGAAAAAGAAAGAAATATATACATTTCTTCACTTTGAATGGAGCTTTTACAAGAATTAACCATATGTTAAGGCATACTCATAAACAAATTCACAAAACCCGAAATATTAAGCACATTCTCTGACAACAATATAATAAAAATTATAATCAATAAAGGATTTTTGAACAGATTAAAACTTATATGGAGAAGAAATAACTTCATCCTAAAAAATTAATGAGTCAATGAACAAATCAAAGAAACAGCACAAACCTTCATCAAAGGAAATGACAATGAGACAACATACCAAAAGTATCTAATCAAACCCCCAACTAAATACAAAAACAGTAATTCTGAAAATCAAAGACATTAACAAAATTAAATGAAAAACACTATAAAAATGCACTAAGGAAGACAATTTCATTTTTTAAAAAATTAGTAAAATAAATAAAACATTAGTTAATCTGATTACAAGAGAAAAACTAAACTGACAGTTATCAAAAGTGAAAAAAGAAGTATTCACAACAAATGAAGATGATAAAGAAATTATAAAACATCTTGCTCAATTATATACTTGCTTAAATATTGTTAACTTAAATAGACTAGTATTTATAAAAATTTTAAATGCTCAGAATTACAGTTTAAGAAATAGAGAATCTAAATAACCCAATCTCAGAAAAAGAAACTGATTAAGCCATAAAAGAACTCCCCAAAAGAGTTGTAGCGTGAGGGAGAGAGAACAATGCTAGATGAATTTACAAAATAATTTTATCAAACATTCAGAAAACAATTAATTTCAATATCCTACAAACTGTTTGCAAAACAGGAAAAGAAGAGATTCTATAAAATATCTCCTGTAATAAAATTACAGTATTAAGAAACAAGGCAGAGATAAATGAATGTAGATGAATAATCATATTGAAAGTCAACACAAAAATATTCAATAAAATTATTAGCAAAGAGGTTACCTCTACAGCAACATATTTCAAAAGATTATATAATATGAACAAGTTGGATTCATACAGGAAGGCAAGGTAAGTTTAATATTAGGAAAATTACAAACACAACAGACTACATCAATAACAAAAAAAAAAAAAACCCAATAATTACAACAAAGGATGAGTGCATAGAGTTTTAAAGATGTGAAAATTTTACACATCTCCCCAAAGCTAATTGTTTGGGGAGATATTTATTTTTTCATTCATGTGGACCCATCCTTATTAAAAACAACAACAATAACAACAACAAACCTCTGCTTTACATTCTGAAAAGTGAATCATCTCAACTACTTGGAAAAATCTTTTGAGGAAAAAATGCCAAACAAAGACAAATGCCATTGGATGAAATAATTTTTTTCTTAATTCTAGAAAATGCTAAATCATGCAAGTGAAAACAGGTCACAAAATATCCAAAAGCTCTAGCAATGATACTTGAAAAGAACCTGTGAATTTTGGCATAATACAAAGAAATTTTTAAAAGGCAATTTAATTTTTAAAAAGAACTTACAAAACGTAAGCACTCAGAAAACTTTACCCCCACTTCTAAAAACAAAACTATAATACAACATTATATCCATTAACACAGTGTAATGCAAGCAAAAGTACCAAGAAGGAGATGACACTGGAGGATAATGTTTAATAAACTGGCAAGTGAGTTTATTAAAAGAATATTTGGACTAAGAACCCTATGTATAAAGAAAACATTTTCCTCCTATTTGAAACATTATAACATTATTTTCAATATTCAATTCCATTTGCAGACTGCATTTTTTGGCAATGACTTGTAACACCATGTGTTAGTAGACTATTTCAAATAAAAACACATTCTAATGAGTTACATATGACTCAATTTAAAAAAAAGTTTTAAGAGTTTCATTTTATAAAACCTACTAGAATACCATGCTAATAATTCTTTATTGATAAAACTAGATTTTTTCCCTTATCATTAAAAAAAAACCCTATTACCATTTCTTAAGAGAAATCATTTCCACCTGGCATTCCAAAGAAAATGTTTCTCAAAATTCATAAAATAGTCTAGAAATATGTTGTTCTTATTTCTTCTATGTATTGCTGCAGAACAGACTTGCTCTTTGACTTACAGAATATTAAAAATATTCTAAATCTAAATTATATTTAATTCTCAAGTCACTTTGTTTATACATTGTCTCCACTAGCAGCAACATAAACTTTTATGATGTTGGAAATGAAGCCATCTTATTTAAACTGCTTAAAAATTAATACTGGCAAGATAAAAGATACCTTTTAAATGAATTCTTACTGACTGATGCCAACTATGGATATAAATTTGTCTTAAAAAAGAAATTGAGAATTGTCATAACTTGGGGGTTAGGAGTATAACTTAATACTGGTTAACGTACAGGTCTGGGAGATAAACTATCACTTTTGCCATTTAACTCATCAAAGCACATTTTTTTTGCATCTCAAATAGATATTAAATGTAGCATTATGCTTTTAAAAATTTTTAAATAATGATAAAATGCTATTAATATTACTTATAGCTATCAAAATTGCTGTAATTAAAGTCTCATTTTTTTATTACATAGTTCAAACACAACTGTTTACATTTATATTTTTAAAAACTATTAAAACTGAAATACTCTTTCTTAAAAACTAAAAAAAAAAATTAATGGAAATTTAAAAGACCTACAGAAAAAGCTGAAAAAACTTAAAGTAAAAAATTTTCAAACTGTTAGGATAGCTAGCATTAATAATAATAGGCAGCATTTATGTAGCACTTTAAGGTTTGAAAAGTACTTTAAAACAATTATATTTTTTTAGTTGCAATCACATATACATATATATACATACACACACACACACATATAATTATTCTATTTTATGGAAAAGAGAATAAATATCAGGCTAAGTTTACAAGTAAAATCAGCAATGCATCAGTGTTGATTTTTACACACATTAATATTAAATTTTGATAACATGAATTATACTGTTATTAGGGCACAGTAGACAGTTAATAAATGTTTGCTGATTAACCCCAACTAAAAGATTATTTCTACTTAGTATAATATTTAAAAAGATGTTATTCATAATCAGCTCTAGGAAATTTGAGGGGTATTTTTCAATGGCTTTGAATTTCAAAAAAATCTACCTCCTAAAGTTTGAAGCTGCTTCAGGCAAAATGTATTTGCAGCAATTCTCCACAATGCCAGTCTCACATTGAACTGGATGTCCAAAAGACATCATAAATTCAACAAGTCTAAAACTGAACTCATTATATTTCCCCAGGAACCCTCTCCTCTTCCTCATTTTCCTATTACTAACGATGGCACACTATCCTCCCAGTCACCCAGGCTCATAATCCAGATATCATCTTTCATTCCTTTCTCTCACCACTCCTATCCAATTAGTTGCCAAATTCTATCAATTCTGCCTTCATAACAGCTGTCATATGGGGTGCCTTCTCTCCTCTGGCACTAACACTACCTTCCTCTCCATGCTTCACAATACATATATATGTATATATACAGAGAGGAAGAGAGAGAGACAGAGAGAGAGAGAGATAAAAACTGGACATGTTTTTTGTATCTATATATGTGTGTGTGTATGTATGTATAGTTTGTTTACAGTTGTTTACATATTGATTCCCTCATTGTATGGTGAGCTCCTTGAGAGAAGAGATGGTTTTTGGCCTTTTTTTTTTTTTTAATCTCCACTGATTAGCAAAGTATCTGGCACATATTGTGTGCTTAATACATAGTTTTGTTTTGTTTTTTACTGTTACATGACTCTCCTTTTTTGTACAACTGTCATGTGCAAAGATATGAAGATCCAGAACAAAATCATGGCAAAAAAAATTCTCCCCAGTTCTCCCACAAACATTTTTCTAATTCTTATGATTTTTAAAAAAGAACTGTGTTCACTTTTCCTTTGTTTCAAATACAAGTGAAGTTCTTCTGATGCCCACTTTTCATGTCCCTTTATATAGTCTTCTTTTCATATACCCCAATTAGGAGAAATAATAAGTTATATCTCCTTTCTACCCCCATATATTCCTCCTTTTACCTTTCCTTTTCTTTTACCTTAGATTCTGAAGGGACATTTGTTTCTTTTCCACCCATTGGAGTACTGGTATTATATCATCATTATAGTCCATGGGGTCACAGAGAGTAGGACATGACTGAGTCTTTCCAATCTTTGAACTAAATATACCTTTCGAGGTTTCTCTTGACTCTTTGTATTTCAAAAGCTCCTACTCAGCTGTGGTGTCAAAATACGTGAAAGTCTTCTATTAAACGTCTATTTTTCCTACTTGTAGGATAATACTCGGTGCAATGTGAAACATTATATTCCAAGATCATCTCTTATTTAGAAGGTGCTGATCTTGATTGAACTCTCTGACAATATTTATAATTTGTACAATTCTGTCACAATATTTTTTCTTTGATGTGGAAGCTCTGGATTTTGGTTGATATTTGATTTTGTTCTAAGATTTCTTAATGTTTCCTGTATTTCATTAATTTCTATACTTGTCTATCATAGTGTTCAAGGAGTCTATTACTTGGGTAAGATTTACCACTTTTTTTCTTCCAATTCTTTCATTTCAATTTTTCCTTCCAATTCTTTCATTTCAATTTTTATCTCTCACTTCATTTCTTCTAGGTATTCAAGTAGTACTTGTGAAAAATCCATTTCTTCCCTCTGTTTTCAGCCATTACAGAATTACTTTCTCTTACACTGTATTTTTGAGAATCTCTCAATCTGTAGTAATTTTTATACTGGTTGATCTCTTCTCTGATGTTGGTCAACACTGATTGATGTACAGCTTGAATTCCTAAATTTGAACTTTATGGCAGAGACAATCTCTGCCCCATGTTGTCCTTTAGAGTGGGGTAGTCAGCCTTTCTTGGTTGCCTTCTCTATGACTCAAGTTTCTGCACTGACTTCTACCTTCCAAGGTTAGGCCTCAGAAAGTTTAGGTTAAGAGTGCTAGGAACTTAGCACTATGATAGCCCCTGTGAACCTGGGGTGCCAGAGGTTGAATGCTTGCCACGTCTCGCGGGTTGCTGCTACTCTTCAGGGCTTCCAAGGATTCCTCCAAACCCTGGGTTCTAACCACTCATATGCTTTCTGACCACCCTTAGCCTTTCTAAGGGGATTCTTCCTCTCTTGTTGCCTTTGGACATAGAACCATTGGACAAAAGATCCTTCTTTTCAAAACCGTTTAGCTTCATCATCTCTAATATGTCAATTCCATTTGTCTAAGAATTTGCAAGTTTAAAGAAAAATAATCTATCAATACAGAGAAAGAATAAAATATAAGCCAGGCTGCCCAGTTGTTGAAGTAAATGAGATTGAGTTTATAAAGGTCTGCAGTAGATTGATGGTAGTGGGATACAAGTGTTATATTGTTTATAGGGTATAAAAAAGAATGTGTTGAAAATGACACAAAGGTTTTGAGTCTTGATGAACTGAAAAATGATGGTTCCAGAAATAAAGAAAAAACTAAGGATGAAGAAAATTTTGGGGAAGAAAAATGAAGAATTGTTGGACAATTTGAATTTGAGATGACAACAGAACATAAAATAGAAATATCTAATAAGTAGGTGGAGATACAGAACTAGAGCCGTGGTAAAAAGTCAAGAGTGAGACAGATTTGGAAATCATTAGTATAGGGATGATTGAAGACTAGTTACTAAAATTTGGAAGGGAATTTTGAGATCATTTGGTCCTATCCATTTACTGTATATAGCTGAGGCTCAGATTTATTGACTTGTTCAAGGTTCAACTATCACTCCACTCAAATTTAAGAACGATTCTTTCCTCGTCCAGTTATCTTTCCACTTCCCTAGACTACCTTAAAACAAACAAATTTTTAAAAAATGCCAGGGTAAAGGTAGTAGAGATTTGAGAAGAAAAATGTTTTTGTTTCAAAGTCTAGATCTATGATTCCAAAGAGATGAGGCTAATTCCCGACATGAAAGACTGCATCAGTAAAAATTTTAAAAAGGAAAGAAAAAGAAAAAGAAAATCTGAGGACAGAGATATAACTTTCAATTGGAGCAGAACTGAGCAGACTTCATGGAGGAACTTGGCCTTAAAGAAAGAAAGATTTCAACAGACAGAAATAAAAAGTGAATATATTCCAGGATTAGAGGTCTTATAAGGAGGAAGCAATTAGCTTGATGAATTTGAGACATTAAGCAGACGGAACCTCCTAGAGCAGAGGATTCATGTTTGGAAACAGTGGGCAATAGTATTAGTTTGCAGTTAAACCATACAGAACTTTGAAATTCAGAAAGAATTTAAATCGGACATTATAGGCAATCAACAGCCACTATAGTGGCTGGATCACAGTAAAGACACTGAAATGTTAGAACTGAAAGGGTCCTTGTGTATCATGAAGGTCAATCCCTTTATTTGACAGATGAAGAAGCTAGGGCACAAAAAGACTAAATAAACTGCCCAAAGTTGTAAAGCTACATGATGATGAAGACTAGAATCCAGATCTCCTCACCTCTAGTCCAGTGCTCTTTCTAAGAAAAGGCTTAAGATTTAGCCATGTAGCATCAGATCGGATTAACAGGAGCAAGACTGAAATATGATAAACTATCTAAGAGGTTGTTACATAAATTGAAGTATTAAATAATGATGAACTTGGATTCACATGGTGGCAGAATGGAGAGGAAGGGGCAAATCAGAGACAATCTTGGTGTGATATAAACTGTGTTACCCTGAGCAACCCATTTAACCTAAGTTTCTTTATCTCTAAATCAAGGATAATAATAATTACACTCCCTAACTCACAGAGCTATTCTGAGGAAAATACTTTGTAAAAGCTGAGGCACCAAATAAATATAAGTGATTGTTCTTAATGTGGATAATATAGACTATCCAAGTTTCCATATTCAGATAGCTCTGTCACCAATGACCTGGGGTATACTCTAAACTTTCTTACATAACAAGTACTTTTCATCAACTTTTAACGTAGTTGGGAGTTTTTCTTCTTTTTTTCCTCAGACTTACTTTGAAAGTTCAGTTTTCAGGGACTGGGATTACATCATTTGTTTATAAAGAACCAAACACATTAAAACACTTTTTAGAAAAATGCTTACATAAATTATACTTTGTATAAAAAGATCATGCTCACCTCCTGTATAAACAGTAGTATGGAAGTATAAATGTAATCCCAATTCTCTAATGAAAATGAAATCTTTTGTTACATAGGAATTATCAAAGGGACCCCCAGGTGATAGTTAAGCCTTTTATGCCCTATGGCTGGAAAGAGGAGGGGCACAGATCAAAGCATTTTTACTTTGGAGCCAGGACTCAGCCAAGGTTATTCATTTGTGCTTAAATGATATTTGAGATGTTAGTAGTATCACATCTGAAAGTTGAACTCTTCTCCCAACAGAAAGAAAGGGAATGGACATTGCTTAAACTGATTTCTATCTGTCTTTTCTTCCTGGCAAAGAACTCCCTATTACCTAAAACCTTGTATAGTTGATAAAAATTTTTCCATTGACAGAATGCAGACATTAGTGTCTCGATAATGCATTTCTATGTACCACAGAATGAACACAACAGGAATTCATTCTATTAAGAAGTTGGAGAATGTTCTTACAAATTTTACCTTCAAATAGTGCACTGGAACATCTTGGAGAGTTGAAGCACTTGAGTCTGTATGATGATGGTAAATAGTACTTACAAGCACTGAAGTTCTGATTAATGTCTTCACATTAGCTGCTTAATTGCATAGGCTAAATTTTTCATTAGCTGACCAAATACTTATTTTATTGTCTTTGGGAAATTGCTACAATCATATTTACAGTAAGAAGTTTTCTAAACATGAAAATCATCAGAGCTAAACCAAGGTTACATGTCTTAACAGTTAGGTTTGAACTAGAGCTTTAGTCCTGTGGTACCGCAGAGTGGACAGAGGGCTGGTCTTGCAGCCAGTAAAACCTAGGTTCAAGTACTGCTTCTAACACAAATTATCTGTGTCACACTGAGAAAGTCATATGAACTTTCATTGCTCTAGGGAACACTCTAAGTCCACATATGTTACAAACAACCCTAAACTGGTAAAAGGTATTTCATCATTTGGGAGATCCCTATACCAAAAAAATACAGGTCCAGTTCCTATCTTTATCCTAATGAAAGTCATAAAATGGTTCTTGGTATTACATTAAAAAAGATAATTCCTTATTTCAAAAAATTAAGAGTGCTAGAAAACAAAACCCAACATTTTCAGTATAAACCTAAATTATATAAACTTATAATGGTCACATGATAGGCTGTCTATAAAGACTTAGAGAAGAGACAACCTGTATCTCCAGAAGTATTCACATAGATGACATTACAGATTCTTTAAGAACTGACCAAACTGGCATCATTTAAAATTTGTAATTATTACACAATATGTCCAAGTCAGTATTTTCCAGTTACAGCGTGAAACTCTTAGCATTCTCTATTGAATCTTTTCTTTCATGCAGTCTAGGTTACAAATTCATGAGAAAATATTATCTTAATTTAACCTTGAAAAACTGGGATCCACAGTGGTACACTGAAAAGTTAATCCTTTATATATCTGTAATGGGCCAGGAAACCATACAATGCAACCATATAATAACAGTAGCAATATATCATCTATAACATGAATAATTCTAGACATTTGATAATAACCATTAAATCTAATAATCAAATTTTACCTAGTTTAAGAACAACATAAAATAAAATATGACTAAAGCATACAGAAAGTCACCTAATCTTTATCAGGCCCAGTTTCGTCGCTGGTAAAATGGGGATAACAACAACAATAACTATTTCACGGGATTGTTATAAAGATCAAATCAGAAAAAAAAAAATTGAGAGCCTTGCAAAATGAAGCAGAGGGAGACGAAGAGGGACAGGAAAAAGAGGAGGGAAGGAGGAGAGGGGAACAACCCTTCCTGTCCCTCTACCTTTATAGAGGTGAGAGTCCACAAATGTGGAATATTGCATAAAATACCAGACTTTGGTGATGTGTTGAGTAGTTTTAGCAGAGCAAAGCTCCACAGCAACAATATATATCTTAAATTCAGGGCCTATCTCCTCAACTCAGTTTCATTTTCCCTTAGAGGAGATTAATTACAATGCACTCTTAGTATTTCTAGGTAGCAATGTTGATACCATACGTGTAACTGAAAATCTGTAGAAGTATTAAAGGAAAGAGTTCATTACAACAGAGATTATATATTATGGAAATCAAGGCAGAGAGAAGGCAAGGTGCTATATTTCCTGCATCAAAATGAAAAATCTACATTCACTTCACTTGTCAATATTCAAATTCAGATTCAATTCCAAAGAAACCCACACATCTGATGAGGTAAGTGGTTCCCCAAGTTTGCTTTCTTTTCATTCCTTGGCTCAAGGACAAACAATTTAGACTGCAGCAATCCAAAAATGTGCATGCTTTGCTATAACTCTAATTTGCTGACAAGAGGAAGAGATTCACAGAGCTCCCAGTTTTACTCATGAATTCAGCAATTCTTAGTGTGATTCTGCTATTTAATGCTTCTGTGTGAAGCAAATTACTGAGACAATAGAATGTCACCTCCCCCCCTACCTTTGACCCAGAGATCCTTCAAGTTGTACAATAAATACAAGGTGTTCAAAGCCCAAAAGACTCTACATATACCAAAATAATCACAGCACTTTTTAATGGTAGCAAAGCCAAAACAAAACCCTGGAAACAAAAGGGGCACTCATCCATTGAGACTGAACAAATTGTGGCATAAACCTAATTTTCCTTTATCTGATCATAACCTTCTATTATCCATGTCTTATCTTCTACTTCTTTATTCACCAATATCCTAAATCCTTCCACCCCTTACTTGGTACTTTCTCCTGCCATTACTCCTGCTCTGACTTCACTCTCTTCCCAATCTCAAACCTACTGTTAACCAATTAAACTGTACATTATCATTAATTATTAAATCCCCTGTCCCCTTGTCCAATTAATGTTCATCCTTTGCTAAAACCCCAGCCCTGGATTATCCCTAACATCTACTTCCTCTGCAGCAGGAAATCACATAATTACACTGACTGGATAAGCTATAAACTGATGTTATCAAACTTTCACTTGGGTCCTCACTGACCTTACCTCATTCCTCTCAGACTCTCTTCCAAGCCTCTTTTCTTCTTAAGTTTCCCTGTGCACAACCTCTCAGCTGAGGTTCTTCCACATTAGACTGAAAGCTCCTTGAGGGCCAGGATCGTTTTGTTTTAGTACCTCTGGGCTTTGTTCAATGCCTGGCACTCAGTGGGCATTTGGTAAATGCTTGTTGACTTATTTTGATGAGAAAATTGCAGCCATTTAAACTGAGTTCTGTCTTATCTCCTCAACCTCAAAACCTGACTGGTGATAACACATCTCACTCTCTCCTCCATTCCCTTAGTTTCTGACAGTGATGTGGCCCTTCTACTTGCAAAGGTCAACCTCTCTATATGTGCCATCAACCTCAACCCCCTCCCACCTTCTCTAGCAGAGGGCCCCCCAATCATTACTCCCCACTCTAATTTTTCATCTGTCTGGCTTGATTCCTTCCTTCTCTATTACCTTCATCCATGCCCAAAAAGACCTTATCCTTTTTAAAAAAAAAAAGGCCTTTATTAAGCCCTATCAGCCCCTCAAGCTATTATCTTCTATTTCACCTTCCTTTCTCAGACCACTTCCCAGAAACAGTTGTCTAGCCTGATTGCGTCTACTCTCTCTCTCTGTTCACATCTCAAACTTTTGCAGTCTGGCTTCCAACTCCATCATTATCTCCCAAGTTATTATTGATCTCTTAATAACCAAATCTGATATTCCTCTCCTAGTCCTTATCCTGCATGAACTCTCTGCTGTATTTGACTTTGTGTACAACCCTCTCCCTCCTTAGTACTGTCTCCACCTGGATTTTGTGATGGCACTTTCTCCTGGTTTTCTTCCTGTCTGATTGCTCCTTCTCAGTATGCTTTGCTGCCTCAACATCTCTATCACAACCCAAAACTGTGGGTGTCCCGTGGATTCTGTCCCAGGCCCTCTTATTTCTCTACTCTAGACTCTCTTAGTGACCTAATCAACTCCCATGGATTTGTAGATATCTAATATAGATGGCTTAAAAGATCCATTCCAAGTGTCCCCATGAGTTACAAGCCTATATTACCAAATGACTATTTGACATTCAAATTGAATGTCCTGGAGACATCTCAATCTCAATACATCCAAATCAGAACTCACTTACCTTTATTTGCCCCTAAACCCAACCCTAATCTAAACTTCCCTATTTCTTTCAAAGCCACCACACTATACTTCCAATCTCTCTCTGGTTCTCTACCTTGATGTCATCTTCAATTCCTCACTCATACCTCACATATCCAATCAACTGCCAAATATTCCCATTTCTACTTTTATGACAGCTCTCTTATTCAATTCCTTCTCTTTAAATAGCCACCACTTTATTTCTGGCCCTTGTTACATCTTGCCCTAGATTATTGCAACAGCCTCTTAATTAACAGCTATAAAAGCTAATTTTTTTGTACTTACTATGTGCCAGGCACTGCACTAAGTGCTTTAATATTATTATCTCCTTTCATCCTCACACCAATCCTGGGAGGTGGGTACTATTTTTATCCCCATTGATGAGGAAACTGAGGCAAAATAGGTTAAGTGACTTGCCCACGGTCACACAGCTGGTAAGTGTTTGAGACTGATGCGGTTTGGGGGTTAGGGGTCCTGGCACCCCAAAATCACGATACCCAGGTCCTGCCCGAAAGAATTCGACCCAAGCCTTCTTGCAGCCAAAAACAAACTTTATTGAAGATTCGCCATATTAGCTAGACTCTTAAGAAGTCTGAGCATCTATGGGCTATTGGCTAGATTGTAAAAATCTGAGCATCTTAATGGAGACAAGATGGACCTTATATATAGAAAGACCCTGGGACAGTGGCCAAGTAGTCCATGAAGTAACAGAATTCCCAAGGGTGGGAAATGGAGCCTAGGTGGGACCAAGGGTGGGAAGTGGCCTGGAGCCATAGGGAGGCAAGACAATGGAGGGGAGATTGGGAGAAGCCACAATGAAAGACCAGTTGATGGGATTATAGCCTCAGGGGACCGCCAGAGATTTGGCCATGTGGGAAAGTCCAGGGTTTTTCCTTTCTGGGGCCCAGATTCCAACCCCATCAGGGCCAGAGTTTTTCCATTTTGGGGCTCAGATTCCAACCCCATCATTACCACTATAACACTTTGTCTAGTTTTATAAGTCTTTTTTTGGGGTGGGGTGACAGGGGTGGTATGCTTCCATCTGCATTCAGACTCCATACTTCTTTCTCTGGATGTGGATAGCATTTTCCATCATGAGTCTTTTGGAGTTGTCTTAGATCATTGTATTGCTGAGAAGAGCAAAGTCTATCAAAGTCAGTCATCGCACAATGCTGCTGTTACTGTGTAAGATATTCTTCTGATTCTGCTCACTTCACTTCATATAAGTCTTTACAGGTTTTTCTGAAGTCCACCTGCTCATTATTTCATATGCCACAACTTGTTCAGCCATTCCCCAACTGATGGGCATCCCC
>NW_020954671.1:5693207-5706611 GCF_900497805.2 Vombatus ursinus | reverse complement strand
TCCAAATTGCTCTCCAGAGTGGTTGGATCAGTTCACAACTCCACCAACACTGCATTAGTGTTGCAATTTTCCCACATCTTCAACATTTATTATTTTCCTGTTTTGTCATGTTAGCCAATCTGATAGGCATGATGTGGTACCTCAGAGATGTTTAGATTTGCATTTCTCTAATCAATAGTGACTTAACAGCATTTTTTCATGTGACTATAGAGGGCTTTAATTTCTTTCTCTGAAAACTACCTATTCATATCCTTTGACCATTTATCAATTGCGGAAGGACTTGTACTCTTATAAATTTAACTCAGTTCTCTATATATTTTAGAAATGAGGCCTTTATCAGAGACACTGGCTGTAAAAATTATTTCCCAGCTTTCTGCTTCCCTTCTAATCTTTGTCTTGTTTTATGAATCTTAAAATGCAATTTATATAAATGCCAATTGCTACAGTTATTCTTTCTCAACAGAAACAACTGACCTAATCAATATAAATGCCAGTTGTTACTGTTCAGTAACAACTGGCATTTATATTGTTAACAGTACAGCCAGTGAAGCAAAAAGATTAGATAATGGACCAAACAAAACCAAAGAGGAGCCCCACAGGACAGGAAGAAGTGTTCATAAGAAAATCCCCTTCAGGGCTTTCCCATAGTTCATGTGCTAGATTTTTAAGCAGCCATTTTTCCTCATAAAAATAACCCATTGTTACATATTGTCACATATTCACTAATTTTGCTTTTATTTATTTTTAATTTTTTGTCCTTTACATATTAGTTTCTATGAGGTAACTCACACATGCTTTTCCATACAAACAACTCGGCACTTCTAAAATACAGTTGTTTTAGTAAAGAAAACAAAACTCAATAACATACAAAATAACTATAACAATGAAAAGGAAGACAACAGTAAAAGGCAACAAAGCTCAAAACTAAATACAATATGTAACATTAGTTCCAAATTATTAAAACATATATCCTCTCTGTTAACAAATGTTAAGTAAAAAATGAAACTGTCTGGCAAAATCACTCTAGGTCGGTCATGTTAATTGTGTCTGTGTGTGTGTTTGATGGGAAAGTACTATGGCAGAGAAGAGCTTGTTTATCAAGACAAATGCAGCAATAAAAATGTAGATGCTTATGAAGTTTCTGTGGTTTTTCTCTTAATCCCTTCCCCAGACCAATCTTCCTATGTTCCCAACCTGAAACCATCCAAATCCAGGGAGAAACATTTAGCCAACAGTGAGAGGATTCTTTGGCACCTTCTGTGCACTAAATCATCTATACAGCTCTCAAATATTTATTCAAACACAGGAGCAAAAATGGAGTACTACAAAGTTTCTCTAATCCTTACCACTTCTCAAAATACGAAATATACAACAGGAAAAAAGCACAAGAACTCAAATAAGCTAAAAAAACTCGATGAACGAACAACAGAGAAGGCTGATCCCTAACCCCTAACATACTTGCTTTAGCACTCCCTCACCTACCACCTCACCATGCTCCCAACAACAGGACTGCACAAGATGTTCTATGCGCTTACAAAACAACTCAATTCTACACCCCATTCCACTCTACTAGTGCCTCAGAAATCAAAATGGCAGAAATAGCAGCAAGAAGTACAATAGCAGCAAGGAATGACAGTACTGTTGGCTAAAATGGAGCTTGGCCAGAGAATGAAGGAACAGTGGCAATAGGTACAGTGAGAAAAGACGCAATAGCAGCAAGGAATGGTAGCACTGTGTGCTAAAACAGAGTTTGGCCAGAGGATGAAGGAATAGTGGGAACAGGGACAGTGAGGAAAGACACATGTGCACACTTGGAACAGATCTTAACTCCATATCTCAACCACCCTCACCCTCCACCTACTGCTGCAGAAATCCAAAAAACAGAAATTTACTTAGGCTCTGGGTAGCAGCAGAGCAGTGCTCTGTGCTGCAGCCACAGAACTGAAAAAGGAAGGGAACAGGGGCAGGATACACAAGTATAGCTATGGGGCATTCCACTAAAGGTGAAATACCCCAGCATCCAGCCAAGACCAGTTCTGTTCCCCTGGAAGTCACCTGAGGCAGAGCCCAATACTGATGAAACATGAATTAGCAAGCATGGAAGGAGACTGAGACTCTGTGATCTGTCCCCTAAGGAGATAGCCATCAAACGACAGGGAATCAGAAAATTAATAAGGGAAAATAAGAAAAAAGACTAAAATCACCAAATATTTCAAGAAAAAGAAAACTCAGTAAAAGACTCTGAGTATAAGCAGATAAAGCAACAGGGAAGATATTAATAGCAAAAGGAAATATGGCCTCTAGATTAGGTTAAAGTGTTCTGGCTTCTATGAAAAAATACTTCAAGGCAAAAGAAAACTAATCAAAAGCAAATGAGGGAAAGAACCCTGTGGATTCCCAAAAGAACATGGAACTACAGCAGGATGTTCCCAATAGTTAAAGAGAAATAAGAATTGTGAAAACAGAATTTATGGTCTGTACAGCCAAAATAATTGGCAGAATAGAAAAACCAGAATCCACAGTGCAAGTCTCACCAAATAAGCAAAAGAGTAGGTAACTGATTGGGAATACAAATACACATGGAAGTGAAAGATAATCTAGAAGAAAAGGAAAAAGCAATTTACATTAAAAGAAAGCATGATCCCCATAACAGGCAAAAGAATGTTCCTGAAGACGGGCTGCCTAAGGATTATAGGTCTCCCAGATGAACACAAATCAAAAAACCAGAATATCATAATGCAAGAAATAATACAAAACTTCCCAGATCTTTTAAACACAGAAAATAAAGTGTCAATATAAAAAATCCATAGATTGGAGTGTGAGGACAGGCAGGCGGGGAGAAGGCGTGGAACGTATGCAGCAAGCTCCAAGACGTAGTGGTTAAATTTAACAATTCCAAATAATAAACCGCAAGAAAATAACAGAAAGATCTCCAAATATAAAGGAAAGGAAACTTCAATAAGACAAGACTACTCTACACCCATAAGAAACCACAATAGGAAATGGAATAATGTGTTCTGAAGAGCAAAGAAGTCACCAAAGTTACCCAGCCTGCAAATCTGAGTCTAACTATAAATGAAAAAAGGTAGACATTTCAATTTTTTTTAAAGGCATTCAAAACATTCCTAGAAAGAAAATAAGACCTGAAGAAATTATTTACTTCTCAAATACAAGAATATCAGTAAGTTCATTTTGGATATCTATCTTGCCAGGCATTCTAACCAAGCAAATCCTTCAGCAATCCCAACTGTCTATTCTGGGATCTGTTCTCTTCTCCCTCTATACCTCCTTGCTTGGTGATCTCATCAGCTACTAGGGGTTCATTTATTATTTCTACACACATGATTCTGAGATTTGTTTATCCAACCGTAACCTCTCCTGACCTGTAGCTTCATATCACCAACTGCCTAGTACATTTGAGTTTGATGTACCAAACATGTTAAACTCAACATGTCCAAAAACAGAATTTGTTATTTTCTACTCTCAAATCTTCCTGTGTTCTTAAGCGTCCTATTCTATCTACATTTCTAGAATCATCCCAATGACCCAGACTCACAATCTCAGTGACATCCTCAACTGGATTCCAAACCCTTTGACTTTGGTCAATTTTCAGGGAAGGTTTTTTTTTATCGCATATGCTACATGCCAGCCCAAATGATTTCTTTGTTGATCATCAAACACATCCACCATCTATCTCTCCTTGTTTCTGCACAGGCTGTCATCCCCCATGCTTGGAAGTCAGCTCTGCCTCTTAGAAATCCCAAATGTCTCACCTCCTAAAAAAGGCCTTTCCTTGCTCTCCAGTTCTTCTCTCTCCCCCCAAAATTATTTTGTATTTACTTTTTATATATTTTGTATTTATCTATGAATATGTTGTTTCTCTCTGTCAACAGAACCAGGTGCTTGTGGATGGAGACTGTTTTGTTTTTCTATCCCCAGTGCCTGGCACGGTGTTCAATACACTAGATGCTTTATAAGTGCTTGATGAATTAAATGGAATTGGTATTAAAGTTTTAAATTAAAAGTTCAATTTACCCCTTATATCTCATTCTATTCCCAAATGAAAATGCTTAAACTACTTAAGCTCAAATGTCCCATAAATGTTCACTTTTTTTCTAACTAAGTAGATAAACTGAAAGATAACACTTTAAGAAGGTTTATGAACAAATTTAAGTGGGGGCTAACAAGCGAAAATGATCTTAAATTTTAATTATGGTTTTAGCTGTGAATATTATAAAAAGATGTGTATATATATGCATATATATGTGTGTGCATATATATATATATATTTGAAGTCTGTAAAAATAACATTTCACATGAAAACAATATTCCTGATGTTAACACTTTAGAAACTCAAGATTTCTTAGTTTTGCAAAATATGAAAACAATGATAAAGTCACACAGAACTAATTTTAAAGAATTAGTAGAAAATATCCTCTAAAAACCAAATTACAGAGATTATCTGAAAGTTTTATACTTATTAAATAAAGGAGAAAATATCTATTCACAGAAATGAGAAATGAAAAAACTCATAGAGTACTGAGTAACTAAGAACAAAAGCTGAAAACTTTAAACCTGAACTAATACTTATGAGAATTTTTCCACTTCTTGTTTTTTGTAGCTTTTGTTAATTATTTGTCTCCTATTTTAAAGTGGCATTTATTTAATTAGGATGCTACATATCCTAGAACCTTTCAATAAATTAATTTAACTGCATTCAAACATAACTAGTGGACAGAGATTTTAATGATTGTATCATTAAAAATTTTAGCAATAATTACATATATTTCAATAATGTCGATTTTACAGAAAAACACTGATTATGATGCTTTTACAATAATATCAGAAAGAAAGGCTTTTAAAACTCCTCCTACATTATACTGCAATTCACTTCTTATGAAAAGGTAATGCTTATTTCTAGAAGTGGTCCTCTATGTCACAAGACATAATAGGACTGAATAAGCTGAATGTTACAGGCAGGACATATAGCTGACCATTTGTCATTTTCCTGAGGTCAACAGCCCACTGTCAGTCCTTGTGACACTGTTCTTCTTTAACTCAATTTTGCTTCACTGAAATTTCTAGGTTCAAACCTCTAGAAATAGCAACTCATGTGTTTATCACAGAAACTCCAGAAACAACTACACACAAGCATTTTAACATCCTTGAACAACACTGAAAAGCAAGGGTATTGCATTCCTAGCTAGAACTCAGCAAACAATTCATTCTGCATGACTAGCATAGATTACAGTTGAGAGTTCTGAAAAACTGCCCCTACACTTAGCCAATGACTAAGTCTCTATATATACTTGACTCTGAAAAAGAACATCACTGAATTCTAAAAAAAAAACTACATCTATATTGAATTTTCTTCCTTAAAAAACCTACATTTAACAACTAGAATTTTTAGATGTTTTAGATGTCATTTTTGTAATGTTTCATACTGAACAATCACACACTCACACACACACACATACACACACACACTTGCACGATTAGGCTTGCATTCCTAAGCATCAAATAGCATGTTAAATTATAATATTTATTTATAATGAATAATTTTATTTTGTTAGAAACTAAGAACAAACAGCCATTGTGAATTCATTACTTGTGACTAGAGAGTAAATCCTGTATATATGGGATTAGCTCATTTGAATTACTATGTTGTCAATTATAACTTCTATCAATAATTTGTTAAATCACTAGCAGTTAACAACCATTATTAAACAATTATTATGTGCCAAGAACTAAGTGCTACAGGATTCAAAGAAAAGCAAAAAACATGATCCCTTGCCCTCAAGGAGATCACATTTTATTAGGGAAGACGATGCAATCAATTACGTACATAAAAGATATATATAGAGAGTAGATGGAAGGTAATCTGGGAAGAAAGAAGGACTATAAAAGATCTTCCCTCTTACTAAAGGGAAGATTTTGAATCAGTAGGCATTTATTAAGCATCTGGCCAGGTCCCTTCTAAGCTCTGGAGATACAGCAAAAAGATATGTGTGTGTAGCGTGTGTGTGTCTATGTGTGTGTACATATATATATAATACAATTAAATGTAAGATATATATGTATGTATATATGAAACACAAAACAAGACCAAAAAAACCCCAGTATTTGCCCTTAAGGAGCTTAAAATCTATACTTAAAAATTTATACTATGTATAAAAAAAGCATCAACACACACATGATAAAATGGAGATAATCTCAGATGGTAGGAACTAGCATTTTAAGGAGGACCTGAAGATAATATTTTAGCTGAGATCTGAAGGAAGCTAGAGAAGTCAGGGGACTAAGATGAGGATGGAGACCATGCAAAACATGGGAGATTGTCATTGAAAATATAAAGATTCAGGAGAGGGTGCATTTTGTGCAAAGAAAAGCAAGGAGGCCAGTGTCACTGGATCACATCATATATGGAAGGAAGGTAGAAAAAGGCTGAAAGATGGGGGGAGCTGGGTCGTGAAGGGATTTAAAGTTCAAAGAGAGCATTTTATATGTGATCCTGGAGGTAATAAAGAACCACTGGAGCTTAATGAATGGGAAGGTTACTATCTTATGAGGCAGCCCAGGGATGCCATCCTTTCTACTCTAGCAATCTATTTTTCTTTGTTAGGTAAAATCAAGTCCAGCATGACAGCTTCTCCTGTTGTTATCACCTCCTCTTGCAAATTATTTTATCAGTAAAACAAAAAATTTATCAGGGAGGAAAAGAATATGAGCACCCTCTCTAGCAGATGTCCAGTTAGTAGAAGGCCTCCATCACTACACATTACGGCTTTGTTCTAAGTTTACAGTCTGTTTCTCAAATTCTTTGCTTATTTTCTCCTTCTATCCAGGTGCTATGTTGTATACTTCCAGGACAATATTGTTCCTGTTCTCACTTAAATGATTCTCACTCAAAGGTCTTCCACTATCCTTTGCTCCTCCAATTCTTGGGATTTCTTGCATGAGAATACTGTCTAGACACATAATACTACTCCACTGCCCTCCCCCATTTACTATTCTATTCTTTTTTTAAATAAATAATACCATTTCACTCATGACTTCTGGAATTTAGCAAATACAGTCCTGGCAAGATATAAGGACCCCAAACTTTATTATTTCCTCTGCCACTACATCCGAATATCCTCCAATGATTACCATCAGCCCTCAAACTGCACCTTCCAGACCCTCACACCTCTGACCTATCTTAACGATCCCTGAGCCTTGCTATCTATATGCTTAAGACTTGTGCATCTTTTTTATCCACCATACAGCTAAACTCTCTTCTATGTGCTGTCTCCCTCAATTAAAGAGCAGGAGCTCCCCAAGAGGAGGGACTGTTCTTGCTTTTTCTATTTGTGTGCCAAGAACTTAGTACAGAGTTTAGCACATATTAAATGTGTAAAAGGCTTATTTGTTCATTCAATCACTTATAGATTCAATCTCATCAAGTCTCAGTAATACCTGTTAGGACAAATATGCTTCTTTATATTAGAGTTTCTAGTAACCTTGTTTATTAACACTACTTACAATATTTGTATATCAGTAACTGAGGACCATTCACTTTACTTCTGACTATCTTCTTGTATCCTGTCTCCTATGAATTACTGGTCCTCCCTACTAATATGCTGTACTTGCTATCCTATGTAGTATATGGCTTTACACATTATATGTAAGCAGTTTTCTCCCCACACCCAACCCCCTTTGCCAATTTCAATTTAATTCTTGATCACACTCATTTGATCCCACAAATATATTTTTCACTGGCTCTTGTTAGATATATTTGATCCCTGCCAAGGAGCCATTATTCCTGCATCGTTTCAGCAAAGCATGTGTAAAAATTCGTCAGGCTACGTACTGATATGGGCTAGATGATAGTGCATTTAAGTAGATCTGGAGCTTGTTAGATGGGGGATGGGTGACATGTATCCAATTACCTTCAACAATTTAAGGGCAGTCATACCAAAGAGGGGTTCAGACTTTTTCACAGTTTGACCCAGGGGAAAAAACTAGATATACTAGTAGAAGCAGCAGAGAGGCAGACTTTAGCTTGATTTACGAGAAACAGTGAGAGCTTGGAAGACCATGCATATGGGATGGTATAGAAAGGATTTCTACTCTGTGGATTAAAATTCTGAGGCATATTTAGATTCTGGAACTCTGAAAAACATATCATCACACACTACAAAAAGAGTTAGGCAAGTAAAGGAACACTGTGCTGCTGAATATTAAAAGGCTCAGAGTTATCTAGCACTTTGTATAGAGAGCTCTCACAGAGGAAATGTGGAAGGACATAAAAAAGAATCAAAAAAGCTGAGAAGGCAGAGGTGGTTTATGGTCTGTATTCACATTGGTGAGATCATGTGTCCATCAAAACAATTAACTTCACCTAATGTTATTCTCCCATTGTACTTCTGGAATACTGTGCAAGTAATCAAACCTGCCTCAACCATTAACTAACAAATTTATATCACATTCTCTACATTTGCCTGATAACCATCAGTAAGAGAGGCAGTGTGGCCAAAAAAGAGCTCATAACTTTCCTCTCCAACCCTTCCCTCTTCTGAATATCTCTGTTTCTGTCAAGGATACCACCATTATTCCACTCTCCCAGGTTTACACCTCTGCATAATTCCTCATTACCCTGACTCCTCTATCTCCTTTACCTTTACCTTTACCTCACATACAAAATCAATTAATAAATTTTATTGTTTTTACTTCCACAGTATCTCTCCCTTCTCACTACTCACAGTCACCACCTTAGTTCAGACTGCTATCATCTCTCACCTGGACTACTGCAATAGACTCCTAACCAGTCTCCAAACTCAAGTATTTCCCTTCTGATCCACCCTCTAACCTGCCAAAGTGATTTTTTCCTCAAGTTCAGGTCACTCCCCTACTCAGTGAACTCCAATGACTCCAAATTGCCTCCATGATCAAATGGCAACTCCTCATTTCAATATTTAAAGCCCTTCACAACCTGGTCCCAGTCTACCCTTCTAGTCTGATTACACAGGCTTGCCTTTCATATGGTACAGACTGACTGTCTTGCTATTCTCACACATGGCCTCCATCTCCCATCTCCAAGCCTCTGCTCTGACACTGTCCCCAGTCCTAAGATGCACTCCCTCTTCATCTCCATCCCTCAGCATTCCATGAGGAAACATCAATATTCAACTCATGTACCACTTTCTACATAAAGCATTCCCCCTACAGTAATCTCTCCCAAAACTACCTTGTCTTTATTTTGTATATACATACCTATAAATGTAGATCCTGTCTTCCCCGAAAAGACTGAGTTCCTTGACAGCAAGGACTATTGCATTTCTGTATTTGTATCCCCAGTATCTAGCACAGCACTTGGCATATGTTAGGCACTAAATAAATGTTTGTTCACTGACCAACTGTGGTAGCAAAATAAGAGATTCTTACCATACTCCATCCCAGTTTTAAGACTGTTAAGTTGAAAACAAAAAACAAAAAAACTATCAGGGAATCTTTGAAAAGGAAAACACACATTAATTATAGCTTTGCAAATAGTTATGCCAACAAAAGACAAAGTAACAATTCTGATTTTAAGGACTCACACCTTGTAAGTAGATACGCCAAGAAACTGGCCTTGAAATTTTTGATGGCATTATTTCAACCATTTGAGACACTGGAGGGTGAAGTCTGAGATGCTGCTAATGACAGTTGTTGAGTTTGGACCTCTGAAAACCAATTAGTTTCAGTGGGGCCCAAAATCAAAACCTGAGTCCACATGTAGCTGTAGATAAATTTTCAGGTGCTGGTCACTATTTGTCAAATATCATAACAGGTTAACTTTGCACACAGCCAATACTCTTAAGTGTTATCACTCAGGCAGACTCTCCCACAGCTTAAGCTCCACTGGCATAGCTTCTTAAAAAATCAATGGGTACTTCTGCACCCCTACCTTGTACACTATATAAGATACTAAAGTAAGACATATATTAGGTAATGATACACCAATTGTAAAAAAAAAATTTAATGAGCTCCAAGTACTTTTTATAATGCAAAATACTATGTAATTTTTACCGATAAAGTGTACTGATTTTTTTTTCCAATTCAGATGTCCTAGAGATATACCACTGAAAAGAACAAGGCAAAGCCCAAAGCAGCCTAAGGATATACATCAAATGGATAAAGATCCATCATGCTGATTACTGCTGCAGTCTTTCTCTAGGAAGTGCTAATGGAAAAACAAGAATCAGTGTAGTATGATTACTTACGTGCACACTGCTTAAAGGTTCCTAAAGGGGCTGGGGAAAAAAGAGTAAGGTGAGAACAAAACATCCAGCAAAGCACACAAGCTGACTCATGACCTAATGAACTAGGCTCTGCTATACCAGTAAGTCAGCACCTCGTTCTGGTATTGCACATCAAGATCACAGATCTCTAGTTACAATTTGTTTCTGAGAATTGTCTAGGGGTAGGAAAAGAACAGAAAAGAAAGAGAAAATGGTAGTTGTATAGAAGGAAAAGGTTATCTTATGCTATCACAAATACAACAAAAACTAAAAGCATATGATGGAGTCGTGTGTACTTCTGATTTTACTACTCCTTGGAAAGACTAATCATCAACCTGTCTTCCTTTTCTGTCCATGCAGTCAATAAGGTTTAATATTGGATTGTTTCCCAAAAAAGGGTAGTTTTCTTTAAAAACATATATTACAGACTTTTCTAATGAAATTAGGAAAACAAAATCTGAATTAACATTCTACCTTTCAAGAATGGCATCATCTTTGACTCTCTGGTTCAAAACAACAATTATGCTTATTGTTGTAGTTAAGCATGATGAATTATTACATATTCTGAACATGACTGTTGAAGCTTGTCTTAATCTATTCTCCAAAGCAGAATTCCCTAAGAATAAAAAGGTTTTAGTTTAGGTTTCTATCACCATAAATACGTTTAGCCTTGATATGGTACAATGGAAAGAGAACCGGATTTGGAGACAGAGAACTTTAGTCTGAATCCTAGTTCTTCCACTTACTAACTTTGTGACCCAAGGGCAAGTCACTTAATCTCTGTGGGCCTCAGTTTCATCAATGAAATGAAAAGGCTGGACTGGATGATAGGTTCCTTTTTGAATGAATATTATTCAGCAATATTATTATTTACTCTTTATATTTCTTTTTTTTTTTTTGACTAGGCAATGAGGTTAAGTGACTTGCCCAGGGTCACAGAGCTAGTAAGTGTCAAGTGTCTGAGGCTGGATTTGAACTCAGGTCCTCCTGACTCCAGGGCTGGTGCTCTATCCACTGCACCACCTAAGCTGTCCCTATATTTCTTAAATTGGCCTAAAAATATACTAGCCAGAGAAATAATTATATGTACATAACTAAATGTATAAAAGGAAATTGATAAAAATGTTTTGGAGGTGAAAAATTATTCGTGTCTTCAAAGTTGAATTCCTTTACCATATCATTGATACCTTATTGCATAGTTTGCACTAGGTTAAGTGTTATCTGAATTATTAGAGCTGAAAAAATGGACCCTTGTGTGGCTAACGAGGTTTTTTAAAAGTATAGACGCTATCGTTCCTTTTGAAAATTCCCTATTGATGAATGCTCATCCACAAGGATGTAAAACTCTATAATTCAACTTACGCATATAGCTAATTGTGATAACCCTTGAGTCACCCTTGTCTTGCTCTTGCATCTCTGATTTTCCTGACTTCTCTTTCTTGTATTTATTTTAATTAATGTGCTTAATATTCAGCACATTCTTCTTTCTCTCTTTAAATGTATTGCATATTTTTTCATCCTTTCAGTATATCCTTTGCCTGGAGCTTGCTCTGTTCTTTAATCTGATTTCTAGTATTATTATTAGAAAATAACCATCATTCATAAATGACCAAAAAAGAAGTTTAAGAGACAAAAGCACAGTTACTGTCTGGTTAATTTAAGATCACATATTTCAAGCTTAAAGAGATCCTTGAAGGCAATCTAATCCAAAGCCCCCTCATTTTATAGATAAGAAACTGAGGATCAGAGTGCTTGTGACTTGCTCAAGTGACAAAGTATTCAAAGCCCGGTTGTCTGATTTCAAATTTAGCAATTTTTCCACTTGGTATACTGCCTTCCATGTGTTCTAAATAAAAACAAAAGGAACAGACGTCAAAAATATCAGAAAACAAGGAAAAGAAGCCTGCCTCATCAGAAATCACTCATCACAGTTGGCGGCTGAGGAGAACAATTTCAATACATCAATGAATCCGTGACCTCATTAATGTCAGCATTCTATCTATGGGAATGATCATAATCTCTCTATTCCCTTCTATTCTGTACAATTGTTGTAAGGAAAATAAAACAAGATACCTAAAATTTCCTAAAGAATAAAAATAATGGAAAATCAGAGAAAGCCCAACAGAAATGACAACCTTTCAAATGGCATTGCCAAGTATTACTTTTTTAAGTGCAAATATCTACAAATGCAGATATTGGACCTTTTTCAATGTTTTTTAAAAATTAAGTAGAAAGAACCAAGATTGTAATCTCTATCTGCATATGCTTACTTTAAAAAATTAATAACATATTGCTGTACTAGGTCCCATAACAAGTATCTATCTGAAATAATCTAACCCAAATCTCTTCAATTTACATTTGAGGAAATTAAATTTCACAAAGATTATATGATTTAACTGAGATCACAACTTGAGTGGCAGAACTAAGATGAAAATGTATTATCTCTCAGTTCCTAGGATAATATTCTTTCTACTGCACTATGACGCTTTATTTTCCTATCCAAATAAAAGAGAGGGAAAAGATAATTTCTTTCATTCGTTTCTCAATTTTTCAGGGAGTTCATTTTAATGTCCTCTACAACACACACAGTAACCTTGACTATTCTATAAAAATGCATTGTACATTTTATTCCTGATGTATTGTTTACAGAGTTTGTATCTGTAATTACACATAAATTTAAAGAATATAAAGAAACTGGGGTGTTAATGTACAATGTAACAGCTTTGCACTAGGCCAGAAAGCCAGTATTTTACATTATCATTATGGGGCTATGATTTAAGGATAATTTCACTGTTTTCAACATATAAATTTTCTAAAAACTAACAATACTTAGCCTATCAATGTATTTATAAGGCACCTCTGGTTTCATACTAAGAGGGTGTCTTTATGTAACAACGTATTTTTAACTTATTTCTTGCCACTGAAATACCAAAAAAATACATTATAGAACTCCAAGGAACTAACAATCCTGAGAGGTCCATAAGTTCATGTAACAAAACAAATTAATTAAGCTCCTAATAGATCTTCCTGCCTTTACGTCCCTGGTAAGAAAGAAGAAAAAAGGAAAAGGAAAAAGAAGTTCAACGAAACTCATTAGTATACCATCTCTGAGAGAATATGCAGTATTTCAAATGTGTAGTTCCTC
>NW_020954671.1:5691564-5693161 GCF_900497805.2 Vombatus ursinus | reverse complement strand
AATAAATGCTTGTTTCCTTACTGTGATAATTACGTGCATTGTTTTCTTGGTTCTGCTTTGGATCATGCATCTTCCTACGCTTCTTTGAATTCTTCATGTTCATCACCATGACAAATCATTAGGTAATAGCCCTTGGTCTTAAAAGCCTAAGTGAGGGACCATCTCCAGTTGTCCTGATCTACATCTGGCCACTGAACCCAGTTGGTTCCGAAGGATGTGAGGCTGATGACTTTGCACAGCCCTCCCTCGCTTAAATCCAATTCACTTGCATGCCATGGCATCACCTGCTCGATGTCATGGTCCTCTTCAAAAATGAAGGACAAACAATAACAATGATGATGATGACAGAATAACCTTTTATTAATAACTTCCTTTTTACATATTACAATCATTTCTGTATTCCCACCAAACACACTCCCATCCAGTGAGCAACTTTCTAACATAACTGGATTGGGGAAGAAGGGGAAAGAACAGGAGCAGCAGGAGGTACTAGAGCAAACCTAACTGACACAGTGACAATGTCTGACATGCATTCCACAGCCTCAGTGTCTACCCCCTTCAAAGATTGAAGTGTATTTCCTCAACTCTTTTCTGGTGCCAAGATTGGTCACTACAGTTATAGAGTATTTGGATTTATTTTAGTGTTCTACATTGTTACCCCCATTTGGTATACTGTTCTCATACTGCTTACTTCATTCTCAATTGCTTATATTTGTCATTTCTTACAATGTAATAAAATTCTTTTAAATGAACATATAACAATGATGATTGTTACATCAACCCCATGACCCTATTTCTAGTTTCTTTTTTACCACAAAACTGTTGTAAATACACACACACACACACACACACACACACACACACACACACACACAGAGACACAGATGCNACCACAAAACTGTTGTAAATACACACACACACACACACACACACACACACACACACACACAGACACAGATGGAGAGGCTCTGGAATATATACTTAATATACCTGTAATATACCTATAACTTAGGTCAAAGTTCTTCTAGGATCACAGAGATAGGTAAGGCTGGGGTCATACAAGCTTTCAGTGTTCCCAAAAGGGTATGATTCAGGGCAAAGTCTGATCACTATCCCTCTGTTCTAAGCTTTTCAAATTCCTGACCAGGACTTAGGTGTTAGCAATAGTAGATTACTGTTAGACTCAGCCACTATCAGCTAGCTGGAAAGCTCTACTCCTTCAAAGTGACAAAACCATAGGCTTTCCTTTGGTCTAGGATTCCTACCCTGGTTGTCCTTCTGCAGGTTTCAGACTGGGCTAGAAGCTAGAACCAAGACCCTGCTCTGTTCCTGGGGCCTGACACCCCTACTGCTTCTTCTTCTTCTTTTTTTTTTTTTAGGCAACTGGGTTTAAGTGACTTGCCCAGGGTCACATAGCTAGTAAGTGTCAAGTGTGTGTTCTTAGTCTGGATTTGAACTCAG
The DNA here is from genome assembly GCF_900497805.2 of Vombatus ursinus. NCBI lineage: Eukaryota > Metazoa > Chordata > Mammalia > Diprotodontia > Vombatidae > Vombatus > Vombatus ursinus. Next base: position 5,691,700 of record NW_020954671.1, on the reverse strand, counting down.
GTGCTCTATCCACTGCGCCTCCTAGCTTCCTCTGACACCCCCACTTCTGCTGCTTATTTCTTTTTAGTTAGTTAGTTGGTTAGTTATTGCTAGGCAGTGGGGTTACTTGCCCGGGGTCACACAGCCGGTGATATGT
>NW_020954671.1:5652710-5691517 GCF_900497805.2 Vombatus ursinus | reverse complement strand
CCCCCCCCCCCCCCCCCCGCTTATTTCTGAACTTCCTCTTTGCTTGGCCCACAGCCCAGGACCTGCGACCAACTCATTACTCATGAATATGAAACCTCGAATGCAGATTCCCTTCTTCGTCTACCCTAGATATGTGACCCAGAACTGAGTAGTGGGAGACAAAGCTGCTAGTTGGCACCTGCTCCTGGCCTAGTGCCCTAGCATGGGGCTGGAACCTCCTACTGCCTGGTGCACAGCCTCTTCCTAGAACGTTCTATGAGTGTTTCACTCCTGGTGAGACTTTTATACCTAGTGTCAGCAAACCTCTACTGACCTTTTTTTCTCTTTGACTTCCCATAAAGATTATGTGTGCTTCCTAGCTCAGTTTGAAGGTTTAAGGTTTGAGAGGAGCTCACTATTTTGCTACTTTGCCATCTTAGCTCTCCCCCTCCCCCCCATGTTTTCCAAAATATTTAGATCAATTCAGTGTTAGCAGTGTATTAAAATGCCTGTGTTTCCCCAGGCCCTCTAACATTATTTTATGGATATGAGGTACAGAACAATCTTTCCTATGTATAAATCTAACCAGGACACCTATGAGCTCAAAAAAGCCACTGGCTCACTAATGTCTAATAAGGAAAATTCACACTTTTCCCTGAAAATCAAATTCTTTCACATTTTGATTCTAGCCTACCCTTCTAATTTTATCTCATATTATTGACCTCCACTCACTCTATTCACTGATTTAGGACCCAGTACATATCCTGTAATTTTCTACCAGTCAATAAACATTTGTTAAAAGGCTAGTATGTGCCAGGCATTGAAGGCATATACTCAAAAGAGATCAACAAAAGAATATATATAAATATCTGTACCTAGGTATAATATGCACATAAATATTTGTACATATGTGCAATATGTACAAAAATAATTTATAGCAGCTCTTTTCATAATACATAATGGAAACCAAGGGGTTACCTTCTCTCTGAAGAATAGCTAAATAAATCATGGTATATTAATTTAGCTAAAAATTATTATGTCATAAGAAAAGACAAAATGGATAATTTTAGAGGACACTTGGAAGACCCTCTACGAACTGATGCAGAGTGAAGTAAGGAGAAATAAGAGAATGATTTATACAATGACGACACCATAAAGAAAAACAGTATTTGAAAGAGTTTAAAATTCAAAGCAATGATTTCAGAGGATTAAATATAGAACACACTACTCCTTCCTACCAGAGAAGTGATGTCTTAAAATGCAGAATAAGACATACACATTTGCACATGTCCTATGTAGGAAGTTTTGCTTTCTTATGCATATTGTTACAAGAGTCTAATTTTTATTTTTTATTGTTCAATAGTATGGGGAGCATGAGAGGAAGAGAAAATGCTTGTAAAAAAGCAAAAATAAAAGCATGGCCTTAGGGGGAAAAGAATACAAGAAGCCTTTTTACTGCTACTCCATTATTTATAAAATTATAGAAGTACACTAATAAAGATTTAAAATGAAATCTTTTTCACTATTAAGAAAAAACCATGTTTAGCCATGGATCAAAATTGCACAGCAGAAACATGGCAATTATCTGGTAAGTAGCTCCTTAGTGATTTCACACATCATTACTGAATAAATATTTTTAAAATTTACAATAGGTTCAGTAAGACTCACCATGATCACAAGACAAATGAATTGTACTTCACACAGGTTCAATTATGTTAGTATTCCATCATTACCTACATAATGAATTACCTATATTCACAAATATTTACTTTCATACAGTAGAGACTTAATAAATGTTTGTGAAATGAATTGTTTTTATGCATTGTTCAATAAATTTAACTTTGAATATATTCAAGGTAATAATGGAAAAAATGATCATATAATGTACTGTAAATTATACTTATAAAATACTAATATCTAACTACTCAAAAATGAGTCATATTCTATTTTAAGTGAATATTTTGACAGTTAAAAAAAATACACCTATCTTCCTTGATCCCAGAAAAAAATAAATGTTGAAGGAAAAGGGTATAAAAGCTAAACCAGCAGCAAATGTACAGAGATCCATTAATATTTCATTGCCTACTGAATTACTGACAATAACTGTATTCTTAGGTAAATGATGATGAATGAGTCCTCTAAAATGGTTCAAAATTTTCAACAGTCTGTTTTCCAAGGAGGAAAAAAATTCAATGAATTTGATTTTTTCACAAGAGAATAAGAAATACTGGCAATTTATAACTGAAACACCTGAACATACCAACTGAGATAGTCATGTAAACTCACTGTATAATAATGAAAAAAATCTCTAATTGTTTAAAAAAAAAAAGACAACTGTATCTTATTTTTTAAAAAGTGGGAACAAAAAGCCAAAGCTAGTGGTATTACAGTGCTGGGATGCAAGTCAATTTATGATGAAGAGACATTGAATACTTATGGTATAACTATAAGGATACTATGATTATTACCACAAAACCCTCTAAAAAAGCAAGGGTTGTTGTTGTTGTTGTTATTAAATTGAAACACATTCTCAGAAATATGCACAAGTTAAAAATCATTCCAACCCAAGTGAATTTACAATGAGAAAAGAAGATAACTTGGGTTTTAAAAAACAAAGCATACTTAATAATAAACAAATAAATGGATTAATGAATGAATTTTTCAAAGCATAAGGAAAGAGTTTTCTCTAAGTTAAATAATAATACATTCCCCTAAGTTAAATAATAATACATTGGGTGGCAAAGTCTTAATATCAAAACAGGAAACTTCTTGAATGTCTGGGGAAGAAAATTTCCGTTGTGTCTCTTAAATGCAAATAGAATATATATTAGGTCGATTTGAAAATATTTTTCCTAAAGAACTAGAAATGAAAAAAAATTGCTATATTGCATATAATTTAGAATAATTTTCTATCATTAAATATAACTCAGAATAGTTATAAAAAATTAAATAAAAGTAAAAAGCAAATTTCTATTTAAAAGTCTAGCAAAACAACCAATAAGGAAAAAAAACCATTAAAACAATAATTATTATTTAAGTAGACACTGAGCTCTTCTTTTAAATAAAGACAGCAAATAAAAAGTAGGATAAAAACACAAAGCAAAATTATGTATGTGAAAAAGAACCATTTAGTTAAGTTGGAACATCTCAATATATAAAAGCTATTAAAGACTGCCCCAAGTTACACAATCACAAACTCAATATCACCTCTAGTAAGTGCTTTATCATCTCCTCTCCCCCACCCCTGACAAAGCAAAGGATTAATCTCCCACAAATTAAAGATAAGAAGCACTTTGGAAAATGATAAGTGTGATATTTTGGAATATTTTAATTCTCTGGCTTTACAATCTACATAAAATCTACCTGAATCTTTAAGACACATAATAGTAAAGAATGGCAAACCCAAAGAACTGGACTGTGCTAAGAATGTTGGCCTCAGTGGCCAAATTCACCAACGGCAGAATCAAATATTTGAAGAGGAAGCAGAGTGAGAAAAGTTTTAACATGCAAGAGAACCAAACCCAAGGGGCTAAGTAATTCCAAAGCAAAGCAGAAATGAAGATAAAGAACAGAAAGAAGCATGCTTGCTGAGTTAACCAAATGTAAAATCTGCTGAAAAATAATATCCTTGCAAAAAGAAAGTGTGAACCCCTAGAGAACTAGTAACAGTAAGAAACCTGTAAGTTCTGGAAATGCCAAATATTAAGGTACTAGCTATCCTACTTTTTATAAGAGATTTAACTCCTAAACTACTCAATTTAAACATTAAAACAGTTGGTTATACACTTAAGGGAAAGAATAATTATTTCAACCTGCAGGTACTATTTTTTCCTTCATAAAGTTCTCTGGCACTTCAGGTGACTGCAGAAAGAATTGTCTCACCTTGGCAACTTAACAACTATTTTCAATCAAAAATTTTCAGCACCACATCCATTATGTACTATGTCTAGAGTTTCAAGTAGCAAGGTATAACATTCACCTTTACTAAAAATTATGATTTTTTAAAATTACAATTACTTTAAAGGAAAAAAAGTATATTTTAATAGGCATATAGACTTAAGAAATATAGGTCACAAAAACCTAAGTTGGAGAACAGCGGAGATCAGGAGCAATTAAGTGTATCTAATCGCAGTGCTGGGATGTTTGTACCTAAAGAATTCTTGTCCTCTCTCTACTTGCTTTAGTACAATCTAGCAGCTGGGACAAGTGGTGAAAGTGAATGGTGTGGGAAACTATGATGGATGGGTGTATATAATATCTGCCTTGTCACCAGTGATATACTCTCTTACCTCATCATTCAACAGAAACTGCTCTCTCCAAAGTTACTAATGTTTTCTTAATTGTTAAAACTTAATTGTCTTTTTTCAATCCTAATCCTTCTTGTCATCCCTTCAACCTCGGACATTGTTGAACAACCTCTTTTTCACAATAGTCTTATCTTGCAAGGTTTTCATGTCACTATTTTCTCTTAGTTCTCCTTCTCAATGTCAGCAACTGCGAGTGTCCCACAAGGCTGTCCCACATACTTTTCTGTTCTTTCTCTACTATTTCACTTGGTGATCTATTAGCTCCCATGAATTCAATTACCATCTCTGTACTAATGGTTCTTTTCATCCAGCATCTCCAACTGCCTATTAGACATCTCAAACCAGATAGGCTGTAGATATCTTCAGCAAAAACTGAACTCATTATCTTTTCACAAAACACTTTTTAATTCCTTTTAATTAATTTATTTTTAGTTTTCAACAATCACTCCCATAAGCTTTTAAGTTTAAAATTTTCTTCTCCTCCCTCCTCAATATGGCATGTAATCTGATATAGGCTCTACATATACATTCCTATCACACATATTTTCACATTACTCATGTTGTAAAGAAGAATTAGAACCAATAGGAGGAACCACAAGAAAGAAGAAACAAAATAGAAGAAAGAAAAAAGAGCAAATAGTATGCTTTGATCTGCAACCCAACTCCATAATTCTTTCTCTGGATGGGGACAGTATTTTCCATCATGAGACTTTTGGAGATACCTTAGATCCTTGCATTGCTGAGAAGAGCTATGTCTATTGAAGTCAGTCATCGCATAATGGGTCTGTTACTGTGTACAGTGTTCCCCTGGTTCTGCTCACTTCATTCAGCATTAATCTATACAAATCTTTACAGGTTTTTCTGAAGTCCGCCTGCTCATCATTTCTTATAGCACAATAGTATTCCATTACATTCATATACCACAACTTGTTCAGCCATTCCCCAACTGATGCGCATCCCCTCACTTTCCAATTCTTTGCCACCACAGAAAGAGCTGCTATAGATATTATTGTACATGTGAATCCTTTTCCCATTTTTATCTCTTTGAGATACAGCCCTAGAAGTGCTATTGCTGGGCCAAAAGGTATGCACATTTTTATAACACTCTGGGCATAGTTCCAAATTGCTCTCCAAAATGGTTGGACCAGTTCACAACCCCGCCAACAATGCATTAGTGTTCCATTTTTCCACATCTTCTCCAACATTTATTATTTTCCTGTTTTGTCATGTTAGCCAATCTGATAGGTGTGATGTGGTACTTCACAGTTGTTTTGATTTGCATTTCTCTAATCAATAGTGATTTACAGGGGGCAGCTAGGTGGCACAGCGGATAGAGCACTGGCCCTGAAGTCAGGAGGACCTGAGTTCAAATCCGGTCTCAGACCAAACACTTGACACTTACTAGCTGTGTGACCCTGGGCAAGTCACTTAACCCCAATTGCCTAAAAAAATTAAAAAAAAAAATAGTGATTTACAGCATTTTTTCATATGACAATAGATAGCTTTAATTTCTTCATCTGAAAACTACCTGTTCATATCCTTCAACCATTTATCAAATGAGGAATTACTTGTATTTTTATAAATTTGACTTAATTCTCTATATATTTTAGAAATGAGGCCCTTATCAGAGACACTGGTTATAAAAATTCTTTCTCAGTTTTCTGATTCCCTCCTAATCTTGGTTGCATTGCCTTTGTTTGTGAAAAAACTTTTCAACTTAATGTAAACAAAATTATCCATTTTGCATTTCATAATGTTCTCTATCTCTTGTTTGGTAATAAATTCTTCTGTTCTCCATAAATCTGACCTTTCTCTCCCAGTTTGCTTATGTATCAGCCTTTATATCTAAATTGTGTATCCATTTTAACTTTATTTTGGTATATGGTGTAAGATTTTGATCTATGCCTAGTTTCTGCCATACTCTTTTCCAATTTTCCCACCAGTTTTTGTCAAATAGTGAACTTTTATCCCAGAAGCTGGGGTCTTTGGGTTTAATCAAATAATAGATTACTATAGCCACTGATTACTGCGTCTTGTATACCTAACCTATTCCACTGATCCATCACTCTATTTCTTAGCCAATACCAAGTAGTTTTGATGACTGCTGCTTTATAATACAATTTAAGATCTGGTATGGCAAGGCCACCTTCCCGAGCATTTATTTTCATTAGTTCCCTTGATATTCTGGACCTTTTGTTATTCCAAATGAATCTTGTTATTATTTTTTCTAGCTCTATAAAATAATTTTTTGGAAGTTTCATTGGTATAGCACTGAATAAGTCAATTAACTTAGGTATAATTGTCATTTTTATTATATTAGCCAAGCCTACCCAAGAGCAACTGATGTTTTTCCAATTATTTAGATCTGACTTTATTTGTGTAAAAAGTGTTTTGTAATTGTGTTCATATAGTTCCTGAATTTGTTTCAGCAAGTAGACTCCTAAATATTTTATAACATCTATAGTAACTTTAAATGGAATTTCTCTTTCTATCTCTTGCTGTTGGGCTTTGTTGGTAACATACAGAAATGCTGATGATTAATGTGGGTTTATTTTATAACCTGCGACTTTGCTAAAGTTGTTTATTATTTCAAGTAGTTTTTTACTTGATTCTCTAGGATTTTCTACTTATATCATCATATCATCTGCAAAGAGTGACAGCTTTGATTCTTCTTTGCCTATTTTAATACCTTCAATTTCTTTTTCTTCTCTTATTGCTAAAGCTAACGTTTCTAGTACCATATTGAACAACAGTGGTGATAATGGACATCCTTGTTTCACTCCTGATCTTACTGAAATGCTTCTAGCCTATCCCCATTACATATAATCCCTGCTGAAGGTTTTCAGTAGAAGCTACTGACCATCTTAAGAAAGACTCCATTCATTCCTATACTCTCCAGTGTTTTTAATAGGAATGGGTGTTGTATTTTGTCAAAAGCTTTTTCTGCACCTATTGAGATGATCAATTTCGGTTAGTTTTTGTTGTTGATATGATCAATTATGTTGATAGTTTTCCTAATACTGAACCAGCTCTGCATTCCTGGTATAAATCCTACCTAGTCATAGTGTATTATTCTCGTGATAAGTTGCTGTAATCTATTTGCTAATATTTTATTTAAAATTTTTGCATCTACATTCAGTAGGGAAATCGGTCTATAATTTTCTTTCTCTGTTTTGGTTCTTCCCAGTTTAGATATCAGCACCATATTTGTATCATAAAAAGAATGTGATAAAAGTCCTTTTTCACCTATTTTCCCAAATAGTCTATATAGTATTGGAATTAATTGTTCTTTAAATGTTTGATAGAATTCACTTGTAAATCCATCTGGCCCTGGAGATTTTTTCCTAGCGAGTTCATTTATAGCTTGTTCAATTTATTTTTCTGAGATGGGGTTATTTAAATATTTTACTTCCTCTTCCTTTAATCTGGGCAATTACTATTTTTGTATATATTCAACCATTTCACTAAGACTTTCAAATTATTGGCATACAGTTGGGCAAAATAGTTCCTATAATTTCCTCTTCATTGGTGGTGAACTTATCTTTTTCATTTTTTTATACTGGTAATTTGGTTTACTTCTTTTTTTTTTTAAATTAGACTTAACCAAATGTTTATCTATTTTATTGGTTTTCCATAAAACCAGCTCTTAGTTTTATTTATTAGTTCAATAGTTTTCTTAATTTCATTTCTCTTTTGGTTTTCAGTATTTCTAAATTTGGTATTTAATTGAGGACTTTAAATTTGTTCTTTTTCTAGTTTTTTTACTTGCATGCCCAATTCATTGATCTCCTCTTTCTCTATTTTTCACATGTAAGCATTTAGAGATATAAAACTTCCCCTATGAGCTTTCACTGCATCCCATAAGTTTTGGTATATTGTCTCATTATTGTCATTCTGTTGGATGAAGTTACTGATTGTTTCTATGATTTGTTGTTTGACCCATTCATTCTTTAAGATTAGGTTATTTAGTTTCCAATTAATTTTTAGTCTGTCTTTCCATGGCCTTTTATTACATTATTTAAACTGTTTCTTTCTGGCTGCTTGCAGGATTTTCTCTTTGACCTGGTAATTCTGGAATTTGGCTACTATGTTCTTTGGCATTTTCAATTCGGGATCTCTTTCAGGAGGTGATTGGTGGATTCTTTCTATGGCTATTTTACCCTCTTGTTATAGGACCTCAGGGCAGATTTCTTTGATAATTTCCTGAAAGATGCTGTCCAGGCTCTTTTTTTCATCATGATTTTCAGGTAGGCCAATAATTTTTAAATTGTCTCTCCTGGATCATCTATTTTTTCATTCTTTTGTTTCTGTTTGATTGATTCTCACTCTCCCATAGAGTCATTAGCTTCTACTCGCCCAATTCTAATTTTTAACGATTTTCTTCTATTAGATTTTGTACCTCCTTTTCCATTTGGCCCATTTTACTTTTTAAAGAGTTCTTCTCCTCAGTGAGTTTTTGTGCCTTCTTTTCCATTTGGCCAATTGTATTTTTTAAGGACTTGTTTTCTACAGTTAATTTTTGTCCTTCCTTTCCCAAGCTATTGACTCTCTCTTGCATACCTCTCATTTCTTTTCCCAACTTTTCTTCTACCTCTCTTATTTGACTTTTAAAATCCTTCTTGAGCTCTTCTAAGGAGGCTTTTTGGGCTTGAGACCAGTTCATATTCCCTTTTGAGGTTTCAGATGTGTGTATATTGACAATGTTGTCCTTTTCTGAATTTCTGCCTTGATCTTCCCTGTTCCCATAACAAGAATCTATGGTCAGTGTATGTTTCTTTTTGTTCATGGTGTTTGCTTATTTCCTGACTTAAAAAAAAAAAGTGAGCTCTCCTGCTGGAAAGCAGGGGGCATTGACCCAAGCTTCTTGTGCTGGAAACCTGGGGCCTAGTCACTGGCTTTGTGTGCTGGAGCATCAGGTTCTGGCAGTTGGATGCTGTAGGGTTCTGGCAGCTTATCTGGTGTTGGGGCTGGAATCAGCAACACTGGAGTCTAGGGGTAGGGGTGAAGAGTCTGGCCCCTGGAGAACACCTGCTAACCCAGACCTAACACTGCTTTCTTTGGCTCCTGATCACCTGGGCCTTGCACAGGGATGTTTCGCTACTGGAGGATGTCTCTCAGCCTGGAGCTTTACCTCTTGGAGTTGTGTTTCCCGGAGTTTTGCTGAGGCACCAGGAGACTTGACTGCCAGAGAACGCCGTGGCACGTGGTGTTTTCCGAGCTGCTGTCCACTGGTTCCCCTGCCTATACTGAGGCACTCGGGGGTCCTGGTATTGGTGCTTGCCTGCCCCATGACTCTGGGGTTCAGGATCTTCCCCTGGTATGCTGAGGTGAGTCTTTCTGCTAGCTTGCTGGGACACCTTCCGTTCTGTACCACTCCTCCTCCCATAGAGTGAGAGAGGCCTTTCCTGTTAATCCCTCAAGCTTCCTGGGCTACAATATTGCTGTACCCTCATCTTTCTGCTGGTTCAGCTATTCCAGGGTTTTTCTTGGAGTGATATTTTCTGGGCTTTCAAAGGTCAATAAGGAAGGATGAAAGTGACTTACTTCTTACTCTGCCATCTTGACTCCTGGAAGAGGAACCAAAACACTCTTCCCTATTGCTGTTAAAGATATCAACATCCTCCCAGTTCCTCAGGTTCTCAATACTCACTCTCTCCCCCACCATATACAATTTGTTGCCAAAGCTTATTGATTTTACCTTAGTACTACATCTCAAATGTGCCCCCTTATCTCCCTTTGACACTGTCATTCCCATCATCACCTCATGCTTGGACTATTTCAAAATCTTGTTTGTATGTGTACCTGCCACAATTCTCTCCCCACTCTAGTCCATTCTCCACTCAAGTATCAAAGTGGTCTTCCTAAAACCACAGGTTTGATCATGTTATCCTCTTTCCCCAACCCCCTTATCACCTTCACAATCAAATATTAAATGCTCCGTTTGGCATTCTAAGCTTTAATAAGCTACCCCCACCTTAACTTTCCAATCTTCTTATACCTTACATCTTCCCAACCCCCATATTCTGTGATCCAGTGACACAGGCCTCCTTGCTGTCCCTCAAACAAAACATTCTATCCCCTGAGTAGGGGTATTTTCACTAGCAGTCCCCCATTCCTGGAACGTTCTCTCTTCTCATTGCCTTGTGGCTTCTCTGGTTTCCTTCAAGTCCCAGCTAAAATTGTACTTTCTACACAAAGTCTTCCCAGATTCCTCTTATTCTAATATCTTTCCTCTGTTTATTATTTTGAATACTATACACACACACACACACACGTACACAAATATGTGTGTACATAGATAGGTAGATAGATAGATAGATAGATAAATAGACAGACAGATAGTACACAGTTGTTTGCATTCTGTCTCTCCCATTACACTGTAAGCTCCTAGAGCAGTGATTGTCTTTTACCATTCTTTATATTCCTAGTGCTTAGCATAGTGCCTCACACATAGTAGGTGCCTAATAAATGTTTACTGACTGATTGAAAAAGAATGCAACTTGAAACAATGCTCAGATACTGCCTCATTCCCATCAAATTGCCAAAGATGATGAAAGAAAAAAAATTCAGTGTTGTAGGGGGTTGTAGGAAAACATGTCCAGCACTAAGTGGTATAATTTTTAAAAAGCAATATGAAACCATCAAAGAAAAATTACAAAATTATTACCTTTTGATTTCATAAATGTTTATATCTGGTAAGTTTATTGGCAGGCAGAAACTAGTACAAAAGTATTTAGAGTTGCATTAATTATAACATCAAAAAATTGTAAACCTTGTGCTTACCAAATAGGGAAGGGCTGGATTAATTCTGGAATATTACAATAATGGAATAGTATTTTACCTTAAGGAACAACAAAAATAAAGAATGTGAAAAAAAATGTGAGAAGACAAATGAAATAATACATAGAAAAGAAAGCAGAGACAAGAAAATACATTGGCCTCAACTATGTAAAGGAAGACAGAATTAATCCGCAATAAATCTCTGGTTTGCATGGCTTGTAAAAGTTAAAGCACATACCTTTTTGTTCCTTTAACCAAAAATAAATTATAAGAATTTGTGGTATGATATACTAAATGAATGATCAGTGAAGATCACATATGTATGTTAATGATTAAATTAACGGTTTTCAAGGAGTAAACTTTGTTTTTGGTGTGTATATTTATGCTCTGCTTTAAAAATCTTGTCAAGAAAATAATGCACACAAACATGAACATACACATAATATTTACTTTATCCAAAGTTAATCAATAATCATTTACCTTAATTCAATTATTTGTCAAGACAGATTTAATCAATCAACAAACATTTCTTAAGCAATTCCTTTTATCTTTATGTGAAAGATAAAAAAGAAACAACCCCTGACCTCAGGGAGTTTCCATTTTATTGCAGGAAACAACATGCACACATGTTAAGAAAATAGAAAGTAATTTTGAAAGGAAACAAATAAAGAATTGTCAGAAAAGGCTTTGTTCAGGAGGTAATATGAGTTGAAATTGATGGGTGCTAGGGAGCCTAAGAGGTGGGAGACAAGCTGTGGGAAGGCAAAGAAGTAGGAGATGGAATATTGTGTACAACTAATATCAAGTGAGCCAATCTGAACAGAAATAATAGATATTAAGGAGGGCAATAATCCTGAAAAGGACTTAGCACAGTGTTTAGCACATAGTAGGTTCTTAATAAATGTTTATTGCCTGACAGACTAAAAAGGTAGACTGGATCCAGATAATGATGGGCTTCAAATACCAAATACAAGAGTTCATACTTTCTCCCAAAGGCAAACATGAGGAACTAAAGCTTCTTGAGCAGAGGAATGGCATATTAAGATCTGTGCTTTGGCATATTACTTTGGAATCTGTGCGTGAGATGGATTAGAAGAGAACCAATCAGGAAACTATTGCAAGAAGAGCTAATGAGGGCCTGAAATGGGCATTGGCTATGCAAGCAAAAAGAAGAGATTTCATGTAAATTATGTTGCAGAGGTAAAACTGGTAAGACTTAGCAAATGAATGATATACAGTGTGAGGTAGAGTGAAGAGTTAAGGATAATTCCAAGGTTACAAACCTATGTGACTGGAAAGATGGGGGCTACAAAAAAAAACAAAGTTAGGGGAACGAGTATGTTTGGGGGAAATGATTTTCTTTTAAGCATACTGAGTTTGAGATGCTTATTAGACAGATAATGAAAAATGTTCGACATCTGTTGGTGATATAGAATTGGAATTTGAACCCAATGGGGCTTGATATAGAAATCTGAGAGTCATCTTCATAGAGATAATTGAACCCATGAGAGCTGACGAAAATACCTTAGTACAGGAGTTCTTAACCTAGGATCCACAGACTCCTGAAATTTTAAGGAAGATCTGTGAACCTGAATGGAGAAAAAAAAGGCATCATTCACTAATCTAAGAAATTTAGCATTTCCTTCAATTATGAACAGGTAACATACTATATTCTGTGAAGGGGTCCATAGGCTTTACCAGACTGCTATACAGATCCATGAAATAAAAAAGTTTAAAAACCTCTCTTAGGGAAAATGGCCTAGAACAAATGGTTTAAACTTTTAAATCTTTGAACTACAGAAGAGAATATATAAGATTTTGCTTCTATTACAAAAAAAAAAAACAACATCCTAGGGTTAGGTACTTCAACACTAAATGCCACTCATTTGTGAAACTGTAAAATTTCATCATTTACATGGGCCTCAAAGCAAATATAAACCCCTTTGTATTTTTCAGTTGTTTTAATCACCTACTATTGATTAGGGGAAGTTTTTAGTATTTAAAAAAGAATCCTTAGATAATCACTATTGCATTAGTCTTAAAGTTTTCCTCAACCCTAAGTAGGAAATGCTGTGTTAAAGGTTTCTAAGAGATGTTGTTTTGAAATAACAGAGCACAAGTCTCAAAAGTAAGGAAGGCTGCTGACTACTTTTAATGCAAACCTGAGAAAAAGTTCATCAGTCATATCATAATTTACCTCTACAAAGATGGAAGGAGAGAGAGACAGGGAGAGGGAGGGAGAGAGAGAAGAGGAAGAGAGGAAGAAAGCAAAGGAGGAAAGGAGAGAGACAGAGACAGAGAGAGATAGAGACAGAGACAGAGAAAGGGACAAACAGAGAGGGAGAGGGAGAGAGAGAGGAAGAATATGTGTGTAAGTATATAGACTAGACTTATGATTTCATTGGTAGAGGGAATTCCCAAGGAAGTTCTCTTCAACTACTACTCTTACAAAGCATCCGAGAGCACTGAGAGATTAGGGGCTTTACCAGAGGTTCACAAAGCTAGAGTGTTTTAAATTTGAACTCAGGTCTTCCTGGCTTTGAAGATGACTCTCTCTCTCTCCCTTTCTTTCTCCCCCTTTTCCTACCTTTCTCTCTTCCTTTCTTTCTCTCCTTTATTTCTCTCTTTCATACATATGCATTATGTGTATATATATATACAAGATGGTAGAATTTTTGAAAATTATTTTTTCCAAACCAGTATTTATGTTTCTCTAACAGTTACACACTGTATATCATGTAATACCGAATGTCTAACTGCAAATTCCAAGGTTGAGTTCAAACACCTTAACGTTATTATACAAAAAATTCAATTTTTAAAAATGACTTACTGCATGCACACCTGTTGTTCTATCAATCTGAGCAGGAAACCATTTCACCCCTGCATCATAGCAATAGAGAAGTGCTTATTAAAACATTAATCACAGTCCATTATATTTTGACTCACTGCCAAAAGTTCCCATTACATCACTGAAAATTTCTATTAACCAAAACCTGCTTCTGACAAGTTACAGAAGTGTGGGGTTTAGAATTTAGTAATGCAACAGTCAGTTTGCGATTGATTTTGCAGTGGCAGTAAGAATAATTAATTTTTTTCCCTGACATTTATTACTGTGAGAGAGTTGATTTAAGTGGTGTTTCTACTGTAAAATTATTCAAAAATTGTTTAAACTTCACCTAGTATTATTAAACAAATTTATTGTGAAAGCATTAAATACCCATGGCTGGATAAAAAAATGTCTTAAATGTGTTGTAGACTTCAGTGTATGTAAAACTATATTGTCTTGTGTAAATATGGGCCTTGTTTAGAACCATGTCTCACAGGAAATTGTGGCAAATGAAAACCATCCCCCCTTTTCCACTCCTACTCTTTAGAATTTATGTTTTTACATTTAAAACTAGTTATGTAAAAGAAGCAAAAAAAATAAGATAGTATTACCTACAAGTCAGAGTTATTTGAAGCATGGCTTGGCTAATATATTTTTATTCTTTAGCACTAGAATAATCCTTATGAATTTATTTAGCTTGGTCTCTGATCTTCATTTTATTTAGTAAATGCACTGAGAAGTAAAACTAATGGAAACAAGGAATATAATTTTCTTTAAGTGATTCAGATCTGTGATGTATTACATAAACTACTACTACTATAATTATAAGTATTAACTTAAAATATTTCTTTCATTTAATTTTATTAAATCACTGAAATGCCAAAAGATAGATGATTCAAAAATCTCTGCCAACTAATTTTCTGTCTTTGGTGTCATGTTTACACAATATAAAATGCAGTTTGAACAAAGACAATAATTTTATACTCTGTACTAGATCTTCCTGGCTTTGAGACTAACTTTCTAAACACTATGCCACAATGAGATACATTTTAAAAAATAGTTCAAGGATCTCTGTTCACATCTGGACTCTGGCAATGTAATGTTTTTAAATGACAAGACCATATCAATTAGTTTAAAATTTTAGCACAAAGCCAAACTCTGAAAGTATGACTTTATATAAGTAAAAAAAAATAATAAAATCCTTTTGGAGGAACAAAAGGTCAAGAATTTAAAGGGAAAGGTGGGGAGAGATGGAATGAAAAAGACTTAACTTGCGTAACTAGATCTCAAACTATATTAGAAAGTTGTAATCATCAAAACTAGTTGATACTGGTTAAAAAAGTAGGTAAGACCAATAGCACAGACTAGATAGAAATGACAAATGGTCTAATATTTAATGAACTCAAATAGAGAATCTATTGTGGGAAGAACTCTCTATTCAACAAACACTGTTGGGAAAACAGAAAAGATGGCTCACAGAAAGAATCAGAAACAAAACTCTAACCTGAAGGAAAATCTTTTCATTTACTACCACTAATAAAAAAATAACCCATAAAATCTATAGGAAATTGATGCAAATAACAAAACCATTCAACACTAGACAAATGGTCAAAGGATAGAAACAATTTTCAAAAGAAAAACTGCAATCTATTAACTATCATCTGGGTGGAAAATATTTCAAACCACTTATAAGAGAAATGAAAATTATAAGTCATTAAACAGGCAAAGATTCTAGAAGAGTACTGCATATTGGAAGGGTAGTGAAAAAACATAAACATCAAATCACTATCAGTGCAGGGAGTCTGAAAAACAGTAATTTATAACTGAAAGAGAGATGTTACCAAAGGATAGCAACATTTGTCATGGTATCAGTATTCCCTGTGGTCTACAGCATACATGTATAAACAAATCCTAGAATAGTAATAAATCAAAACATTATAATTAAACACAAAAATTCTGACAATAAAATAAATTTGAAAAAATCTACTGTAAAATAAACCTATGAGATTTTAAAAAACTAATACAATAAACAGCTAATGTGATTTTTTAAAAGATAAAAGAAAAATTAGTTTCCTACATCAACAACAAAAAGGAGAATTAACAACAAATGAAGAAAAAATGAAGGAAATTAGGCAAAACTATCTTATCCAACTACATGCCAACAAAACTGATCATTCAAAAGAAATGTATGAATGTTTACAACTATATAATATACCCAGACGGACAGAAGAAAAAGAGGTTTTAAATAACCCAGTCTCAGAAAAGAAATTGATCCATAAAAGAATTCCCAGGGGGAAAAAACCCCAGTACTCAACAGATTTATAAGTGAATTTTATCTAACATTCAAAGAATAATTCAATATTACAGAAATTATTTTCAAAAACAGATAAATGAAGAATCTTATGAAACTCTTTATCTGAGACAAATAATGGTCCTGAGACCTAAACCAGAGAAAGAAAAGCATATATTATTACTTCTAAAGAAAAAAATGCAAAAATATTGAATAAAATCTTAGCAAATGTGCTGTAGCATATGAAAAAGATTACACGTTATAAACAGATTAAATTTATACCAGGAATATAGAATCTGTGCAACATTAGTAAAACTATATATATATACAATCACTCATACCATAAGAAACACAAAAACAAAGACCATATAAATATAGCAGAATAGACCTTTTGACAAAATATAGCGACCTTTTATGTTAAAACCATTAAGGAATTTGCGAATAATGGACCTCTCTTAACTGTGGTAAATAGTAACTATCTAAAATCAACAGCAAGGAATATTTTAATGGAGAAATGCTAGAGGCCTTTTGCATAAGATCAGTGGTAAAGCAAGGATATTCACTGCCACCATAACTATCTAGTATACTTCTAGAAAACCTAGCTAGAGCAATAAAACAAGAAAAAGAAATTGAGCCAATGAGCACAGGTAAATAGAAAACAAAATTATTACTTTGTGCAAGTGACATAATAATTTATTTAGAAAACCCCAAAGATTTAATGAAAAATTAAATGAAATCATTAATGACTTCAGTAAATAACAGAATATAAAATAAATCCACAAAAATCATCAGCCTAAAATGAAACATCCTATTGGGGGCATTTCTATTATTATTCTAATCACATATACACAGAGAGTAAATACAAAATAATTTCTCAGAGTAGGCATCCAAGGTAAAAATTCAGAAATTAAAATAGATCAAGGAATCAAATATATAGATGGGAAAAAATCAGGCTAAATACTGATTAGAAATGCCTTCCTTGACCTGCAGAATACTGAAAATTGTACAATGGAAGACGTATATGATATACATGAAGATAACAAAGCAAATGTACCATAAACTAGAAAGAACCTCTCATCACAGATACCACCAGAAGAATGATAGGTTGGCTCTACTTTCATGGTTGACTATACATATTCATTATATGTGTGTGTGTGTGTGTGTGTGTGTGTGTGTGTGTGTGTGTGTGTGTGTACACACAAGCAGATTCTCTTATTTGAATTACATGAGAAACAACTAAAGCTCATATGGACAGAAAACAGCCCAAATTCCTAAAGCTGAATTTTCCTGGTTATGATATAAATTTCAAAGGAGAATCAACGGCAAAACTCCAAGTAAATTTGTAATATCGAATAAAACATCAATACATTTTATTATTTAGCAGATCACCGATAATAGTATAAGTTGCATCTGAATTCTTGCTATGCAAATAGACATTTTTATATAGACTGTTAACTACCACTTTTGCATTTTTATATAGTATGATTCTGTTCTGAAAACTTTATTCACTAACTTCTTCATTAAAATAAAGTCAGCAAAATGATTGGGAGGCAAATTTCAAGTGCAGAAGCATCCCTTTTATTATTTCCTTCATACTTATTGCCCAATTCAAATTGGCCATCACTCAAACAAATACTATTTTCATCACTACCATACAGGTGTCATTACAAGATAACCATAACTACCATAAAGGTTTAAAAATATATAAAATCCATGAAGTGTGAACCCAGACACGCATGCTACAAGAATTACTAATACACAGAGTGGTCTAGATCCTAATGACTATAGTCTATGCCCTTCTTACCTCAAACTACTACAGAAAGGTGAAAGATCACAACAGCATATTGCTTTTGTTGTTGTACCTAGTAAGGGGTCTCATGCAAAGAACTAAAGCCTAATAATACTAACAGAAGAAAATTAATGTATGTAAACGAAATTGCTTTAAAGCTATACATTGGCTGTACACTTAGGCAGACTATCAACTAAGACACACAAATAAATAGTTTCACAGTAAAAAAGAACATCAAATTCATCTATTTCAACAATGATTTGATGGGTGAGTACTTAGTAACTACCAAGGTCAAGGTTAATACTATGAAAGCCAGAGAAATACATATGTAAAAGATATGTGAATGTGGAATGACAAAAGACAATAATAACAAGGTACTAGATTTAAACCTTGAGGCAAAAGTTGATTCATGCAAAACTTAAAAAATTTTAAATGTGTCCATACATATTGGTATGGCTGTTCTTGGGTGTTGGTTTGTTGTTGTTGTTGTTTTTTTTTGGGGGGGGGGGCGAGGCAGTGTTAGTTGGTGGGCTGTTTACTGGGATATGTAATATTATAGGATTTGAATCTTATATGGACAGGACCACTCTGGGGTATAGAGCCAATTTTCAATAGGAGGAAGGTCCCCATCAAAGGAATTTTTTTTTGCATAGCACCTCCAAAGGCCAGAACACCTCTTGGAATTGAGTGAGATAAAAAAATACAATACCTGCCTTCTAAGAACTTACTACCTAGTACTCACATCACATAGAGCAAATCTTAGGAGAGTGTTTGACTGGTGCCCCAGAAGAGAGATGTATTTTTTCTAACAATTAAAATCATATTCTCTTCTCATAACTTCAGTGAGTAAATAACTTGATTATTATAGTGTTAGTTCTCACAATATCATTTAATATAACAATTTTCATTAAGCATTGTGAAACAATATTCACATAGGACTATTAATTCATCAATGTGACAGAACTGACCATGTAATTTAGCCAATAATAGCTAAATGAATGAAAAATAAAAATTAAGCATTTATCATGTGTTAAGCACTGTGCTTAGTGCTAGAGATACAAATTTTTTAAAAGCAAGAAAATACTTCCTCTCAAGGAACTCACATTCTTAATGGGGAAAATAACAGCAATAGCAGGGTTCAGCTGCACAGAAAATGGCAAGGTCCAAGAGTTTTTGAGGTACATCAATAACCAGGTGACAATACCCAGGAGTCTGATGGGCACAGCAGCAAGGTGAATTATAAAGTGTGGTGGTCCTTGATAATAATAACAGGTAAATTTCTGTATAGCCTACTCTGAACCAGGAACTGTACTAAGTGCTTTACAAATATAATCTCATTTGTTCTTTTTTTTTTCATTTTTTGTTAATTTATTTTGATTTATCAACCATCACTTCCATATGCTTTTGAGTTTAAAATTTTTCTCCCCCTTCCTCCCTACCACCCTCCCCAAGATGGCGTACAATCTGATATAGGGTATACATATACATTCCTGTTAAACATATTTTCACAAACCACCAGAAAGAGGAAAAAAAACTCAACAGAAGAGGAAAAAAATTAATTCAAATTCCCTAGTTCTTTCTTTGGATGTAGATAGCATTTTCCATAATGAGGCCTTTGAAGATGTCTTAGATCTCTATATTGCTGGGTAGGGTTAAGTTTATCAATATTAGTCATCTCACAACATGGCTGTTATTGTGTACAATGTTCTCTTGGTTCTGCTCACTTCACTCAGCATCAGACCATACAAGTCTTTCCAGGTTTTTCTGAAGTCAGCCTGTTCATCATTTCTTATAGCACAATAGCATTCCATTACATTCATATACCACAACTTGATCAGCCATTCCCCAATTGATGGGTATTCTCTCAATTTCAATTCTTTGCCACTACAAAAAGAGCTGCTATGAATATTTTTGTACATGTGGGTCCTTTTCCCATTTGTATGATCTCTTCGGGATATAGCCCTAGAAGTACTACTGCTGGGTCAAAGGGTATGCACATCTTTATAGCACTCTGGGCATAGTTCCAAATTGCTCTCCAAAATGGTTGTTTTTTTGTCATTTGTTCTTTACAAGAGCCCTGGGAGGTAGGTGCTATAATGAGGCAAAAAGATTTTAAGTGACTTACCCAAGGCCATAAAGTTAGTAAGTATCTGAGACCAAATTCGAACTCAGGTCAGAACATGAGGGAGAAAGAGAGAGAGAAAGAGAGAGAGAGAGAGAGAGAGAGAGAGAATAATATTAAGTATCTACTAGGTGTAGAGCACTGGAGCTGCTACAAAATACAGCTAATCACTGAATCTCAAGTTGGAAAGGGCCTCAAAGGTTGTAAGAGTCTTCTCTATAGCATTCCTATCCCACATTCTCTGTATCTTACATAAGACCAGATAAATTAAATACTCAATACTACATTAAAAGTGCATTAGAAAGATGTAAAAGAGGTTGTTACTGACTAGGGACATCATTAAAGGCTTCATGAAGGAGTTAGGATTTGACATTTAGTTCAATAGGAAGAAAAGGAAGAAACAATTTTCCAGGCATAGGCCACAGTGTGATCTCAGGAAGAAAAGTAGGGTGTGTTCTAAGAGCAGAGTCAGTCAATAAATATTTATTAAGGGCCTATTACAAGGCAAAAGATAGTCCCTGACTATCTTAGGTTAAATCAAAAGGGGAAGACAACAAGCAAAGACCTATGTACAAACAAGCTAAAAGCATGATAAACAGGAAGTAATTAAGAGTGAAGGCACTAAAATTTAGAGGGGTTGGGGAAGGTGTCCTATAGAAGATGGGATTTTAGTTGAGACTTGAAAGAAGCCAGGATACAGAGATGAATGTGGATGGCATTTCAGGTGTGGGGTACAGCCACAGAAAATGCCCAAAGCCATAAGATTAAGTGTCTTGTTTGGAGAACTAGGTCAGTGTCACTGGATCTAAGAATATATGTCAGGAGTAAAGTGCTAGACAATGGGAAAGGGAGTTGGGGTGGGAGTGGGAGGGACTGGAGTTAGTTAGATTACAAAATAATTTGAATATTAGAGGATTTTTTATGTGATCCTGGAGGTGATAGAGATCCACTGGGGTTTATTAAGTAGAGGGGTGACATGGTTGGACTAGTAATTTAAGAAAATCATTTTGGAGGCTGAACGGAGGATGGATTGGAAGAGGGAAGAGATCTGAGGCAGGCAAACCCACCAGCAGGCTATTGCTAGGCATAAATTGATGAGGGCCTGTACCAGGGTAATGGCAATATCAGGGGAGAGAAATGTTGTAAAGGTAAAGCAGATAGGCCCTGGCAACAGACTGGTATGGGGGATGAGAGACAGTGAAGAACTGAGGATGACACATAGGTTGCAAGCCCGGGGAACTGAGAAGATGGTGGTACCTCAACAATAACATAAAAGTTCAGAGCGGGGAGGTTCAGTACAAAGATAATGAGTTCAATTTTGGACATGTTAAGTCTAAAAATGTCTAGACATCCAATTTGAGATGTTGGAAAGTCAGAGAGAGATGTAAAACTGCAGATCAGAAGAGATATTAGGGTAGGATAGGTAGATTTAAGAATTATCAGCAGAGAGATCATAATTAAGATATTGGGAGGTGATGAGATCACCAAGTGAAAAATTACAGAAACAAGAAGAGTGCTATCATTAGACACAGATATGTATATGTATGGAAAACCATACTTCTATTTATCAGTTCTTTCTCTGGAGGTGGATAGCACCTTCCTTCACAGGTCCTTTGTAGTTGATTTTAGTAGTTACAATACTCAAAATGATCTAGTCATTCACAGTTGTTCTTAGAACAATATTGCTGTTACTATATACAACGTTCTCTTGGTTCTGTTCATTTCACTCTTCATTATTTCATGCAAGTCTTTCTATGTTTTTCTAAAATCAAGCAGCTCATCATTTTTTATATCACAGTAGTATTCCATCTCAATCACATACCGTAACTTGTTTAGCATCCCCTCAATTTCCAGTTCTTTGCTACCACAAAGGGAGCTGCTATAAAAATTTTAGAACTTCAGTTCTTTTCCTTCTTGCCTAATCACCTTGGAAAACAGACCTAATAGTGGCGTTGCTGGGTCAAAAGTTATACACAATTATTTAACTCTTCAGGGAAAATTCCAGAATGCTCTCCAAAATGGTTGGATCGGTTCACAGTTCCTCCAACAGCATATTAGTGTCCCAATTTTTCCAAAACCCCTCCAACATTTTTTACTTTCACCATCTATCATTTTAGCTAATCTGGCAGGTTTAAGATGATATCTCAAAGTTGTTTTAATTTGCATTTTCTAATCAATAATGATTTAAGATATTCTTTTCTTATAACTACATATATATATGTTTGATTTCTTCATTGAAAAACTGCCTGTTCATATCCTTTGACCATTTATCAACTGGGGAATGACTATATTCTTACAAATTTGACAATGTTCTCCATATCTTTGAGATATGAAACCTTTATCTGAAAAACGGTCTATAAAATTTTTCTCAAATTTCTGCTTTCCTTCTAATCCTAGCTATATTGATTTTATCTGTATAAAACCTTTTAAATTTAATGTAATCAAAATTATCTATTTTCCACCTCACAATGCTCTCTCTCTTATTTATTCATTAATTCTTCTACTACCCGTAAGTCTGATAGGTACATATGTTCCATATTCTTCTAATTTTCTTAAGATATCTCCATTTATATCTAGGTCATGTGTCCATTCTGACCTTATTTTGGTAAATAGTGTAAGATATTGGTCTCTATCCAATTTCTGCCAGACTGCTTTCTAGTTTTCCTAACAATTTTTATCAAATAATGAATTCTTATCCCAAAATCTTAAATCTTTACATTTGTCAAACACTATCATTTACTGATATGTATTGTATGTCTACTTTGTTCCACTGATCTACCTTTCTATTTCTTAGCCAGTATGAGATGGCTTTGATAATTACTGCCTTTAGTACAGTAAGATCTAGTACTGCTTTATCTTCTTCCTTTACTTTTTTTTTCATTAATTCCTTTGATATTCTTGACCTTTTGTTCTTCCAAAGAAATTTTATTATTTTTTCTACCTCAACAAGATAATTTTTTGCTCATTTAATTGGGATAGCATTGAATAAGTAGATTCGTTTAGGCAGAATTGTCATTTTTTATTATATTGGATCTGCCTACCATGAACAATTAATATTTCTCCAATTATTTAAATCTGACTTTATTGGTATAATAAACATTTTATAATTATAATCATATAGTTCCTGGACTTGTCTTGGCAGGTATACTCCCAGGTACTTTATACTGTCTACAGTTATTGTAAATGGGGTATTTTTACTATCTCTTCTTACAGGGTTTTGTTGGTGATATATAGAAATGCTGATGAATTATGTGACTTC
The DNA here is from genome assembly GCF_900497805.2 of Vombatus ursinus. Classification (NCBI taxonomy): domain Eukaryota; kingdom Metazoa; phylum Chordata; class Mammalia; order Diprotodontia; family Vombatidae; genus Vombatus; species Vombatus ursinus. Next base: position 5,668,164 of record NW_020954671.1, on the reverse strand, counting down.
TTTAATATACTGCTACTTTATTAAAATTATTAATTGTTTCAACGAGTTTTTTAGTTGAATCTCTAGGATTTTCATCACATTATCTGCAAAAAGAGAGAGTTTTATTACCTCATTACGCATTCTGATTCCTTCAATTTCTTTGTCTTCTCTTCTTGCTATAATCTACCATCTCATTCTAAAACTTCAGGGCAATTTTCCTTAATAATTTCTTAAAGTATAGTGTCTAGACTATTTTTTATTATAACTTTCAATTAATCCAACAATTCTCATACTGTCTCTCCTCAATCTGTTCTCCAGATCAATTGTTTTTCTAATGAGATGTTTCATATTCTCTTCTATTTTTCATTCTTTTGACTTTGTTTTATTATTTCTTGGTGTCATTAGCTTCCCCTTGCCCAATTCTAATTTTTAAGGAGATATTTTCTTTCATAAGTTTTTGGATCTCTTTTTCCAATTGGTTGACTTTCTTTTCATTATTTTTTTTCTTGTACTGTTCTTATTTTCCCCCCTAATTTTTCCTCAACCTCTCTTATTTGATTTTTAAAGTCCTTTCTAAGTTCTTCTAAGAACTCACTTTGGGCCTTTGAAGTAGAAGAAGCTCTTTTAACTTCACTATCTTCTGAGTATGAACCCTGATCTTCTCCAGCATCATAGTAAAGTCTTTTTCTTTGCTTACACATACACACACACACACACATTTTTTAAGTGGCTTATTTCTTGACTGTTAACTTTGTTTTACAGTTGGACTCTACTCTCAAAGTATGGAGGATATGATCTCAGGCTTTAGGTTTTTCATCCTGTTGTTTTCTGAGCTCTGTCTGGGGCCCTAACCCATCCCTGAGCCACAGCCATGGACCCCAGCAATGCTGTCACCACAAATGTTCTTGTTCCCTGTGGTCCCTCCTACAGCTGCAACCTTCAAGTCACCCCTCTGCCCTAGAATCAAAACCAGAACTCTGCTTTCCTGTAAGTGCCAACAGTCAGCAAGGTGCACAACCCTTTGCTACCACACTCATGAGCATGTGCTCCCTCCTCCTCACCCACAGTCACAGCCTGGGACCATATCTGGTCAGCACACCTGGACCTGACATCCAGTGACAGTAGAGGGCCCTTCAATCTTCCCCTGATCAACTGTCCAACCCTCAAACTTTGTAAGGCAAAATTTGTTCCTGAAGCTGAAGCTGCCATCAAACACAGCTGTGCCAGGGCTTGTTGTTTGTTTATTCAGTGGTATCTGCCTGAAGGTAGCTATATTTCAATAGGGTCAAATCTTTGCCCAGGGAAGTCAGGCCTTTCCTAAAGTCCTTCCAAGTTGTCTTAGGTGGACAACTACTTTATTCTGACTTTTAATTATTTCTCCTGCTCACAGTTCATTTTGAGACATTATTTCAACTGGTCTGTGGGGCAATTTGAAAGAGCCAAGTAATGTCCTGCCTTATTCTACCATCTTCCCAGAATCTTCCCTCCACTTTTTTTTTAACATCAATATTCTTCCAGGGACACTGTTCAGCTGTGTGCCATGGAATATCACAGTCAAGAGTCACCCAAAAGGCAATGGACAGATATACTGTGGGCATGAGCAGATAAGAGCACATTACAAGTAAACTACGGAGCAGGAAATGGATATCATCAGAGATATGTTTAATGAGGGGAAGGGAAGCTTCAAAGCTAGGCAGATCAACCAATGGACAGCCTTGCATATTCTACCAGTATCCAAGCATTATCAAGAAATCCAAGGAAAGGCCATCAGAACAGTGCATCACGTAAGAGGATTTGTAGCAGAATGTCAATAAGAATAACACAGGATGGGCAGGCATGCATGAATTATAATCTATACCACTAGAATGAATACCCACATCTATGAGATTGCAGAACCACAAAAGTATCAACATATAATTATTTACATATTTCAGGTATTATATAATTTTTGAAATTATATTCAAATTTTATGTTGCTGAAACCAAGTGAATTCAATTTGTAATCAAAATTTAATCCATTTATGACTTATAGACCAAATATAGAATTGCTCACAAAAATTTCTTCACATTTCGAATATATTATAACTTTCTCTTTTCTAAGATTATCTCAACCTGTCCTTATATATGCTTTCTATCTACTAAAATAATAATATAAAATTGTAATACAAATAGAAACAGGTTTAGTTCAAATAAAAAGAGCTAAGGTACATTTTCTTATTCGGTTTTACATGAGTACTTCATTAGTATTAAAATGAGCAGCAATAAACACTGGATAAAAAGCGTGCCAAAAATTCAGAAAGACCCAGAATCAAGTCCTACCTCTGAATACTTAACTGTCTTGAGACTTCAAGATAGTCACTAAACTTCTTGGTGTCCCAGATAACTCTCTAAGACTAAGTGAATGAACAGTGATCTGTACTGTGTACACAGAGGTTCCTCATCCCTACAATGATGAAATCATAGGTTGAAAACAAAAACTTTTTTTCAACATCATCTGTCACCACAGAACTAACACTAAAGCTTTAAAAGATAACTAAGCAGTTGATTGTTTCCCCACTCACCGTGAGTCAATTTCTGTTATATGTTTCCCAAATGAGACAATCATATTAAGATTAAAGAATTTACAACAACTGAAGGGGAATGGTAATAAAAATCTACAATAGGGTGTCCTAAAAATAATTCAAAGTTATGAGATTTAGAAATAATATATCTAGACAAATTTATTAATAAAGTCAACAGTCTTCTTGGGTTATTGTAACTTTTTTTTCAGGAGACATAAATAAATGTCTTTAAATGGTTTATTTAATTCAGTGTTAATTTGCCTTTCGAATTGAAATTTGGAAATCTATTTGTTCAAATGCATTTTTAATAAATATTATGATTTAGTATTCCAAAAATCCACACTACAAAAACATATTCTGGAATAAAGTATATAATTATATTTCCTACAGTGACCTTGTACTCTCAAGTATTTACTCTAGACTAAACAGCCTCTTTCAGCTGCCCTGTGTCTGATTGTCGATGAAAGAAGGTTGTTTGACAACTGCTTAAAGCAGAAACATATTTTTTCCATGATTACATTAAAAAGTTTTTTTTAAATTACCAGACTAGAATCTTGAGCATAGAGGCTCCTGTCAGTATGAGGAGTTAATTTCTATTTCAAATGCCAACAAAAACAATTATTATGGATATTTTGTTGTCACGGCCAGCTTTTGAGGTTAATTTAATGGTACTTCTTTAACTACACCCAAATATACATACAATATGCCATATGTATGTGTATATGCATGTATACAAAACACACACACAAACTACATGGGAGTATGAAGGCTCTTTTTTTGTGTTTCATTCAATATTTCCCATATTCCTTACTTTTATGATGCTCCTGAGGCCTTTTCCAGTTATAGAATCCACACACTAGCCACAGAAGGGCAGACACAAAATAAAACTCCTCTCTGTTCCCTAAGCAGCTCATTTTTAATATATTCAATAGCTAAGGACCTTGGCAGAAGAGCTCCACTCAAAACACCATATACTACAGGGTGCCATTTGAAATACTAGTACTTATGTGGATGCCAAAAACTAGATTTTTTTAAAGCAATAAGATTTCAAATGTTTTATGGACCACCTTGATTTTTATTTAGATGGAAAACCTGTACTAATCAAATCTTAACATTTAAAACTATTTCAGTTAAAATTCCCTAAATATTCCAAATAATACATATTAAAACAATGAGAAGCAATAAATTCTCCTCAAAGTTAGTATTATTTATAAACAGTTTTTCTTTCTTGAGTAAAAGACATATGAACTTGAAAAGATAGTGAGGTCAACTGCAGCATACTATCCAAAATCATTCTAAAATTGACGACTTCACAGGACCTACTAAAAATGTGAATAAAACTTTCTATCTTCTAATGGAGGCAGGTAGGTGGTGCAGTGGATAGAATGCTGGACCTGTAGTCAAGAAGACTGAATTCCCTTCTACTTCTAGTGAATACCAAATGGCGGATGACGCCAGTGCTGCAGGAGGAGCTGGAGGCCCCGGGGGCCCAGGAGTTGGAGATCGAGGTGGCTTTCACAGTGGCTTCAGCAGTGGGGGCTGAGGTCGAGGCCAGGGCTGTGGCCGCAGGGCCCAGGGAGGAAAGGCCGAAGACAAGGAGTGGGTTCCTGTCACTAAGCTGGGCTGGCTAGTCAAGGACATGAAGATCAAGTCTTTGGAAGAGATCTATCTTTTCTCCCTTCCTATCAAGGAGTCTGAAATCATAGATTTCTTCCTGGGATCTTCACTGAAAGATAAGGTTCTGAAGATCATGCCTGTTCAGAAACAAACTAGAGTTGGACAACATACCAGGTTCAAGGCTTTTGTGGCCATCAGTGACTACAATGGCCATGTTGGCCTGGGTGTCAAGTGCTCCAAGGAAGTGACCACAGCTATTCGTGGTGCTATCATTCTGGCCAAGCAAGGTCACTGGGCAATGTGGATCGGTTCTGGTGCGCCTGATCCCTGCCCCTAGAGGTACTGGCATCGTCTCAGCTCCTGTGCCTAAGAAGTTCCTGATGATGGCTGGAATTGATGACTGCTACACATCTGCAAGGGGCTGTACTGCCACTCTGGGTAACTTTGCTAAAGCTACCTTTGATGCCATCTCCAAAACATACAGCTATCTATCCCCAGACCTGTGGAAGGAGGCTGTGTTCACTAAGTCTCCCTTATCAGGAATTCACTGACCATCTTGTGAAGACTCACACTCGAGTGTCTGTCCAGAGGACCCAGGCAGCTGCTGTGGCAACCACATAGATGTTTTTTATAAACAAATAAATTGAATTATACCTGCTTAAAAAAAAAAGAAGAAGAAGAAGAAGAAGACTGAATTCAAAACTGGCCATAGACACTTACTAGCTGTGTAACTCTGGGCAAGTCACTTAATTCTTTTTGCATCAATCTCCTCATCTATAAAAATGAGCTGGAGAAGGAAATGGCAAAACATTCCAGTATCTTTGTTAAGAAAATCCCAAATGGGGTCATGAAGAGTTGAACACAACTGAAAACAATTAAATAACAACAAAATCTTCTGATGGCATAGAACTATGTGGCTTTTTTTTAAAGAGGAATATTCAGATAATTAACTGCTCAAGTACAAATTTTAACATTAAAGTCTACTCTGATGTAAAAAAAGAAAATGAACATTTTCCAGTTACCTTTTATCCCTAATGATCTATTTTCTTTTTTTTTAATTTTTAAGTTATCTGCTGAACATGTCAACTAATGAATCTCTGGAAAACAAGGGGTTGTTTTTTTTGTTTGGTTTTTTTTTTGCTTACTTTTTAAAATTTGGATTGCGTGATTAGCATTTCAAACAACTAAATGATTTAGACACCAACTATTCAGTCAAAACCTATTTAATGATAATTAAAGGCACTATAGTTTGAAGGTCTGTGTTTCAAGAGCTTACAATGTAACAGCAAAGATAAAACAAGTACACAAACAAACTATAATACAAAGCTATACAAGCGAGTCAATAGTCACATAACCAAAATGCCACAAAAATTTATTTAGAGGAGAAAGAGATTATGATGAGTAACGGCTTTGCAAGAAGTCTTTGAGAGAGTAAGCTATTTGAAGGGCTCCTTAAAAAAGATAAGCTTTTTAGAATGGATGTGCTTTACTGAAGGAGGCATTCCAAATATGAAGAAATAGCATAAACAAAGGCCCAAGAACAGTAAAAGGTAAGATACGGTCAGGGTAGAGCAAGCAGTCCAGTTTGGCTTGAACATGGACAATATGTATGTAGGAAAATAGCAGGAAGTGAGACTGGCAAATGACCTTAAATGCCAGGTTATGGTGTCTGTACTTTAATTAGTGGGCCATAGGAAGCTAGTTAGCTAAATATCTCTACATGGAAAATAATACCTACCTCATTCCCCCTTAAAGACTGTGTCAAGATGCAATAACTGTGAAGCATTCTAAATTCTTCAGAGGTGGGCAAGTATATAGTGACATAAAATAATAATAATAGAGGCTATCATGTGTAGTTTGTAGAATAGGAAATTAAATAACAACTTGGATATACCTTTTTTATTAATAAAATAATATTAATAACCTGTTATCAATAGGACATGGTCTTTAAATTGCTTTAACAGTTAGTTTCAGAGGATATCTATTAAGCCATCCACATTTATGGTACAGAAATGCAACATAACTAATGAGGCTTAAGGTTTTGGCCTATGGCCATGGGGAATGAGGTAGGGTGGGGGTGGGGGGAGAGGCTAGTAGTTAGTCTAGTATCACAAAGATGGCTTGGAAACTGTATGGTTTTTGGACAGAATCTGCAGTAGTGGTCAGGACTTGATACTCTACATCTCTATGATTCTTTACCACTTCAGTAATATACTAAACTACAGAACTGTAGATGCCTATGGTTTCTGGTGTCTATGATTTAATCACCTCATTAATGCAGAACAGAATTTTTTAAAAAGCTAACCTTTAAAGGAGATCCAACTAGTAACTGTCTTCTAGTCAATAGTTAACTAGACACTTTTTTTTTTAACATTTTAAAACCATATATTACCCTTTACTTAATATACAAGTAGATGTATCATCCCAATTCTGGGTGATTGAAAACACTAATTAAAGCATAGCTCATCGTGGTTAGTCAGCATCCTTTAAAAGTCAATCTAACTGATAGGATAGAAACTATAACTACCATATCAAAAGAAAGTGCCAGAATTGAACATATGTTTCATATTAGGCTTTAGCAGTCTACAACAACATAATATGCAAAAGTTTTCCATTTAAGATGAAACTTAAAAATTAAAACAAAAATGTAATTGAAAACTTTTTTATTCAACTTCAAAAATAAGAATGATTGAATGTCAAGAAGAAAAGAACTGATCTAGTTGTTTCAGCTATTTAAAGAAAGTAAGACCAGATATAGAAGCTTAGGTGGGGGAGAAAAAGAAAAGGTTTCATATTACAGGAAACTAAAATAGAGGGGAAAAAAACTTCCCAGGGAGATTTAAGTAATGGGAGGGTCCTGAATATCTATTTAACTTCAACACTTTTATATTCTACTTACAACATTACTGTACTGAATCTGTAATGTATTAAAGTAATATTTGATTTCAAAATCTTTTACTATTTATTTTAATTTTTTATTTTCTAAAAACACTAAACTGATAAACACATAATGAAAATGGTAGTTTCAAAGAATATAGGGAAATCATTTCCAAATTAAATATTAATCATTTTATCTTAAAGCCTTAAAATCCACTAAAATGTTTGAATAGATATGCTACCTCCTTAATGAGGGTATTCTCTCTAACTATGCAGATTACAAACCATTGATGTTTGCCCATTCTATACAACTCTTATCTATATATTCTCATAAGATGATAAGTACAGCCAAGTCTTCCCACAGAGGAGTAGCAGACTCACTGTGAGGGGCCATTCTTTTGATAGCAATCACAAGGAAATCAAATGATTGTCTCTCAGTTATCCCATGAGCTCACCACATAACTGGTCCATCTTCTTTTTCACTCATACATTTCTTTGATGACATCCTTTAAGCTATTTCTCCTTCATAATCAACAAATTTCAATATATGGTAACTTTAAAAGTGAGTTTCTTGAACAATGACCAATGAGTGGAATTATTGGTAGAAGAGCTCAATCATTATCAGTTTTTACATTAGTGCTCTAAATAAAATCAGAAGAAAGAAGTTGAAGCTAAATGAAAGTATGGCTCAAAAATAATAACCTTTGGATAAGAAAATAAAGAAGTTGGTGGAATGGGTTTTATTGAATGCCCAAATTCTATAAGAAACATTATTACATGGGGTATTTTGGTCATTAGAGGAGGAAAATGTAATATAGTGCCTACTATTAGCCAGACACTGTGATAACTACTTTTTAAAAACATTATCTCATTTGAACCTCACAACAACCCTGAGAAGCAGGTGCTATTCTTATCCTCATTTTACATTTGAAGAGACTGGGATAAACCTCCTCTAAATGACCAAAATTAGTATTTTTTTACTTCCCTCTCTAGAGTTCTCCAGGTAAACCATCATACCACCTGCAAAATAATGATAATTTTGTTTCCTCTTTGCTTATGCTTTTTCTTGTCTCATTGCTATAGCAAGCATTTCTAACATGGTATTGAATAAAAAGGTGATACTGGCCATCCTTGCTTTACCCCTGATTTTATATGAAAGGCCTCTAGATTTTCTCCATTTCATTTAATGCTGGCTCTTAGTTTTAGATACTACTTATCATACTAAGGAAAGATCCATTTATTGCTATGTTTTCTAGTGTATTAATAAGGGGTGGTATATCTTGTCAAAAACTTTTTCCTCATCTACTGATATAATCAAGATTTTTGTTATTCTTGCTATTAATATGCTCAGTTATGTTTATAGTTTTCCTAATACTGAATCATCATTCCTGCATTCTTGGTATCAATTCAGCATGGTCACAATTTACATTCTTTGTAATATGTTGCTATAGTCTCCATGCTATTAGTTTATTTAAAATTTCTGTATCAATATTCATTAGGTATATTGATGTATAGTTTTCTTTCCCTTTTTTGACTCCCTGGTTTAGATATCAAGACTACATTTATAACATGTCTTTTGGTTTTGAATCCTCCTTTCTCATTTTTAATATTGGTGATTTGGTTTTCTTCTTTTTTAAAATAAAGTTAGTTGTAGAGATTTTGTTTCTTTTTCAAAATGGATTCTAGTTTTACTAATAAACACACTTATACATAAACTCTTAAATAACAAGTTCAATGGCTCTTAGTTAACTTCTTTTTGGATTTTTCAATATACCTATTTTGTTGTTTAACTGGGATTTTGAATTTGTTGTTTTTCTATTTTTTTAAAGTTGCATGACCAATTCATTTATCTGGTCTTCCTCTGTTTTACTGATGGAAGTGTTTAGAGATAAAAATTGCCTTTATTTTTGTCACAAAACATTCTACCTAAGCCATGATAACCAGTGAACAGCTCATATTACTAAATTATTAACATCTAAATAAAATAGCAGTTACATTTAAGTAGTTAGAATTGATAAAGAAAACAGTCATAAATGCATGTAAGTCATTTGAGTAATAAGATTACCTCTTTTTTTATGACAGCTAGTAAAATACTGACAAGGCAAACTGATTATTAAAAAGACAGTCTCACATTTCCAGTGAATGAGGCTTTTCCTTTGCCAACCACTAAAGCAACAGTCTGGGGAATTTCAATTAACAATTAAATAATCCCAATGCCAGCTCCCAATCGCACAAAATTATTAAAACATGTTTACTTTCTGCAAAGCACTGCCAGTGAGAAATATAATACAGTTTGAAATATAATTGTAATCTATACTAATTTATGATATAAACACCACAAATATGAAAATCTCATCCATTTCATACTTCTTATATCTTCCAAGAGGGTTTATCACAAAAATTTCAAGGCAAAGCACTGAAGGCTTTATACTGTTATCAAGAGTTAAACAGAGGACAAATTTAACTTTTCTGACCAAATACCACCAGAAACAACTGAAATTCTGTGCTATCTACTCCAAGACAACTATTTTAAAAATTAAAATACAAAAAGGAGTCACAGTATAGCACAAACATAGATACTGTATGACTTTAACTTCATAAGTTTCTACACTAAGTCATGAAACTGTGTAAGGACACAGAAGCAGTTAAAATACTTTTTTTTTTTTTTTTGATGATTTGAACTTTTAGCAAAGTAGCCTGCAATGACAATCTTGGGATAGAGGTTAATGGATAAGAGAGGGTAAAGAGTGCTTATTGTTTAAAAAATAAGTTTTTCTGATTCAGTTTTCTTTATTTTTTAAATAACTGTTACTGGTGCCTTTTGACCTCACTTCTCTCCACATTGAACCCTTCCCTTAAAAAAAATTTTTAACGAAAAGGATCTGATACTTCTGACAACATCTAATATCATAATCAATTTTTTGTCCCAATAGTTCTCCATGTTTTTATCATAAGGAGAGAGGTATGTTTTATTATCTGGTCTCTGGGAATTTAAAATCAACTACTGAGAAATGGACTTTATTTTTAATAATCTTTTCATTTATACCATTATAATCCCACATACTGTACTACTGGTTCTATATAATGTACTACTGATTATTTCACTCTAAATCATTTTACATAAATCTTTCCGTGTTTCTCTGAATTCCTCAGTCATCATATCTTTTTTCCCCTCCCACTTGGAGGACCTGGGAATTCACCACAGCACACTGCAATATTCGATGTTGACAATGACTTTTCATATAAAATATATTTCCCCAAGTTAAATTTTCAGTATTTGTTGATTTAAAAGGTTACAAGGTAATATCCATAGGACTAAGGACAGGAAGGAAACAAAGATCTATTATTATAAACCTTTCATTTTATAAATGAAGGGAAGAGAACCTGTGAATTCAAACCCTTTTTGTTGTTCTTTGTCCCTCATTCTCGAAGAGGACTATGACATCAGGGAGTTGATGCCATGGCATGCAAGTGAAATGAATTTAAGTGAGGGAGGGCTGTGCAAAGTCACCAACCTCACTTTCTCTTTTGGAGCCATCTGTGTCCGGTAGCCAGATATAGATCAGGACAACTGGAGATGATCCCTCACTTAGACTTTTAAGACCAAGAGCTATTACCTAATGATCTGTCATGGTGATGAACATGATTCAAAGAAGGGTTAAGGTTAGGGTTCATAGAAGAAAGACACATAAACCAAAGCAGAATCAAGAAAACAATGCACATAATTATCACAATAACGAAACAAGAATTTATTGAAAGAACACCAACAAAAAGGAAAGTAGACATTGTATAATTACAGTGACAAAGCTTGACCTGCAGAAACTGTCTCTTCCCTTGTTTGTTGAATGGGGGAACTTCAGATCTGAAATACCACACATTCTCTCAGGGATGGTATACTAATGAATTTTGCTCAACTTCTTTTTCTTTTCCTTTTTTATTCTTTCTTACCAGGGATGTACTTTGACCACATCCACTTCGGAAAAACAATTCTTGGTATCATAAAGAGACAAAACAGGGAAAAGCTTTGTGATTCAGGTAAATCCTGGATTATGTAACTCGTAATAATTCAGGTCAGCACCTTCTTTACAACTTACAGTTTTTCGAGTTCCTAAAGCACTGAGAGGTTAAGTGAATAGCCCAAAATCACAAAGCCAGCATGCATCAGAGGTAGAACCTGGATTCAAGTCTACCTCTAAGGTCACTTAACCTCTGTCTGCCTCAGTTTCCTCAATTATAAAATGGGAAAAATAATGGTATCTACCTCTATGGGTTGTTGTGAGGATTAAATAAGATAACATTTGTAAAGTATTTAGCACACTGCCTGGAACCTAGCAGGCACTCAATAACTGCTTATTCCCTTCTTTCTTTTTTAATCTTTGTATCACATTTGTGATACTTTTCTTGTGGTAACTCAGTTAATTTCTCTTTAAGTATATATAGATGTTACACCACTATGTGTACAGACATTAAATATTATTATTATAATAATACATATTACACATCATTAAGAATACTGTAAGTCTTCCTATTTATATTTTTGACCACACCTATTTATGACCCAGCTTTGTCTGAGATCATGATTGATACCTATGTTTGTTTTAGTTTGCCTGAGGCGTAGTAAGTTCTCCCTAAGTCCTGCAATGCAAATCATTATATTTCAAGTATATTTCACATAAAGGGTATAATGCATTTGACTTACTAAACCATTTTGATCCACTCTTCCATTTAAGGAAGAAATTCTGCCCGTTCATATTCAAGTTTTAAATTTTTAACTGTAGGTTTGCCTCCATCATATCCAATTGTACTTTTTCCCCCTTTCCTGATATAACACCCCTTCCACCCTCCCCTTGCAAAACCTGTTTACTATAAAAAGAAGGTGACAAAAGACAGGGATTTGATCAATACTAGTAACTGATTAAGTGAAATGGTCTGCTCCAACTGCACTGTGGCTTCTATCTTCAGCTAGCCCAAAAATAAGTGATTTTTTTCTATTTTCTTTATTTTTATTTTCCTTTTTCTAATCCACCTACCAAGGGTAAAGGTTGATCTGCTTATGTTCATTTCCTTGCCAACTGTGTTATCCCTCTTGAAATCCACACTGCACTCCTTGTCTCTGCCTGTTTCCAAGATGAGTAACGTATTTCTACACTAAATTATTTATGCATATGTTAATGTGCTCAATCTTCCTTTATCCAGTGTAGATAAGAGTTATATTCATGAGATCCTAGCTCCTTCCACTACTTCTTCATGTTTACAATGTTCTCAAGCACTCCAATTTTAGGAAAAAATACATTCTTCCCCCTTCTTAATTTCTTTTTTCTCCCTCTGTTCTTTCTTCTCTTTAAACACTCAAAATAGAACAAAAAAAAAAAAAATCACCCCTAGGCCCTGTTTGTCTTTTTTAACTCACTTTTTGGACCTTGAAGACAGAGGATCTGAACAGAAACTTTTATTACCTTCTATTAAAACATGAACACTTCTTCAACATTTGCTCCAATTAAATTGCTCAAATATACATATATAAATGTGTGTATACACACACACATCTTTGTAGAGTTCCCTTGTCATCAATATTTGCATTTTAGTTTTTACTCAGTGCAGGCATTTTCACTAGGAATGCCCAAAAAAGACCTCTATTAAAGATTCTTTTTCTTCCTTTTTAGAATTATACTTAATCTAGGAGGATAGGCTCTATTCTTGATTCTAAACTTTTTTTTTTATTTTGCCTTTTGTAATATTAAATGTTTCCTGAATTATAAGTATTATAAACATCAGTTGCTGCAAAAACCTGTATGAAATCCTCAATACTTGAACTATTTCCTTCGTGGGAGGCCTAACTAGCCTGGGAAAGAGAAGAAACTTCTAGTTTCCTTGCCCCAGTCTTTCCAGGATGTACCTAACCTAAAATAACAATGCCTGCCTTAAAAGAAGGGAAGAAACCTGGGCTCTTTGTCCTAATGAGACTATTTCATCACACTCCCAGAACACTTCACATTCACACAGGTTAACACTTGTACAGCCCAACCAACAGATTGCAAGCTTCATAAACTGCCTGATACACTGGAATGGCTCCAACTCAAAGTCATCATAGCCCTAAACATCATGATAACCTACTCGATCTAAAACATCATACTCTCACAACATCATACTTCTTTAAGTTCCATGCTATGTGCCCCTAATAAATGCTCCATTCTTACCATCCCCCCAGCATAAACTTTCCAATGTTCCCCTTTAAAGCTACCCACACCATCCACTGTGTTCTCTGGAATGCTTGCTCCATAGGTAACAAAATTGCTTTTGTCTTAGACCATAGACATTCTTCACACTACATATTCTTAAACGCCATGGGACCTGACATCTTTCTGATGATACAGATTCCCAAACATATTTTTCATCAGTGGCTATGCTTTCATTCCTACTGCTGGCTCAACTGCTAAGCATTCAAACTCTACTGCAAGGAGTACAACAACTCTAGGCTGGCCATGTTGTTCAAATGCCAAAATTACAGTTACCTAAAAGACTATTTTACAGAGAACTCACACAAGGCAAGTGCTTACATGGAGGTCAGAAGAAATGGTACAAGGACACTCTCAAGCTCTGTCTGAAGAACTTCAGAATTGACTGTGAAACATGGAAGATACTGGTACAGAACTGTCCAGTATGGAATGCCCGTATCAAAGAAGGCACTGTACTCTGTGAGAAAAGTAGAATTGCAGTAGCTCAAAAGAAATGTAAGATGCACAAATTTAGAGACATCTCCACTCCAAATGTTCATATGGACTATTTCTGCCCAAGCTCATATTGATCTAATGAGCCACAGTCAGACACACTGTATCTTGACCCCACGATAGTGATGTCATTTTGGTTCTTCTCAAGAACAAAAGGCAACAATCAACAAACTACATCTGTCAGTGTTTTTTCATGTGTCTTTCAAACCTGTAACTGACTCCTAGACAAACTAACCCCTGAATATTTGGAGATTCCATGTGCTTCACAAAAAGCGCCACATAAAAAGAACAAGACATTACAGATGACTATGATTCAGAGTAGTAATCAGTAATAAGTGAATCCTCTATAATTTGGCTAAGTAACCTCACCTTAATTGGTATATGAATTTTCTCAAGTAAAAATTAAAATGAAAATGCTACTTACCTTCTTTATAGTCTATTCAGCATATAGGGCAACATGTATAGTTTATTTTCATGTAATATTCCTTACCCTAAGTATTAAGGAACCAGGATTTCCAAATCAACTTTCTATTTAATAGTTTCTCCTGAGAAGTGAGAACCAGAAAAATGACATAATCCATCTGGTAAAATCTGTGGTTGTGATTTGTTTCTTTGTTTTTAAGAAGTATACAGCCAGACACAACTCACTTCACGGAAAGCAGCATTTCCATCAGTCACAAAAGTTGAACTCTTTAGTTAATTACTGACTTGGATACATATGGTAATGTTGTTGAGCCATTCATCCAGACCTGCACAATACCTTTTGACAAAATATGTTTCCTGGCTCATTCCTCACAAAAGTTTTTCAAGGCATATAGCAGACATCAAGTATATCTACGCTTTTAATGGCAAAATGCCCAAATTCTGTATTTTTCCTGGCTTACTGCTAACTAAATAAAGCCTCAGTTTTTTAAAGCACACTCATGGAGCTGAAAATGAACAGCTACTTCACTCTAGCTGCCAATGATGACTTTAATGCACATTAATGCAACCCAGGGTCACTTGCAATAAACATGTAAAAGCCACAGAACAAAAAAAAATTGAGTTTACCCACCCAAAGCAGCAATATAGCAGGATCTTTGCCTTGTAAAGCAATGTTATTCCAAATAAGTGCAATTATATAAAGCTGTTTCAAATCATATCTAGAAAAACACGAAGTGCATCTTAGCTTCTCAGAAATTAAAAATGCCATTGAATAAAAGGGCTTTGGAATACTTACCCAAACCTTCCTAGCATCTCCAGGGGAGGAACCTGGGGTCCACATGTCTCTATCTGTAATGGTTGGTATTCATATAGAGCTTCCTCAAGCTTTTGAATAGGGGCTAATGAAATATGCTGGCCCTGTTACAAAAAAAGGAAGAAAATGGATGAGTTTTAATGTTAGATTTCTAATGCTGGTTACTTTAGGTTGGTAATATTTGTTCTGGATAAAATAAATACATAAAAAACATTAATTATTATAACTATCACCTTATTCCAACATAACTTCCTTATTAGGACTTAAAGAATATAACTAACATTTTATTTGTGATAGAAAAGAATTTTAGGAAGGGAAGAGTCTTAAATAAAGACAAATTTATAAACAAATCATCATTTTCTCAATGTCAATCATTGAGTTTCACTGATCACAAATATTTTAGAGTAAACAAAGATTTTCTGAAAGCCCAATAAGAAAAAGGGTGATATTTAATGA
>NW_020954671.1:5649147-5652677 GCF_900497805.2 Vombatus ursinus | reverse complement strand
TGTGTGTGTGTGTGTGTGTGTGTGTGTGTGTGTTTGTGCACACGTACTGATGGGTCTTTTATAAGGATAGGGAATATCCTATAATTTCACTGGTATAAGCAGCTCCAGATAAAGAAATTCCATCAAAAAAAAGAGATCAGCACAGTGGTAGAAAACTAAAATCAAAACAGATCCTTACAGGCCACAAACTGACTTAGAAAACCACAAACTAACATTATCTATACTTTATTATATACTCATTTATTTTGTTAAACATTTTCCAATTGCATTTCAATCTGGCTCTCAACATACTAGGAGTTTTGCAGCAACTAGGCTAGTAGTCTGACACCTCTGTCCTAAAGCGCTAGAAGTCTTGGCAAAGGTCGCAGAGAGTCAGTGAGCATGTCATAGGTGAGATGTGACCTCAGGAATTCCTGGTTCCAAGGCCACAATTCTTTTTGAGTTTTTTATAGTAAACTGGAATTAACTGTTTGAAGAAAGAACAACCAGAACGTGACTTATAGATGAAAACATAACATTTTAATTCTATGCACAGCCCTTTAAAAAAATATCTTTAAATGCATCTGAACTAATTGTCCAAATGTTTAACTCTCACATCATCCCAAAGATTCTGAACTCACATATATCACTGTCCAAATCTTTCTTGGTCCCCCACTGACCTCTTCCTTATTCTCATCTTCCTCAACTCAATTCCAAAAGCTTTCCATCTAAAGAAACTCACATCTTCCACCATGTTCTCTGGAATGCTTGCTCCAAAGGTAACAAACTTGCTTTCATCTTAGACCACTGCCATTCTTAATACTTTCCATATTCTTAAATTCCCTGGGACCAGATATCCTTCTGATGACACAGATTTCCAAACACACTTTTCAGCAGTGGCTATACTTTCATTCCTACTTCCTGACTCACCGGTTGAGGTGAGGGAATCAGATACTCCTGACTCTCCACTGCACTTCCAGGTTTCTCCCTTACCACTATCATTACCACTAATCTCTCCACCTTTGTGGTTCCGTCAATTCATACCCATCACCTAATTGAAATTCGGGTGGCTGTTATCTACCTACCTCCAGGACATTCTCCTTCCTTCCTCAATGGGTTTAGTACCTGACTCTCAATTTCTCTCAACTCCCCAATTTCCTGTGGTAATACTAAGGGGGACATCAACATAATAAAGACACATCCTCAAACAGCCTAACCTCCCAGTTTCTCAACTTATTAATTTCTCGTGACCGACTCCTCTACCCCACCACAGCTATACCCTTATCTTCCCATCACCCACATTTGTTCCATTTCTACGTTCAGAATTCTGAAATTCCTTTATGTGATCGTGACCTGTTGTCATTCTACCTCTCCTTCTCCCTTGTAACACCCAAAACCTGTTCCTTATTCTCACTGTGACCTCTAACTTTCCACCTCTCAATTCTGTCCCAGGCTATCACCAGGGAGCACTGCACCATCCTGTTTCCCATCGTGAAACAGTTCAATTCTACAGTGTCCTCTTCCTAAGTGCCTTGCCCTTATCTTACTGCTAAACTTGCCCTGCCAAGTCTCAGCCTTGGACCATACCCATCATCTGTTTCTTTGCTTTTACATATTGCTGCTGAACAAAATTGGAGAAAATCACAAAACCATGATGACTGGGTTCACTATAAATTTATGGTACACAACCTCAACTATATCTAGGTGGCACAGTGGATAAGAGTGTCGGACCTGGAGTCAGGAAGATGCCTCTTTCTGAGTTCAAATCCAGCCTCAGCCATTTACTAGCTGTGTGACTCTGGGCAAGTCATTTACCCCTGTTTGCCTCAATTTCCTCAACTGTAAAATGATCTGGAGAAGGAAATGACAAACTACTCTGGTATCTTTACCAAGAAAATCCCAAACTGTGTCATGAAGAGTTGGACTTGTCTGAAAACAATTCAACAACAGCAACAATAACAACAAACATCAACTGAGCCCTCACTGCAGCAAGGCAATCCTTTTACAATTCCCTGACTCAACTATATATGTGATTATTTACCACAGTGGTTTTTCCAAACATTTTCATTTCTTCTCAAACCTCCCAAAGCTTCCCAAACATACCTCCTCAGCTAAAAGCCTCACCTCACAAATAACCAAGACTATTTTCAGAGAGCTCTCTCTTCTCCCATCCTCCTCATCTCACGCCACTAAGATGCCTTCTGCCACTTTCTCCTCTACCTTTTTCTCATTAGAAAATGTGACCCTTCTGCTTGCCAAGGTAAACTCCTGTACGTGTGTGAATGATATCATTCTATTCCATCTTCTCCAGTCGCTAGCCACCTCCAATCATCCTCATCCCCACTCTTTACTTAACTATAATTTCTTTCTACTGGCTACTTCCCCACTGACTATAAACACACCCTTTATGGCCCCCATGTTCAAAAAATCCTCATTTGACTCATCCTTTCCTGCTGGCTATCTTCCTATAGCTCTCTTCTTTTTGTGGCTAAACACCTTCCAGCGATAAACTACATCTCCATTTTCTTTCCTCTCACTCTTTTCTTGACTTTCTGCAGTCTGACGTCTGGCTTTATCAGTCAATCAAAACTTCTCCAAAGTTATCAACTGCAAAATCCACTGGCTTTTTTTCCAGTCATCATCCTGCTTAACCTCTTTGCAGCCTCTGACATTGTCAATTGATCACTTTCTTCTCCTGAACACCCTCTTCTCTCTAGCTTTTCATGACACTGCTCTCTTTGCCTATTTTAGTGTTCCTTCTCAATCTCCTTTGATGGATCTTAATCCAGATCTCAACCACTAACCATGGTTGTCTCCCAGAATTCTGCCACAGACCCCTCTTCTCTTCTCCCTCTTTAGTATTTCACTTTGTGATCTCATCAATCAGGTTACATGATGCTTCCTACAGAAGCAGTTATTTGGTGAAGTGGACAGAGGGCTGAACCTGGAATCTGGAAAAACTGAGTCCAAATCTGGTCTCAGACCCTTCCTACTGTGTGACCCTAGGCAAATCTCTTAGCATCTGTCTGCCTCAGTTTCCTCAACTCTAATATAGGGATAAGAAAAGTACCTACCTCCCAAATTTGTTGTGGGGATCAACTGAGATAATATTTGTTTTTTTTTATTTTTTATGGTAATTTTTTTTTGTTTTCAACATTTACTTCCACAAGATTTTGAGTTCCAAATTTCTACCCCATCTCGCTCCTCCCCCCACCCCAAGATGGCATGCATTCTGAATACCCCTTCCCCTAGTCTGCCTTCCATTCTATCTCTCCCCCCCCTTCTCTTATCCCCTTCCCCTTCTATTTTCCTGTAGGGCAGGATGGATTTCTGTACCCCATTTCCTATATTTCTTATTTCCCAGTTGCATGTGAAAACATTTTTTTAAACATGTGTTTTTAAAACTTTGGGTTCCAAATTTTCTCCCTTCCTCCCTTCCCACCCACCCTCATTGATAAGGCAAGCAACTCAATGTAGGTTATATATGTGTAGTTATGCAAAACACTTCCATAGTAGATATGCTGTGAAAAACTAATTCTATTTCCCTTAAT
>NW_020954671.1:5648685-5649137 GCF_900497805.2 Vombatus ursinus | reverse complement strand
AATAAAAAAATAGAAAACAATGTGAAATACCTCACTGGAAAAACAACTGACCTGGAAAATACATACTAGAGAGATAATTTTAAAATTATTGGACTATCTGGAAGCCATGATCAAAAAAAGAGCCTAGATATCATCTGCCAAGAAATTATCAAGGAAAACTGCCCTGATATTTTAGAGCAAATAGATTTTTGCCTAAATTTAGAGGGCAAAATAGAAATTGAAAGAATCCACCAATCACCTCCTGAAAGAGATCCCCAAAGGAAAACTTCTAGGAATATTGTAGCCAAATTCCAGAGTTCCCAGGTTGAAAAGAAAATATTGCAAGCAGTCAGAAACAACTCAAGTATTGTGGAAACACAATCAGGATAACCGAAGATTTATCAGCTTCTACATTAAAGAATCAGAGGGCTTGGACTGTAATATTCCAAAGGTCAAAGGAGACAGGATTACAA
>NW_020954671.1:5648298-5648484 GCF_900497805.2 Vombatus ursinus | reverse complement strand
AATAAAAAGGGAGAAACTAGAAGGAAAGGACCCAAATAAAAAATAGTGCAGGCACAGTGTCAAAAAGGAGATAGATAAATATGTTATGGAAGCAGAATTAACAAGACTCAGCAAGTGCTGAGATGATAAATATCATCTTTCCATGCAGGAATGTAAACAGTTCAACCTTAATAAGTCCCTTATAAT
>NW_020954671.1:5606545-5648178 GCF_900497805.2 Vombatus ursinus | reverse complement strand
CGAATCTGTGTAACTAGAAGAAAGATGGCGTCCACAACATAAATAGGGAAGTTAATACTGAATCGAAGTCAAAGAGAAGTTTATATTTAAAACACAATTAATGAACGATGACAAAAACTACAATTACTAATAATTTCAATTCACTTTTTCCCCCAGACCTGCCAAGTATGGAGATATAGCAGTGAGAAAACTCCCTTTTCCAGTGCAGACTGACAGCTGTTCTACAATTTCTAGTCTTGGAAGTTAAATGACTAGTTCAGGATAGCACACACAGCCAGCATGTGTCCAAGGTAAGGCTTGAATCCAAGTTTTCCTTACTCAGAAGTCAGTTGTCTATACATTAAGTCTTACTTCCTCTCTCTGATTTCCCGAGATTGAAAATCTGAGGAAACGGAAATATTCTGAAGCAAAAAAGGACAACACTATACCCGTAGTTAGAATGATTCATCATAACCAAACTATTTCCATCTAGGAGAAGATGATTCAGAGAAACAGTGCTTCGTTGATCTGGTTAAACCAGATTCTTTACAGAAAATACTCCAGTGTGACCTCAGGTCCACATAATTATTTTCTATAATGAAAGTACCTGATCCACTGTGGTACCAGGGTTGAAGGAATTATAGCTGAACACTTTACCTGTCCTTTCGATTTACAAGGAGAAAGCCATGATCTTTTGACTCCTTAGAGACCCCTCCACCTCAAATATCCTCCTGTCCCCCTTTTCCCATGGAAAAAAAAAATTCTGAACTCTAAAATGTCCAAAAGGACACAAACACCAAAACCAAGGGTGAGGAAAAAAAGGGGCCAAGGGGCAATGTCCCCAGTATACCTGCTCTCTCCTTTCCTGGCCAGCATTCAGAATATCTTTCTCCTTCTACTTTCTCTTTAGGCATTCTAATGGAATAACAAGATTTCTAGAAAATACATTTAAATATAACAAAATTCTATAGTAAGGAATTTCACTAAAATAGGGGTTTAGGGATAGATATACTACCTAAAGACATAACTTTCTTTACAATAGCTCACATTAAACAAACCCAAAATATGGAAATCCAGATTAAAGACGTTTAACAACATTTAAAATAATTTATAAAAATTCAATTTTTATATAACTTTTTAGGAACATGTTTATTATATAAAATAAGGTCTACTAGTACTACAAATATTTCTTTATCTTTGAAGAAGCTATCAGTTTCAGTCTTCTTTTCATGCCAAACCAAAGTATGACTAAAATATATGGAGGCAGTATGGTACGATAGAAAAGCCTGCTGAACTTGAAATCAGAGGACCTGAGTTAAAATCCCAGGTCTGCCACTAGACACTGAATAAGTCTCTTAACATCTCTCTGGGCTTCAGTTTCTTCATCTGCATAATGACTCCTAAGATCTAGCTCTAAACTTACAGTTTATCTCTTTCTAATACAATATGAAAATACATAGCTTAATCCTGAGCCAAACTATACTGGAAAAAAATTTTTAATGTGCAATAATTAGACTATTAAAATCACACGATACTCTATCAATGAAAAAAGTATAACTCTATAACACTGATTAGAATGTCTACATTGTGAATAAGTCATTTTAATTATACTCTAATCTATTTTTTATAATAAACCATCTTTAACAAATGGCTCAAAAATAGGAGGGCTGCAAAATGAAATCAAAGTCCTCAAAGAGACAAAACACAACACTTTGTAAATTGATATTTAATAACGTAGTTATAGTTTCATTGAATGTAAGAGCTTCCACAAATACATAAAATGCATAGGCTATACTTGCGAACAATTTAGTTGTTTTTTTCCCTCAACATATAATGTAATGGATACATTTTTACTTTTAAAGAACATTTAGATAGACAATGCCCTAAAAGCAAAGAAAGAAATTGGTACAAGAAAGTTTAACTGAAAATGAGGTTTTCAGAAATAACTATGTCTCCAAAGCATTAAAGTTTCACCAGTTGCTGTGACATGTTAGTGCCAATCAGTAGCACTTGCTTAAGCACATTCCAAATTTTTCTAATTAATATCTGTACTAAAACCCACCAAATGACCATCTGTTACTTTGATAAGATTGACAATCTTTATTTAAAGTGGTAGTCACTCCAAAAAACTAAAAACAATTAACTATAACAAAAACCTCTATACTTACTTCATTCATTAGAAATGACTTTTTTCCTTGTTGTTACTTTTAATATTGACCATAAAAACATTTATAAGCTTTAAGAGTCAATGAGGTCTATTATAAAAAAAAAAATCCTAGTTTTGTCCTGCATCCTTTCTGAAGCTGAGTTCTAATTTGTCCCAGTTTCCCTGTTACCCATAAATAATAAAATTACTAAGTTAATATTAAGTCATAAGGCAGTTATATAAACATTCAAAAACATTTGTGAGCTCTTTGGAAAATTATAGAAATCTAATTTAATACTAAACTCCCATTAATGACCTCAGAATATGGAGGCTCTTAAAAAGGGGTAGGAAGAAGGCCTTCTGTCAGTCTCATCTCCAAACCCCATCCCCACTTATCAAACACAAGTGGTTGAGCCCCTTAGCTAATTCCTCTTTATATTATGGTCATACATTTCCTACCTAACTCTATTATTTGGAAAATCTGGATCTGTCCTGGTGTTCAATGCATGCTAAAACAACATATAGTAAGAATCCAAATTTCCAAATAAGATCAATTGTTATGCCACTAAAAGTGAAATTTCTTAAAACTTCTATGGCACAAGGTGGCAAAGAAACATTCAGATTAATTAATATCAATAAAAGTTCCCAAACTTATGAATATACATTCTGAAAAAAGGAAGTCTTCTGAAATGCTTTCATATGCTTTTATCTCCATTACTTTTCAAGTTGCTTCTGATTATGAAATTTTCAATAGCCTTGTTTCTTCAGAAATGTTTTTAAGTTGCTTTCATTCAACTATGATGTTCGTAACCTCCACAATGACCTCTACAAAAGCAGTTGTGCATTTTACTGTTGGTGCAAATCCTCACCGACAAGTCAAACCTGTTCTTTTTGGCACTGAGCCCTTTAGCTGAATACACTGCTGAGATTTATTATGGAAAGGGAGCTAAGGGGCATGATTGCTCAACATTCATCCTATACATATAGCTAAATTTAATCTTTTACAGCCTTTGAAAGCTTTTAAATAAACAGATCTTCCCTCAATTATACAAAGAGGTTCTTATTTGTCACCAATTAGATGGCATACTGAGGCTAATTTTGCATTTAGAGGGGGGAAAGGTATACTAAATAAGTCTACTGACAGAATTTTTATATTAAAGGCTGTCTTAATTTTCTTCAGAGGATAGTTAAAGTAAATCTTACAATTCTTCAAGACTGAAGCCATTTTATTTAAAACGCTAGCAACCATCACTTTAGCAAGTCAACTGAATGAGGAATCTAATGAAAGCACTTATCTTCAAAAATAAAAGAAAATTTAGGAAAGCTAATAAAACAAATCTAATAGTAGCAAAAGAATTTCTGAACTGAACTTTAAAAATATTAGCCTTAATTTCTTTCTATACTTTTTTCCAAGTTTTAATTTCAAATTCATATTCTCACATATCTATTTTCAAAATACTTTCAATTTCAAAAAGCTGCTAAACTACTTCCTGGAATATCAAATTGAGATTAATGCCAGGTTGTATCCTGGGTTCCCTGAGGAAATTGAATTTCTTGAGGTCTAAAAATCATCTCCGAAAAACAGGAATTAAAACACCATTTAAATTAATTCTTTAAGATTTGTTCATTGAGCTTTCCTTAAAATGTTTCTTGTTGAAAACAAAGAAACTTATAATGAAGTCATATGAGTTTTCCTACCATGAAAGATAGGTTCAAAGTGCCTTATCAGATAACTGAAAAATATTAAGAAAAATGAAATCTATTGATTCAGGAGAATGTTTCTTTAAACTTTTAATACTTCTGACATTCTTTAATAATGACTGGGACAGAAGGAAATATATATATATATGTATATATACATATATATGATTTTTTTCCAAAATAAAAAATATTTCTTTTTAAGCAATATGACAATACTTTTAAAAAAGAAAATCAGACATTTTATTTTCAGCAACACAAAAAGAAGACTAAGTGTTGAAAATATATTCTATAGCACTAGGCTTCCACCCTTCTCAATGAACCCCCTTGCCTCCATGGCCCTCAATAAGTCCCCATCTTCTTCACGGGAGACTCTCCATTTTTGGTACAATTGACTCTCAATCAATTAATCAACCAATATGCATTCATTAAATGACTACTGTGTATAATAAAAAAGTCCCCTGTGATGAAGTAGTTCACATTCTCTTAAGTGATTCTCCAAGACACAAGTCCAGTTACATACTGGCTCTCACTATTTGCCCTCTCTCTGTACATGCAGAACTAGGACCGAAGGACAGAGATTTGAGAGCAACATGAGGAAGAACCTCATAATAATTAGAACTATCAGAAAGTAAAGTGAGCTGCTTCAAAGGGTATTAGGCACTTGGTAAACTAAACTGAATTGAATTAAGTTCCCTATTCCTAGAGTTCTTCAGATCAAAAATGAAATGTCATTGTTGAGATACAAGGAATTCCTGCTTCAATTAAAGAATGAAGTAGATAAGCAATGAGATCCCTTAGAGTTCTAAAATACTGGGGTTTTTTTTTGACATTTCTCATTTAAAATTATCAGTGAACTATATTAAGTTGTAATAATGTTAAAAAGTTAACTATACATTAAGTTTTGTGTCTTTCAGATTAAAAGAAGAATGTAAAACAACTAAAAATAATTTAATATTAAGTACAATTCAGCTAGGGCAGCTAGGTGGTGCTGTGGATAGAGAACTAGGTCTGAAGTCAGGAAGACTCATCTTCATGAGTTCAAATCCAGCCCCATGCAATTTCTAGCTATGTGACCCTGGGCAAAACACTTAACCCTGTTTGCCTCAGTGCTTCATCTGTAAAGTGAGCCAGAGAAGGAAATGGAAAACTATTCCAATATCTTTGCCAAGAAAATCCCAAATGGGGTCATGAAGAGTCAGACACAACTAAAAACAATTGAACAAGTAATGAGTATGTTCTTAAATCATGCTTAAAAATTTTTATTAGAAATCTAAAATGTTAACAATGAAGGATTGTTAATTAAATTAATCCAACTAAAGCTAGAAAGATTGCAGGGGTCAAACTAGTCCAATCTCCTCCTTTTACAGCTGAGGAAACTGAGGTCCACAAAGATTAAATAACTGTTCCACAGCCAAATGAGTAGGGACTGGAGTAGAACCTAGGTCTGTTCACTCCAAATCCAAATTCACATTCCCATACTGCCTCCTGAACTGAATTTTTGTACAGCTCATTTGTGGGGAAGAACGCTTTAAATAATGCCCATTAACCACCCTCTAAATTTCCATTTCTATAAGTGCCTATGAATTATAACCACTTATTTTTCAGTAACCGATAAAGTCTTAGAGGGTAGACTAATGGTGTTAGTTTGAGTGTCATGCAGGCTTATCTTTATTAATATGTACAGTAACTTTGCAAAAATAATACTGCATAATTTTATGAATAAAATAAATCTATGTTACAGTGGGAAGACTACACAATGAACTGATAAAAATAGCTAGCTATATAGTACACATCAAAGAACAAAACAGTGCCTAAAGACCTGCTCTCACACCACGTACTCTGTGTCAACACTAATGCTGTTTTTAAGTACCTAAAGCCTTTAATTCAATCCAAAATATATGTGCAGCAAGATTCCCTCAATAGTCCAAGCCTACTCTTGTTGAAGTCATAAGATAAATATGAGTAAAAACAATATCCAAAGAAGTCAGAGATGCAAACAGTGTCAAACAAGTTCACATACAAGCAAACTTCTACCTAACTCAAAGCAGCTGCAAAGCAAATCCCCATCTCCATTTGCTTGTGGCTCTATTTATCCCACTGATATTTCCAAGAGTAAATGGATTGATCCCCCCTGTAGTTCTCTCCCACTGCCCACCTCTCTTTTTCTCTGTCACACACACACACATTCTCTCTATCTCCCCCCCTCCCTATCCCTCCTTCACTCTCTTTCTCTCTCCCCCCACCATAATCATATACACATGCACATGTATACACAGACATACATACACACCCATATATCAATCATTCTTCTTTAATCTCCTCCTTTATATGATGAGCTCCAAATTCTCCCACACATGGACCAAAAATCAACTTCTATTCTGTTTTAATATTCTAAACCAAATCTCCTAATAGTTAATCTCGGGGCAGCTAGTGACGCAGTAGATACAGCACCAGCCCTGGATTCAGGAGGACCATAACACTTACTAGCTGTGTGACCCTGGGCAAGTCACTTAACCCCACTGCCTAACCAAATAAAAAACAAACAAAAAAATAGTTAATCTCCACATTCCTAAAGTTAGATTAAACAGCAATATTATGCCAAAAAGCAAAATGTACAAAGTAGGCCAGATCATGTACATTTAGCTCCATTGAGAGTCCCAGGCAGTCTCCAACTTCCAAATAAGCTGTGTTTGAAAAGCATATTTTAAGTAGAATTTTTGGGACTCGGAAAATATTTTCTGATGCAAACAATGTCATAAGTAGTGACTATATACTCAGATCAGTGCCCCAAAGCCTAGTGAACCCATAATGTAGTAGAACCATAGCAGCAATAGTGCTAAAGTTGAGAAGAGTAATATGGAAAGGAGAGGAGAGAAAGGGGAAAAAAAAGTATCCTGGGTGGGAAAGTTAAAGTAGAAGAGAAAAGAAATTTCCTCCTCCCCCACTTACTAGGTAATGATCATCTTCAGGCAAAATTTGAAACATGTAAAATTGTGGAACACACCTATCTACTTTTACACAGCTCTCTTCTGCTAGAATGCCACTCTACTCAATCATTATCTCATGGGAAAGGTACTAAAGCCAGGAGACCTGCGTTCAAATCTCAGCACTGATATTAACTATCTGGAGTGACCATAGGCTTAATATGTCTGAGACCATTTCCTCTTTTTAAAAAAAACATAGATAATGTTTTCAATATTTAAGCACACAGTTGTAAGTAAAACTCCTTATAAACTGTGGATGCACACCCAATTCATTGATGTAGAACTTCCCTCCTTTCCTAAAGGAAATATTTGAAGATATTAATTTTCCTCTCAGGTCTTACAGGCTTACAAAATACTTGGTATGATATCTCATTGTATAACCTTATTTAATAAAATTACCTATTATTTCTGTGGTTTTTTTTTGGTTCACCATCTTTTTAGAATTAAATTATTTAGCTACCATTTAAGCCACTTATTGAATAACTTCTGTTGTGCTGTAATCACTAAAAAGATGTGTGTGTAATTTCTGCTATCTGACATTTATTATTTATGCTCTAGCACAGGGAAACTTTTTTGTAAAGGTGAGTCAAATCTCATATATATGTATATTTCTTTCTGTTCCCATTCAGTAATCAGCCACCAGAGACCATTATTAGCCTTTCAAAAACTATATTCAAAGCCTTTAAAATTATTTCTTATTTATCTTCTTGGTAAATTTGTTTAGGTGTGAAAAAGACAAATTGAAGTTCTCAACTATTAGACGTTTCTGTTAATTTTTTCCTATAACTCTACTAATGGTTCCTTCAAGCACATAGATTCCATGTCATTTGGTGCAGGTTTAAATATTGTTTCAATCAATCAACAAACATTTATTCATTACCTATTGTGTGTCAAACACTAAGATAAAGTGTTAGGTAAGAATGAAGCTATCCCTGCTCTGAAGGAGCTTGAATTTTAATGAGAGAAAAGAAGTACAT
This sequence comes from Vombatus ursinus, assembly GCF_900497805.2. Taxonomy (NCBI): domain Eukaryota; kingdom Metazoa; phylum Chordata; class Mammalia; order Diprotodontia; family Vombatidae; genus Vombatus; species Vombatus ursinus. Next base: position 5,640,391 of record NW_020954671.1, on the reverse strand, counting down.
ACATGATAAAAATGAAGAGAATAAATATGAATGAATGCAAAGTTGTTTAAGAAAACAAGGCAGTTTGAGAGAAGGGTCACTAGCTGCTGAGGGATCAGGAAAGGCTTCATGAAGAAAGTGATTCTAGAGTTGCACCTTGAAGGAAGAGAGGCATTCTAAGAGGTAAAGGTAATGAGGGATTACTATTCTAGGAATGGGGGAATAGGTAGTACTTAGCCACAGAGAAAGGAAATGAAATGTCATTTGTAAAGAACAGAGAGAAGGTAAATTTGGCTAGATTACAGAGTATAAGGGGGAAGTACTATACAATAAGCATGCAAAGACAAATTGGGAGCATGTTTGTGAAATCCTGGAAACAACAGGAAGTCATTGGTCTTTATAGAATTAGGGAGAGTCATGGTCAGATCTGAATTAAGTAATGTATGTATTGGAACTGGGAAAAACTAAAGACAGAGAGACCAATTCAGAGGCTATTGTAATAAACTCAGCAAGAGGTGATGGAAGACCTGAACTAAGGCAACGGCTGTGTAAAGAGAAGGGTTCAGATGACAAATAGACAAGTGGAGTGAAAGAGAATGAAGACTCAAGGATAACACCAAGATTATGAACCTGTCCAACTGAAAGAACCATGACGACATCAACAGAAATAAGAAAGTTTTTGAAGCAGGCTGGGCTTAGGGACAAAAATATTGAATTGTTTTGGCTCTACAACTTTATATGAGTTTTCTTCCTCTTTGGTAATTTCAGTCTTTTTTTCCTTAGTCAGCTAGGTTGCATAGTGGTTAGAGCACTGGACCGGAGTCAGGAAGATCTGAGTTCTAATTCTATCTCAGACATTCACTGGCTGTGTGACCCTAGGCAAGTCCCTTAACCTCTGTTTGTCTCAGTTCCTCATTTGTAAAATGAGCTAGAGAAGGAAATGGCAAACTACTCCAGTATCGTTGCCAAGAAAACCCCAAATGGGGTCACAAAGAGTCAAACACAAATGAAATGAATGAACAACAACAATGATCCATAAAATTAAGCATGAAAGTGGTTCCTGACTAACTGAAGCAATTTCCAGAGACTGCTGACCACCTGTAGGATAACCTGCTCAAGTGAAGTCTGGCTACAACTACTTTTCACTACCTCCTGTGTCCAAACATGAATGGGTTTTATAAAGTAATCCTTTGTTAATTTAATTAGCATGGTAGTGAAAAAGTAAATTAGTTTACGTTAATATTGTAGTTTTTATTCTGTTGTTCTTTCATATTTTGAAGGCAGGTAAACAAAAAGATTCTGAGTGCTTTAGAACTTAATGCTTTAAGACCTTAGAGTTTAATTTTATAGTTGAATTAACCCCAAAGTAGGCTTTTTTTGGCAAGAGTTAAGGGGGATTGTTGGGAAAATTGGGCTGCAGAATGAAAGAAATTAGATTTAGATTAAAATCACACACCTTATACAAATATAAGCTCCAAATAGATACGTAACCAAAATAGAAAAGGTCATACCCTAAACAAATTAGAGGAACAAGGAAAAGCTGCCTATCAGATTTATGGGTAAGGGAAGAACTGATGACCAAACAATGAATAAAGAGGATCACAGAAAATAAAAAGGATAATTTTCATTACATAAAATTTAAAAAGTTTTTACACAAACAAATCCAATAAAACTGAGATTAAATGAGACACAATTAACTGGAGGAAAACTTTGCAGCAAGTTTCTCTGATAAAGGTATCATTTCCAAGATGCACAAAGGATTGATTCACATTTATGAAAATGAGTCATTCTCCAATTGACAAATGATCTAAGGACAAACAGGCAATTCTCAAAGGAAGAAACCAAGGCTATCTATAGCCACGTGAAAAAATGCTCCAAATAACTAAGTAGAGAAACGCAAACTAAAGCAATTCTGAGGTTCCACCTCATATCCATCAGATTGGCAAAGACGACCAAAAATAAAAAAGAAAGAAAGAAAGAAAATGATAAATGTTGGAGGGGTTGCTGGAAAACAGTAATGCTTATACTGTTGGTAGAGCTATAAATAGTTCAAACCAATCTGAAAAGGAATTTGGAATCATGCACAAAATTACCAAATAGTGTATGCCCTTTGATCCACCTATACCACTGCTAAATCAATATCCCAAAGAGATCAAAGAAAATTGGAAGAGATCCTATATGTACAAAAGTATTTATAGCTACTCTTTTTGTGCTGCCAAAAAACTGGAAACTAAAGAGGTTCCCATCACCTGGGAAATGGCTGAAGAAATTGTGGTATATTATTGTGATGGAATATTATTGTGCTATAAAAAATAAGGGAAAAGATGGTTTCAAAGAGACAGGAATGACCTGCACGAATTAATTGTGAGCAGAACCAGAATAAATCATCCCATAATATCAATATTATAAAAACAATTTTGAAAGACATAAGAACTCTCATTAACAAAATGGTTAACCATGATTACAGAGGACTGACAAAGAACATTAACCACTTCATCACAGAGAGACAATACACTCATATAGATATATACACACACAAACACACACACACACAGAGTAAGAAATTCATTTTTGGATGTTTTGATAACATCCAAAGGGGAATATGTTTTGCTTGACTATGCTTATGTAATACAGATATTCTGTATTTCTTTCTCTTTTTTCTTCACACTAAGATGAGTGTTTGCTAATTTAAAAAAATAACATTATTATTAAAGTTTTTAAAAAAGAGCCTGGCATAGAGATTTGAATATAAAACAAATTATAAACTCTCAGTTTTCCCAGATATAACAGCTCACTGTTTTAGCTTCTATACCTAAAAATGATGATTAAGTAATTCACATAGATAAGGCACTTTAAGATTAACAACTAATTAATAAGACAAATATTATTACCTAACATATAGATCTGTAAACTTTCATGTGATCTATAAATGTGAGCTTTTATTACCATTAGGCAATATAGAAAAATGGATTTTCAAAGCAGTTTAGGATTAACACGTAAAGGATATAATGAAAAGTAGTGCTCATATAAAGAACTTACTGTATTCAGATTCAACTAAAATTATCTGCCAATTTTATATTTATTTTTTAAACTTAAATGAACATTACAGGAATATCCCACTTTAAACACATCTGACATTTGAAAAACCACAACTACAGATAATTACTACTTTTACAAGGTTTTTTCACTTGACAAAATGATTCACCACAACATTTCTTTAAGCATCTAGCATAAAGTATTAAAAATGGTTAAAAAAAATTTTAGAGTATTAAAAATGGTTAAATTTACCAACAACACAATTTTTTTATATACAACTTTTTTACTTACATTGTTTTGTCCATAACACTGTTCTAAGAAAAATACATATGCACCTGAACTAAATCAACAGAAAATTTCTATAGTTAGTTAAATGGCTTATATATTTGTCTACATCTTGGCAAATGTACAGAAAAAGCTAATGTCAAATTGTTTTTAAATGTTATCTTTGGCTTTTAATTCAAAAAATGTATAGATGAAAACATCTAAATACTATTCTGTAAATGACTACTTGCAACTTTACAAATTAACTATGATTTATTCATGTATATCTATTATATACCTCTTATCACACTAAAATCACTAACAAGTTATATAAAAAACAAATATTATTTAAACAAAGAATGGTATTTAGGCAATGGATTCTTTTAGGTAAGTATTAAATTACTTAAGGCCTTGGGTTGAATTAAATCGTTTTTGCAAGTATCCTCTAAGTTGCAGGTAGGGATACTAATTTATCAATTTTGTGGGAAATAACTGATTATTGAATATAATTTTTCCCATGTGAGTTACAACTCTCATATGCTTCCTTTTAAGCCCTTATCACCATACAACTAGACTACTACAATAGCCTTCTGACTGGTCTCTCTCCAGTCCCTTCCCACCCATTCTCTCCTCCACTCAGCTGCCGAAGCGATCTTCCTAAATTATAGGTCTGACATGTCACCCACCCACTCAATACACTCCTATAGCTCCCTATTACATCCAAGATCAAATAAAGAATGCTCCTTTGTTTGGGTTTTAAAGACTTTTACAACCTGGCCCTTCTCAATTTCCAGTCTTTTTACACTTTACTCTCCTCCACACGTTCTACCATCTGGGGAGCTGGCTTCCTTGTGGTTCTGGCACATATTCCTTGCACATTACACGCCATCTCTCTCCTCTATGCTTCTTTACTGGCTGTCTGCCATATTTATAATGCTCTCCTTCCTCACCTCTACCTCCTGGCATCCTTTAAAACTCAGCTCAAATGGCCCCTTCTGCAGGAGGCCCCACCCCTCCTTGCTAGTGTCTTCCCTCTGAGATTACCACTAATTTATTCTCCATGTATCTTATATGTACACAGGTATGTTGCTTTCCTCAACAGAATTTGAGTTCCTTGACGGCCACGGCAGTTTTTGCCTTTCCTTGTATCTCAGAGTTTAGCAGAGTGCTTAGTACACAGTAAATGCTTAATAAATGCTTGCTGACTTAACAACTAGGTATCAATTTTCCAGAAGATATTGTGGGCACAAACCTGAAATCTAAAAACAGTGAATCTGGCTAAATAAATTAAATTATTCTCAAGGAGCAAACTATTAAATAGTTTGGAGGAGTAAGGAAGCACATTATTTCCAATGTTCCTTACCAGTAGATCAAGACAGAAAAGAAAGGGGGGGAAAAAACATCAGAACTCAAATATTGTGGGGAAAGGGGTGATTGTAGTTGTAAAGGTTATTAGATGTCTATTTTTTCCTCCAGCAACCAACCACAGAGCGTAAAAAATGCTTTTTTTTTAAAAAAATAATCCTTAAGGCATCTTGTTACATGCAATTTGCACATGGATTAAGTAGAGAAAGATTAAAAATATGGTGAGAAACACCAAACAAGGTTCAAGAAGCACCAGAATTTGAATTTTAGAGTTCTGATTCCTAATTCTGTTTTGTAAATAGTATGCCTGTCCCTATTTTTAAAAGGCGAGTAGTTAATAACTTATTAGTCTTTATAATAAAGATATTTATTGACACATGCAAGTTATCTAGAAACTCTGGGGGAGGAAGGAATGCTTTTCTCAACAAATAATAATGTGATCAATCAATAAGCATTTATTAAGCACCAACTGTGTGCCAAGCACTGTGCTAGGCACTGAAATAAAGAAATATTATCTATTCTACAAAAAAAAAAAAAGCAACCAAAATTACTAGCATAATGCTGAGCAGACAGGAATTAATGCAACAAAATTTAAAAGTATTTAGATTAAAAATGATGTTTAAGCAAGTTAGGGTGAAAAAGAATTACAATTCTCACTGTAAAAGAACAAGCATTTATCAAGTACCAACTATGTTCCAGGTAACGTAAACTCAATGACAAAAATGGGATTATTCCTAACCTCAAAGTTATAGGTGTACACATGATTTTAACATGCATATATACGGTAACACAATATAACATAGTCTATAACATAAAGTTATATCTTTATATTTTATAAAATTATATTCTATATATTATGTAATTATATATAGACACATTGTATGTATGTACATACATACACATTTCAATGAAGGTAAAAATTGAGTAAAACATCTCCACCTCTACTCCCTCCCCTCCAAAAAAATGCAGATAATAAACTCACAAATATATAAACTTTCCAAATCTTTTAAGTACCTGGGAAATATCTTAATTCCATCAAACACTTAGAATTCAATAGTAGAACACAATAGGCAGGATACTTCATATGCAAATATACAGTAATTAAAGATCTTAACTTTACCCTAATCATTAATACTCCCTATTTCACTCTTTATGCCCATTTTAAGCCCTTTGTCTGTCTTTAGTCTAATAAACTCAAGTCTCCTTAGCCTTATTTCAAAAGGCCTTTTTCCAAAATCTTTGATCATTTTTATTGTTTTTGGTTAGAACTTCCTCAGGTTCTTCTTATCTGACTTCATTTATTCTTTTCAGTTCATTTAGGTCAAAATCTCATTCAATTCCTCTAGATCAGAGCAAAAGAGCAGCACAGCCTAGGTTCCTAAAAATGGTGCTCTTCCATATCATAAGTATACAGAGGACACAGAAGCCCAGAATATCACATCTTCTCAACCCTATGACCAAGTGAAATAAGAGTCATGGATCAACTTTTAAATCCTACTGTTGTTCAAAATAATAACCATAGAGGCAGCTAGGTGGCGCACTGGCCCTGGATTCAGGAGGACCTGAGTTCAAATACCGCCTCAGACACATAACACTTAGTAGCTGTGTGACCCTGGGCAAGTCACTTAACCCCACTGACTAACCAAAAAAAAATAAAATAAAATAAAATAATAACCATAAAAGCAGGCACAGGAATTGAACACTTTCAGGTTTGAGATGGTTCATCCATAAGCAGTGCAATACTGTCAACTAGAAAAATATTCAGACGCCCATTCTATTATGCCATGACACTGCCATATTCAGTAACACAAAAGGTAACATGATATTACATTAAAAAAATCACTTTGCCTTTTTGACAACTCATCTAGGACATTATAAACGAACCAAATATATAAACATATATATGGTTTTACACACACACACACACACACACACACACACACACAAAATAAGTTCTCTAGCAATCTGAATCTCTATATGCCCATACTAAGAGATGGTACTTTGAAAAGGAAGGCTACCTAACACACTAGGTAACTAGTTGAAGGCACAAAGAACACTTCAGATTTACTCAAATATCCAATTAACTTTATAATCTCATTCTTTTACCTTTGAGAATGAAGAAATCAAGGAGACATACACTAAATATCCTTAATTTCTTCCCATAAATCTTGCAGAAAAGATAAATAACTAGGAACAGGTAAAGAAAAAATTCAAGAATTTTAAAAAAAAGAGAGACCTGAGAAGATGACCTGATTAATAGGCTCACCTCTGCCTCCAAATGAGAAAACTGAAGAGAAAATAAAAGGTAATAAAAATTATCACACAAAGTAGATACTTTGAAGTAAAAAGATATGGGGAATTTTTTAAAAATCAAAATGGTAGGGAACATCTTTCAAGGAAAAGGAATACTGTACAATTTGTTTTTCCCAAAAAAAGTACTAAGATAAAAAATGGGCACTCCTGCTGACAATCTCTACATCTGAACTCAGGGAAAACTAAAGGCACAGCATTCTCATTGGAGGGTCCTCAGCTCTGGAATCTGGTCCCTTTGTCAGCCTGCCAAAGTTTGTTGACCTTCAAGCCAGGGTGCAAGCCCCATCTGTTCACTCCAGACTTCGTTTAAGGGGCAGGGAGGAGGGAAATGTATTAAATTTCCCTCAAGATGAGTTGAGAATAAATCCTATATTTTATCACACAGATGACATGTTAACCAATAGCTTCCAATATAGATACATTTTCAGTGTTTAGCAATGTAGTCAATCTACAAAGTATTTTAATTCTTTAATTCTTTTTCTTTAAAGAACACATTAGCACACTTATTTGTGAAGAACAAGTATAATTATATGTACTTTAAAAAATAACATCTTCAAATGATAAACATTAATTCTCTCATGTAGAAAGGATGCCACCATAGTATAAAAAAAACAAAAAACTGCCCAGCTAAGTTGCAATAGGTCTAGTACTATATTCATTTTATGCAGAGATAAACTGGCAGCAGTTTTCTCTGCACAATTTGGTTGTCAACATAAATACCTATAGTTTTAAGACAAGAAAAAATGACTGAAGAATAAAAAAAATTTAAAGAACATAGACATTAGTTCTTAAAGCCACCATCGATAAGAAAGCTGATGAAAATTGGACATATTTGTGAAAGTCTAGGATAGGTTGATTTTTGTTTTTAAAATAGGTTTGAAACTTGCTCTAAAATGATCACGAAAGTACTATCAAAGCCAATTTCCCTGAGGATCAAGGTAGAATGCACTGAAACGTATTTTTCTTTAAAGGTAGAAAAGAGGTTTGCTTACACAAGCCATGCCCAGCTCCTGACCCTCCAGATTAAAAAACATGACCCTAAAGTGACCCCCAACTAGAGTCATCATCATCATCAACTATTTACCACACATTAGGGAGAACAATTTAAAGTACAGTATGAAATCATACATATTTTCAAATGATAGTATCTTTAAAATGGAAGAAGCCAAACAAGCCTAATTTTAAAAAATAACTAAAATATCATGCAGTTGTGAAAGGTGAAAGAGGTCTATTTTTTTGTTCCCACCATTTGGACTCCAAGGCACATTTCATACAGTATTTCATATGTAATGAAAGAAACGGTCTGAAAAACAGAAGCAGCTGCTGAACATTTGCTAGAACTGAAAATAATATTGTAGCACAAGCAATAAAAAAACTACAGTAAATTTAAGACTAGAGGAAAGTTCCTTACCATTTAAAATTAAAGTGTTATTTGTAATTACATTATATTTTGATAATTTTTGAGGAATTAATTTCTTCATACTTGCTATGCTCAATGTACAAATGGAAATAAACTGTTGAGGTGCTAAAGGTATTCTAGATTCCTGAGCAGTAATGTTCATCCCACTTAGTTGCCTTTGATTATTCCAAGTCCCTAAGCCCATAGTAGGAGCTTAATAAATGCTTATTACAGCTGACTCCTGCTGATTTGGACCAGCTCAAAATTATACATAACTAATGATTAGTCTGAACTATATCCAATAACAAGTCACCAAAATCTCTTTCAACTCCAAAAGATTTAGGTGTTTCTCCTCCGAATATTAATTCAAATAATACAAAGAAACCAAAGCTAAAGTAGAGAATTCATCCTTACTTTTCCTATCCTTTCATACTTGTAATTGGCTACAGGGTTCAAATATTTATATAAGAACATATACATGCATGCACCTGTACATATATGTATACGTATATGTACAAACACACACACACATACACACACATTTTTGACTTAAGACATTTTCCAGAAGTGTAAGATTCTCTCACTACATCAATTTTTTATTTCTCAGTTGTCTATGACTTGTTTCTATGACTGGCATTTTGCCTGACTTGCTAGTATTAAATTGTTCCTTTCCAAATCAACATACAACAACCCTGTGAGTTGGTAGTACAGCTAACTATTAGTATCTCCATTTTGCAGATGAGTAAACTGAGGTTCAGACAGGTTAGGTAACTACCATGGTCAATCAGATGAAGTCTCTAAAACAGCATTTGAATCCATATCTTCCAGTACTCTATACCATCTAGTTGCCTACTCAAAGCACTGTTCAAATATTCTCTACTTTAAGAAAAATAAAATTTAGACTTATAAAAGTGATCAACTAGAGGGTAGTTATTTGCATTACCAAAAAATTCTTCACCTTACTAAAGGAGTCTTGATGTTCTACTTCAATAAATCTTTTCAAGACCTTTTCAACTGTAGAAAGTAGATATGTACTGCTTTGAATCAAAAAGTACAGTTCACAAGAGTTAAAAAGATAATTGTTCTGGGACTGTGAGGAAAATAAATTTAAAAAATCAACTTCACAACTACAACTTGGGAGAGGCATGGTTCAATGCTGTTTTTTGGTTTTTTAAGCTGGGGGTTTTAATGGATTATAAATTCAATAAGAATCAATGGTATGATTAGGCAGACAGAAAAAAAGGTAAAGCAGAAAGAAGGGGTATGATCTATGGGAAAAAGCAATGGACTTTGGGTCACGAAAAGCTTGCACTTAAATTTCACTTCCAACACTTAACAGCTCTATGAAGTCATTTAACCTCTTGGAACCTCAGTTTCATCAATGGTGAAGTAAGAATAATAATACCTATACTACTCACCTAAACACAACTGCTGTAAAAATCAGATGACATAATTTAGGCAAAGTGTTTTGCCAACCTAAAGCATTATACAAGTATCAATTATCAGTTCAGAGAAATGCAAAGGTGACTATTGTAGTGAAGGGCATTATGAGGATCAGCTGAAAGTACTGGAGATGTTTAACCTCAGGAAGAGATTTAAAGGAGGGAGCATTGCTTACCACAAATACCTGAAGGTTTTCCATATGAAAGTGGGATTGTACTTGTTCTACTCAACCCCAAAGGGCAGAATCAGGAGCAATGGACATAAATTACAGAGAGGCAGAGTTAGCTTTATGTAAGGAAAAGCTTCCTAACACAGCAATCCAAAAGGGAATGGTCAGCCTCAGGAGGTAACAGGTTTCCCTCTGTTACAATATTCTGCAATCTTAGACTGACAACTAAACACTCAAAGCTAAAGGTCTTTACCATCGCCTATTTTTAATTCACAAGAGAAAATTAAGGTTCAAGTCTTACTTAGTATTTGAGTACAGAAACAACAAAAAGAAGAAAAAGATTCAACTAGGACAGCAACTAATCCCTCCAAATACTAGGGCAGCCTACGTCTTCACATCAGTTCCAGGGAAGGGATGTAATCTGAATGCTCAAAGGTCAGGGCCATCAGTTCTATGCAAAGGAAAAGGAATCTCATTCATGCATGTCTGATTGGTTTTCCATTTCTAATGTTGTGGAGGAACAAATCCAAGGACTGGTCTTAGAAAGTCTTGCTGCAAAAGCATGGAGCATAGCAGTTTGAAGCCAAGGAGGGATGGGGTAGAGGAAGGAAGGAACAAGGAGGAGGGATGTAAGGGGAGGCAGGAAACTGATTCCTTCTACTTGAATAATAAGAATGTCCTCCTCTCCACAGCTGAGGCAAATATAATCTGGATATTTCTTGAGGTTTTTAAATCAATCTTTTTAATTTAGATTACTGATCCAGTTAAAATATATTCTAGTAGTGGTGTGGACTGTGGATCTCATCTCATTTTCAGCCATAGTGCTAACCATTTTTCCCAGTATTTTATTAAAAAGAAACAACTTATTTGTCCAGTCATTAGAGAAGGACAGAATAAGGTATATTATCTTAATGTAATAGAAAATTATGGTGCCATAAAACTACGACAAGGATCCGGCCTCACACCAAACACCTGACACTTACTAGCTGTGTGACCCTAGGCAAGTCACTTAACCCCAATTGTCGCCCCCCAACTCCCAAAAAAAACTATGACGAGGAACAGTATAGTACAACAGTCTAGACCAGGAGTGAGGAACCTGCAGCCTCAAGGCTACATGTGGCCCTCCTGGTCCTCAAGTCCAGCCCTTTGACTGAATCCAAACTTCACAGAACAAATCCCCTTAATAAAATGATTTGTTCTGTAAAACCTGGACTCAGTCAGAAGGCCACACCCAAGGACCTAAAAGGCTACATGTGACCTCGAGGCCACAGGTTCCCCACCCCTGGTCTAGAAAAACTGGGTTCAAATCCTACCCTAGAAATGAACTGGCTATGAGACTATGGGCAAATCACTTACCGTCCCAGGTCCCTAGGCAACTTTCTAGAACTGGAAGTTACAGGGAGTAGAGGCATTCCCACACCAGAAGCATACCACACCAATGAAACCACAAATCCAGGCCAAAACAAAACACAGTAACTGAAGCATAGAAAGACTTCTATTAACTGAAACAGAATGAAATCAGTCAAACCAGAAATGTACATACACTGATTAAGAAAAAAAGGAAAATAGGGCCAAAAATAGTGGAATATCAGGTAAGCCAAGAAAGGAAGAGAAAACAAAATTATGGTTTTTGTTGTTAGTTAATTTGTTTAGTTCTGCCTTTCTAAAAGCTAAGAATTTGGGGCAAGAATTCATCTTAATTTTGTATGTTTGACAGCTTCTGTGGAGTTATTAAGTTTATAATAATATTTTTGAGCAGAGTCAGAAAAAGAATTAAATGACTATATTATGAAAGTAACTGGTCCACGGAATAAAATTTACTTGAATTTTTCAGTCCAATCACCTGATGATAATAATAAAGTTTGGAATAAAACTAAACACTAAGGTTTTTTTAAAGTATTTACATGATTTCAAAGGCATGCAATTTATAGTTATTACATAAAAAGATTAAATATGAAACATAATTTTAAAAATTAATATGCCTAGCTACAAATTTTTAAACAAAACCAAAAAAAAGGAATGAGTATTGTTATTTACTCTGTAGATTAAATAAATCTGCTAATAACTCATTTTACACATCTGTTCTGAGGGGAAAAGGTTAATGAAAACTTTGTTTTGAACCCCAAATTATCTTTGTAAGCACAAGCTGCTAAGAAAAAACTCAATACTACTATAAGTAAATCTCTAACTTTCATACAGGGTGTCTCAAATGTCAGCGCAGCTCAAAGCTATTAAAACTACCTTAAACTTGCATTAAGACTTTTGGGAAATGTTCTATTTGCAATAAATCTGAGGCAAAAGCAGATACTCTGATATTTTGCTTTCATATTATGGTGAAAATATAATTTTTCTTAACACTAGACTATAAATTGGGGACATATAACAATTCAGACACCAGCCAATGAACAATTATAATTCAGAATAGGTAAACCAGCAATACAAAAGTATAGCTATCTGGAAAAAAAATCACAACTATACCTCTAACCATTTAACCAATTTTATTAATTTTCTTTAGGCAACACTCTTTTTCTCATGTTTCTAAAATTATAAAATACATAATGCATCAACAATGAATTTTTGTAGAAAGTCTCTTCAAAAATCATTTCAAGTTATCACAGGAAAAATTATACCACTTTCTCTATTTAGTATACAGAGAATATGCATCTATTGCTCGTTTAATCAAATTATTAAATCATATATACTCATTTGGTTGTTACTACATTCTAGATACATTTATTCTTAATCACCTCAACCTTTTAGTTATATTTTCTATTTGCAGTGATGAATATAATATAGCTTTAGATTTTACAGTACTGTGATCACTGAAATAAATGTCTCTTTCCAACAAGTAAACCCAAAGGCTTACCATTTTGATGCCTGTGGAGAAAGTCACTGGTTTTACTGGTTTAGTTTTCTCTAGCTGCATTTCCAGTTGTGTTGATCTATCTTTATGCTGTGCTAAAAGCAGAGCTGCAGGCAGATCAGAACTCTCCTGTAATGGAAGTTAAGGCATATTATGAATAAAAACTTTTTTTTTAAAAGAAGCATAAAGTCTTATATTACAGCCTTATCTATAAGCACTGCTATAACATTAAATCCTCTTTATAGAAAGCACTTTACAGAAAGTATTAACAATCCTGGTTATAAGTAAAAGTTATTGAGATTCATTAATCAGAATAACTTGTGAAAAAGTTTTGGTTTGGAATTTTTTTAATGCATATTAAATATAGGATCATATTCCAAATCTCAAATGCTACCAAATTTATTAAAATAAAAAAAACTGTAAGTTAATCACAGAAAGAACAGTACAAAGTAATATAACTTGGATCAGATGTTTATCTAAGACACATTCTTTTTACCAATGAACTCGAACCAGTTTGAAATTGTTTCCCATTCGATTTCACCTGAGGCTGTTTGGAAATGATCCTTACTCTTTTATGCACAATGGCACTATTGTAGGTGCAACTAACAGCATATTTTTTTTTCTCCTTTACTAACATTTTTAGGGACTTCAGCCAATTTTTTTAAAATTAAGTAACAAAATGATAGTTAAACACTTAAAATTTTACATTTTAGCTAAAAAAGAACAGCTGGTAATATACATCTGTATACAAAGACATGCACACCTTATATATTACAGAAACAGAAAATGTGCTGGTTGAATAATTGTTATTAAAAAGGCTAATTACATCTATGAATGCTGAAGTATTCTAACTTTAACTGCTGTGGAGCTAAAGGTAAAGCCTAAATCATATCCAGATTCTTCACTTGCTCATGATGTTGAAGGTCAAAAACAAACAGAAATACATATCTGCATCAAGTGCTTTTTCTATATTCACAGAATGAAAAGATAAAGATAATGGATAGCAGTGAAATAACCAAATTGAGGTAGCAAGTGGAACAGTGATAGAGCACTGGGTCTGAAATCAGGAAAGCCTACGTTTAAATACAGCCTCAGATATTTACTAGCTTTGCGATCCTGGCAAGTCACTTAACCTGTGTTTGCCTCAATTTCCTCAACTGTAAAATGGAGAGTTGTTGTGAGAATCAAATGAGATATATTTATAAAGCACTTAGCACAGTGCCTGGCACACAGTAGAAGCTATATAAATAATAATTCCACCTCCCCACTCCAGCGTATTTCTGAAACAGTTACTAAATCCCAAAGTCATAAGAATCAACCTACTCATTTTACAAAACTATACTTGGCACAATATAGTAATCAATAAATATTTGTTAAATGAATTACTTAGCTATATTTAACAAGCAAGAAGTCACTCAAATCAAACCTATGAGAAACACTGTACTTCTATGCTATGGATAAGTAATTAAAACACTGTATTACTATCATAATAGTTATCATAATAAGCTGCAATATCATTATAGCTGATTTTTTGTTAAAATGATAACAACAATATAATGGAAAACAACACAGAAAGATTTCAGAACTCTGATCAATGCAGTGACAATGAAACATGATTAGCACCTCTTAACACAGTGATCAACTATGAGCATACACTTTTAGACATAGCAAATTGTGTTGACTTTCTTGGCTTCACTGTACTTGTTTGTTTTATAAGGGAGGATTCTTTGATAAGGGTAGAATGAGTTACTTGGAAGTGACAGCAAAGTATTTTGTTTTTTTTAAGGCCATCAGTAAAACATTTCCAAAAAAGAAAAGATGATAATCCAGCCTTGACCTAGACTTAATTCTGATTTAATCTTCACCAAAAAGTCTAACGTGTTTAGGTATTTCAAAGAGTTAAATAGCCAAAATTTAATAAATGGTAAAACTCTTAAAAGGCTGAAAACAAATCTGCTATTGAGGCACAGGATTTTCTTTATGAGTGTTTCACCTCTGCCTCTAACCTGCTCAATTCCGATATATTACTCACAAAAATTTATAGCCTAAAAGCTTTTGTGAGTATTAAAGTAGAATTAAGCAGAGACTCTGCTTATACCCCAATAAAGTAAAATAAACTCCATCAAATGCATGGGCTCTGGAGAAGGCATAAAATGCAGATTCAGGCTTTCAAGTGATTTTATTTTCAGAGCTTGACATTTTACCTCGAAAGTCACCCTGGCCTACATTTATTACCTTAAGGTAAATTGTTTAATATTTAAAGAAATTTTAATAAGATTGCCTGTTATACTCATTAAAAAGCCTTATAATGATCACATTAAAAAAGATTATTTTTAAACTGCCTTTTTGGCAAGCCATCTGGCAAACAATATTTCTAATAAAAATCAAGCAATATTAGACAATGATATTAGCTCATACAAAATTTTAGACGTTATGCAATTTTCATTGTGCAAATGTTTTAATGTATCAAGAAATTGTTCAAAAATTTTTTTTCCAAACTATTAAGGAAATACATCGAATTATAGCACAGCTTAAATACACAGACTTTCTAAGCAAGATTATGCCTGACTGGGTTACACTATGTGTGTTAACACTGTAAAGTTAGAATCCTAATACATACATACATCATGCCAAGACTTTTCAATTGCAGAAGTTAAAAAGAGAGCTTTGGTACATGTTCCAAATCCAATCAATGGAAAAAGAAAACCATTCTCCTTCCACCAAAAGACCTAGCAAAAAGCTGTCACTGTCTAAATTAGCTCAGGAGAACAACCCTGAATATTAAAATTTCTAAACCTTTTTAGAAATAGTAACTTTAAAATTTGCCTCTTAAGAAACAAAAGGAATGTCAGGCTCCAACTTAAATTTGGATTAAAGATTAGACAATTAAAGTAACTAACATAAAGAGGTAAACTAAAAAGTGAAAACTGGAAATTAAAACCATAATAGTACCCTAACCAAATCTATTATATTTAATTGTATGCTGGTACACATTATAAATTGCTTGGGATTATTATCTCATTGTTATGTGAGCTAAAAAGTTAAAAAAAAATGCGCTATAATCACTTGCAGATGAAGAAAACAGGAAGTGGAAAGAAGAAACTCACAAAAAACTATATTAACTCCAGATTACACACAAAATATACTTTAGATAATTTCTCCTCTTGCTTCATGACACAATGACTTTAAAGGAGAGATTCTCATTTGAATCAGCTCAGTGAAGCAAAAACTATTTACAACTCTGATGGACTGAATATACCTGTGAAAATAATTGCTCTAAAAACTTTGTTAACCCCCAAATCAGGTTTATATTGTAATAAATCCTAAATGGATTTTGATATATGGATGGGAAGCACCTTGATGTAAAAGAGGTTAAAAAGTGGCTTTTTTTCTACCAAATCAAATCCTTTTTCATGATCAACAAACAATCAGCACAATAGAACCTCATATTCTCTATATTTTTCAGTTAATTTTAAAAAGGCAAAGATGTAGTCTTTACTCTCATTGTTGCCTTGGCATTAGCTCTCTCTATTTGGCAAATTAATCACACATTTTGTTGAGTAAGACACTTTCTGGGCTGTGATAGTTGCCTGTTCTGTCAATTAACTCACACTGGTTAAACTTCTGAATGAAATGATTATAGCTGGTGTTGATGCAGTTCCCATTTCTAACGTTCAATTACTTGTTTAAATAATGTAGATAATTCAATTTCAATTGCATTCCATATCATTACCACATTATTCTTTGTTATTGTTTACAAATTCTCATCCTAGTTGTAATGAGTTGATGCCCTGACTATGAACAGATACATGACAAATGAGATGTAACACAGAGTCCAGGATGAGTAGGAATTCCCTACACATGGTGGGGTTATCTAAATGTTCCTGTTTATAGATGACATTCTGTTGATTAAATCAAGCATAAGTACATTACATAACCTCTTGGAAGAGATCTTCAATCACTCAAAAGAATATGACCTATCCATGCACATAAGAAAGACCAAGTGGATGAAAAATGCCTAATATACAGATTTTAACATGCATTTCCACGTACACTCTGTGGAGACTTTCCAACAATACATATATCTGGGATAAAGAGTACAGATGGACTATAACTGAAAAAGAATACAAGATCAGGCAGAACTGCTTTCTCAATCACAAAGCTCTTTTACTGTCCCCAAAGACTCCCATAAAAGCAACGATCCTTATTTTCAATACCAACATTTTACTGATGGTACTACGCAGAAATGAGATATGGAAACACCACAGTCTCAAAGAACTAAAGATGAGCACCACAAAGACGGAAATGGTGGGTTCCATGAGTAGGCTACAACAAAGACCTCTAAAGAAGAACACATGGTAAAGGATGTCATCAAAAAATTATATAACAGTCAGTCAACAAATATTAAGTATTTACTAAGTGTCAGGTACTGTATTAAGTGCTAGAGATACAAAGAAATGCAAAAATATAGTCCTTACTGTCAAGGAGGGCACATTCCAGCGGGAGAGTCAACAAGTAAACAACTTCATACATACAAAATACTGAGTAGATGGAAGAGACTCTCAAGGGAAGACATGAGCAGAGAGGCCTAGGAAAAGTCTCCTGCAGAAAGCAGGATTTGCAACAAATCTTGAAGCTAGCCAGGAAAGGCAGGAGGTGGAGGTGAGGAAGGAAAGCATCTCAGACCATGGAGACAGACTGTGGGGGAAAAAAAGGCACAGAGGAGGGAAATGGAGTGTCACGTATGAGGGCAGCAAGGAGACTAGTGTCATTATACTGTAGAATTCATAGATGGAAATAAAAAGACTTGGAAAGACAGGAAGAGACCAGATCATAAAGAGCTTTAAAATCCAGAGGGTTTTGTATTTGATCTTACAGGAGATGTCTATGATCTACCTAAAAACAGACACAACACTGGAGCTCAAGAGAAAGGCGAGGGCTAGATAAATAGATCTGGGAATCATCTGCAGAGAAATGATCATTGAAGCAATGGAAGCAGATGAGATCGGAAAGAAAGAGAAGAGAGCCCAAGACAGAACTTTGTGGGACAACCAGAGTTAGTGGGCAAGACATGAAGATCCAGCAAAGGATTGCTCAGAAAGGTAAGAGAAGCAAGACAGCAGTGCCAGAAAAACCTGGAGACGAGTGAGAGTATCTGGGAAGAGAAGATGGCTAACAGTGCTAAATGCTTGAGAAAGATGGAGATTTAAGAGGATATCAGATATGGCAATTAGGAAAGCATCGGTAACTTCAGAGACAACAGTTTCACCTGAAAGATGAGGACAGAAGACAGACTGAAGAGGGTTTAGAAGAGAGTGAGAAGAGAACTGGAAACACCAAGGAGTTCAGCTGAGGAAACAGATAAAGGATGATAATGAAATAAAGGATGATAACAGCTGGTGGGCATGGTAGGATCTAGTAAGGGTTGTGTTTTTTTTTAAAGATGGTGGACACTTGAGTATGTTTGAAGGCAGTAGAGAAGAAGCTAATAGAGAGAGAGAGATTGAAGAGTAGAGAGAAAATAAGGATGACAGAGCTGGGGACAATCTGTTGGAGAAAGGAGGGAGTAAGGGTGGGGGAGTAGGGGAAGAGATCAAGTACACATAGAAGACTAAGCCTTGGAAAAGGACAGCCCATTTCATCATCAAATGCTGACGTGCAAAATAAGATAGTGGAGTGCAAGGGGGGGGGAGGGGGAATGATGTCAGAGGAATGTGAGATAAGGAAGGGAGAAAAGGGAACTCTTGTCAAATGACCTCAGTTTTTTTTCAAGGAAGTATAATACCCTCAACAAAGCGGGTGGAGGGAGTAGTGCAAGACGACTGAAAAGAGAAGAAAAGGTTTGGCACACCTGCTGAGTAGACTGGGACAGGAAATCAATTAGTCAGGAATTGGAATGCTCTTCTTAGCACAGTGCCTGGTATTTACTAGGTGCTTAATACATGTTTACTGATTGTTTGCTACACTGAGAACTCAGGTAAGATGAGTTAGCATAAATTTGTAATGGACCTAGTCAGCAGTCTTGGGATTTTCTCCAATTCTATTAAGTATATGAAGAGGAGCAAAGGAGATAGATGATAGGATTAATCCATAGTTGGAGTTTGGCAAAGGTTAATCAGTGGTAGGACAAGGGAGCAAAGGATTCAAGTTTAGGAGACTGTGTAAAGCAGAATTGGTTCAACAAAGGGGAAAAACTGTGCAAGTAGGAGAGTGTAGTCAAAAGAGGGGCAATGACCTGGGATAGTTCTGAGGGATGGAGACATAAGAGATTACACTGAGGCTGAACAGTAAGTTTAGGAGGAGTGGGCACAAGAAAGATGGAAAGACAAAGTATTGTAATTCCATAAAAGAAATTTATAGTTCTAGAAAGGCAATAAAATTTAAATCAAATACAATGGACAATGTTGGTGCCACACTATTAAAGTTAAAGCACTTACACCTCCTTTCTGTTAAGAATCAGTAAACTACAAAAAGTGGAACGTGACAACTACTATTAGTTATAGTCATGTTATTAGATTGGTGGGAGCAATTTTTTGGTTTTGGTTAGAAAGTCTTACTTCAAAACAAAACATATCAACAAAGAAAATGAAATAGACTTGGATCTTGCTACTTTTCACTCCATAATACTGTAATACAGGTAAAACGTCCTTCTGAAAATTTCCAATATTAAATGTACTAAAATGGAATCCACAATGGATACAAGTAATACAAGATTCCAACTCCAATATATTAATATATTGGATAATAATAAAACTGGATAATAAAAAATAATAAATTTTTCTCCAACACAGCCTCAAGCACTTGAAATGTTTAAATATAACACCTAACATCAAAATAGAAAACTAAACACTGAAGGCTAGTATGTTTTTATCTTGAACTGGTAAATACTTCAAAATAAAAAGTACCAGCCTTCTGTGTTTAGTTCTCTATATATTTATTTTGAAGTACTTACCAGATGAGGTACCTAAGGTAATATAGTGGATAGAGCACCGGACCTAGAGTCAGAAGACCTAAGTTCAATCCAGCTTCAAACACATACTAGCTGTGTGATGCTGGGTAAGTCACTTTTAACCCTGTTTCCTCATCTCTAAAATGAGCTGGAAAAGGAAATGGCAAACCACTCCAATATCTTTGCCAAGAAAATGCCAAATGGGGTCACAAAGCATTGGACATAACGAAAACAACTGAACAACTTACCAGTTCATCTAAGAGGGCCTGCTTATTCTTCCTTTTCAGAATCTGCTGCAATTGTTCCTCCTTTTGTATAAAGAGTCTTCTTTGTTCATTTTCTTGTCGTTCCACTTCTAAAGCTTCTTCCAACTCCTCCTGTTCTCGAGTCTAAAACAGTCATGACACCTGTTTAATACAAGGGGTTCCCCACAAACATTGACTCTATATACCAAATTTAACACTTTACCAGAGCTTAATGTTGTCAACATTTTTTTTTACTTAATAGTATCTTTTCCAATTACATATAAAAATACTTTTCAACATTCAACTTTGTAAGATATTGAGTTCCAAATTTTTCTCCCTTCCTTTTTTCCCTTCTTCATCCCCAAGACAGCAAGCAATCTGATGTGTTATACATGTACAATCACATTAAACATATTTCCAAATTAGTCACGGTGTGAAAAAAGAATCAGAACAAAAGGGAAAAACCACGAGAAACAACAACAAAAAAAGTGAAAATAGTATGCTTCAATCTGCACTCCAACTCCATTGTTTTTTCCCTGGATGTGGACAGCATTTTCCATTGTGAGTCTTTTGGAATTGTCTTAGATCATTATATTGCTGAGAAGAGCTAAGCCTATCATAGTTGATCATCGCACAACGTAGCTATTATTGTGTATAATGTTCTCCTGGTTCTGTTCACTTCACTCAGCATCAGTTCATGTAAGTCTTTCCAGGTTTTTCTGAAGTCTACCTGCTCATCATTTCTTATAGCACAATAACAGCAGAATTCTTATAATAATTCCATAATTCTTATAGCATAATTATTCATATACCACAACTTGTTCAGTCACTCCCCAACTGATAGGCATTCCCTCAATTTCCAATTCTTTTCAACCACAAAAAGAGCTGCTATAAATATTTTTGTACATGTGAGTCCTTTTCCTTTTTTATAATCTCTTTGGGATAGAGACCAAGTAGCTGTATTACTGAGTCAAAGGGAATGTACAATTATATAGCCCTTTGGGCATAGTTCCACATTGCTCTCTAAAATGGTTGGATCAGTTCACAACTCCACCAACAATGCAACAGTGTTCCAATTTTCCCACATCTTCTCTAACATTCATCATTTTCCTTTTCTGTCATGTTAGCCAATCTGATAGGCATGAAGTGGGACCTCAGAGTTGTTTTAATTTGCATTTCTCTAATCAACAGTGATTTAGAGTATTTTTTTCATGACTATAGATAATTTTAATTTCTTCATCTGAAAACTGCCTGTTCATATCCTTTGACCATTTATCAATTGTGGAATGACTTGTATTCTTATAAATTTGATTCGATTCTCTATATATTTGTGAAATAAGGCCTTAATCAGAAACATTGACTGTAAAAATTGCTTCCCAGCTTTCTGCTTTCCTTTTAATCTTGGTTGCATTGGTTTTATTTGTGCAAAAGCTTTTTAATTTACTGTAATCAAAATTATCCATTTTGCATTTCATAATGTTCTCTATCTCATTTGGTCATAAATTCTTTCCTTCTCCATAAATCTATTGTCAGCATTCTTAATAGTTATAAAAAAGAATGTTCATAAATGATTTTCACAGAACAGTAATTTCTGCTTTTTTTGGAACTCCAGTATCTCATCTCACTTTCTGGTCATTACCCACTACTCAAAAAAATCTGAAAGATTCCTCAGAAAATCTTCTACATAAACTACAACCAGATATCAAATCATAACAACAAAACTCATATACCACTTTAATTAATTCATTTCTGAGGACTTACAAGCCATTTCACAATAGGCACTAACACTCCCGTGTGGCTCAAAAAGCCATGGATCCTTGCCCTTGACAAGGCATGTCTGTGGGACTCAGCCAAACATTTGAGCCCCACCACAATGTGGACCCCCTCTAGCCTCACCTCTTCTACAGGAAGGCTGCCCTCCAAACAAGGGCTCTCTCTATTCAATACCTAACTATGAAAGAAGATTCCCTCTCTCCACTGATCTAAGTCCTAGTCCTTCAAAATTCAGCTTCAAGCCCTATCTTCTCCATAAGGGCTTCACTGGATTGCTGGTCCTTAGTCTTCAGTCTCTCCTCTGAATTTCTATCGCACTTATTACGCACACTACTCATGTGGTACTTACCACAAAGATCTTGTGTTATTTGTCTTTGTAGGTATATATTCCATATCCTCAACTAGCCTCTAAGTCCTTAAAGGGTAAGGACTCTTTGTTGTATCTCTTTCTAAATGATCTGCTAACAGAGTTCCCTGCTGTAATAGGCAATTAACACTAGTTAATGGTGATACTGATAGTGAAATAGCAAAGTATGTATCATCTGTATACATTTATGAATTTTCTGCCAATCTGAAACCTTATACTTGAGAAATTTAGTATTTCTCAATGACAATTCAAAAGTTAAGTGATTCCCCATTCTGTGTTAATTTTTTTTAAAAATAAAGACAGTTATATAAATATGTCTGCCCAAGTTTGCTATGCTTTGTGAAGCCAGAGAACTAATCTTAAATTGCTACTAGTAAAATCCACCATTCAGCTGGTAGCAGTGAGCAAAATGGCAAAGAAGCTAGAGAGCATTTAGATTCTTGAGGATTTTGCCAAAATCACTTCAATCAAACAAATAAGTACAATGCATCTACTAAATTCAAGGTACTCACTGCATCGGATACTAGGGATAAAAGACAAAGGACATAGCTCTTAACCTCATAAAGCTGATTGGAGGTATATGAGAAGTACACAAATAAATATGAGACTAGACATAATGTAATAGAGGAAAAAGGAGAGATCCAAACAAAAACCTTAGGAAAAATTTTAGGAAGGCAAGCTCACTTTCATTTGGGGGGTGTCAGGGTGCAGGTGGGGGCGGGGGGGAAATGACAATCAAAGAATATTTCATGAAAGTAGATCCCTAAGCTAGACTTTGAAGAAAAATAAATATTTCAACAAAGATGAAAAGGAAGTGCATTTCAGGCATGAGGGCTGGCCTATACAAATGCATGAAGATAAAAATTAGGGAACAGTAGTTCAATTTGGCTTGATTATTGAGCACATGAAAGGAAATAGTTTGAAATAAGGTTGAAAAAATAGGCTGGAAATAGATTGTAGAGAGTCTTAAACGCCAGGCAACAGAGTTTATATTTTATTATACATAAGCAATAGGGAGCTGAAAATTTTTGAGTAGAAAAATGACACAGTCATACCAGTGTATAAAGAAATTGTGTATTGGATAGATTTGAGAGAGAAGACACTAGAAGAAAGACCAATTAATAGGTTATGATAATTTGAGCTAGCTGAATAATTGCTCAATCAACTATCATTGTAAGTACTTACTATGTGCCATGCTCTGTGCTAGATGCTCAGATTACAAATAAAACTAAGACATACTCTGTTGTTTAGAACTTTACATCCTACTGGGGTATATAGGGTGTATTCAGGGAAGATTAGGACCTCTAGTATGAGGGCTGCTGAGCCCTTTTACGGATTGCTTTCCACCTTTGGTGTCTACTTGATCCACCTAACTCTCAACTGTGGCTCCAAGAAGCTACAGCATGAATAGCAGCCACATTCTGGTAAACCATTTCAGCTGATGAGCTAAACCAGGTTGAGGGTAACCAAGGAGTCTCAAACCCATCAGTGAGTTGGGAGGGTGTCTACCCCAAGCATGTGAAGACTTCTCCTGGTGGAATGGATGAACAAGAACAATTTGTTCCAATGGCCATGAAGGCAGCTGAAGCAGGTGCTTAGAG
Source organism: Vombatus ursinus (assembly GCF_900497805.2). Taxonomy (NCBI): domain Eukaryota; kingdom Metazoa; phylum Chordata; class Mammalia; order Diprotodontia; family Vombatidae; genus Vombatus; species Vombatus ursinus. Next base: position 5,616,625 of record NW_020954671.1, on the reverse strand, counting down.
CTTGGTTAGACATCAAAGATGCCACGGTCATCCACTGCATCTCAAGCCATCACCAGTCATCTTGACTCTGTCCCACCACTGGCCTGTGATGTCTAGAAGGAACAGTGAGGCCAACGACTTCATGCAACTCTGCCTCACTTAAATGCAATTTACGCACAAATCATATCAAGTATCATTTTACCATTTTTACCTATCTCAATGTCCTGTGGTGACAGGCAAGTGACGAAGCAGCAGGTACAGATACAGTGAGAGCTGTAGTCAAAACCTTGCACACAGGTGGCCCAGGTCATAGGGTCATCTTCTCACTGCAAGCAGCAATGAGATTCAGCAGCCCCCTGAGTGTCTGAGCAGCCTTTTAAGGATAGCTCTGTTCACCTCCTGGTATGAGGAAGGGACTAGAAAAGCTGCCCTAAAAATGGTCTGCTTACCCAACCATGGCCTGATTACCACAGCAGGCAGGGATCCCACCCTGTGGTCAAAGTACAAAAACTTCTGCAAAGATGATTCCACTCACCATCGGTACAAGGAATGTACACACACTTACAGACAACACAAAATCTAGACCTGAAAGACGAACAGCTCTTGTTGCAAGAGAACTGAGCAGGTATCACATCCAAATAGCAGCCAGGAGTGAAACAAGGCTGGCAAACGGAGGCCAGCTTACTGAAGTTGGATCAATGTTTTTCTAGAGTGGCCACAGTGAAGGGAAGCACTGTGAAGCTGGTGTAGGTTTTGCAATCAAAACTAATCTTGTTTGCCTACCAAAAGGAGTGAATGACAGGCTTACGACAATGCTAGTGCCACTCGTAGGAAAATGCCTCGCCACTATCATCAGTGCCTATGTTCCCACCATGATAAACCCTAATAAGGTCAAAGTAAAATTTTTTAATTTATTTATTGATTTTCAGTTTACAACATTCACTTACATAAGATTTTGAGTTCCAAATTTTCTCTCCATTTCTCCCCTCTCCCCAACTCCAAGACAGCATGCAATTTGAAATAGGTTCTACAAATATATTCATATTTAACCTACCTTCACATTAGTCATGTTGTAAAGAAGAATTAGAACCAATGGGAGAAACCATGAGAAAGAAGAAACAAACAAAAAAAAAAAAGACAGAGAGAGCAAATAATATGCTTTGATCTGCATTCAGATTCCAAAGTTCTTTTTCTGGATGTGGACAGCATTTTCCATCATGTCTGGTCAAAGAAAATTTTACGAAGACCTGGAGACTGTTATCATCAACATGCCAAAAGAGGACAAGTTTATAATTCTGTGTGACTTTAATGCTGGAGTAGGCTCAGACTACTAGACACGACAGGAAGTCCTTAGGAGGAATGGGGTTGGAAACAGCAACAGCAATTTTCACTCACTACTGAAGACCTGTGCATCTCATGACCTTCTCATCACCAACACAGTCTTCCATTTACCTAAACACAATGAAACTTTGTGGATTCACCCTCATAGCAAACACTGGCATTTAATAGACTATGTGATTGTAAAAAGGACAGACAGAATGTGACAGTGAAGAAGGTAAGTGCTGAACTGATTACAGACTTACCCTTTCCAAGCTAAATATTCACATTCAACAAAAGCAGTGGCCCTGAGGCAAAATGACTACCAGAAGAATTAATGTCAACAGATTAGAGCACTTCTCTGGAAAGGAACAGTTTCTTGCCAACTTGGCGGGAAAGTCCAGCCAACACACAGTTGGCAACAGTGAAGCAGAAAAGGAGTGGGCAGCTTTCGGAGATTTGGTGTATAGCACTGCATTTGCTCATCTGAGTCAGAACACTCACAAACAACAAGATTGCTTTGACGAAAATGATGAGAAATTCAGAAGCTGCTAAATGAAAAATGAGAACTCCACAGGATTTACCAGTAGGATAGTTAATCCATCTTTAAGAAGGCAGCTTTTAATTCCATCAAAAGTAACATATAGGGGCAGCTAGGCAGTGCAGTGGATAGAGTACCGTCCCTGGATTCAGGAGGACCTGAGGTCAAATCTGGCCTTGGACGCATTACACTTACTAGCTGTGTGACCTTGGACAAGTCACTTAATCCCCATTGCCTAGCCCCCCTCTCCCCCGCAAAAGAAAGGAACCTACAAGCAAAGCTTAGAGAGATGCAGGATTTTGGGCTCAGTAAGAAGGTAAATAAAATTCAGTTTTATGCTGATAGTAACAATCCAAGGTGCTTTTATAATGACCTGAAGGCTATTTGTGGGCCAAAGACTATGGTGCATCCCAACTACTTGGTGCTGATGGAGCCACGCTGATTAGCGATAAGGACATGATCCTAGAGAGATGGGTTGAACACTTGAATAGTGTTCTCAACAGACTATCAACAATCAATGCCAAAGCCAATGACATTACCTCAGGTTGAGTCAATCCCTCCCTAGCCGAAGTTCCAACTGAAGAAGAGGTTTGGAATGTCATGAGGCTCCTTTCACATAGCAAAGCACCTGGTGCTGATTCTATTCCAGCTGAGATTTAAAAACTGGGAGTCCATTGTTCATACAAAAGCTGACTGAAATTTTCCAGGTTATATGGCAAGAGGAGGTTACCCCCAGGAGTTCAAGGATGCCTTCATTATCCACCTCTATAAAGGTAAAGGAAATAGATTGTCTTGCAACAATCAAGAGGCCAGAGTCCTTCTTAATAAGCTAATCTTTCACCTGGAAGATGGTCATCTACCTGAGGAGCCAGTGTGGCTTCAGAAAGGGCCAAGGAATGGTCGATATGGTGTCTACTGCTTGACAATGCTAGAAGCAGAAGAGAGGTCTGTACACAACATTTGTAGATCCAATGACGGCCTTTGATACTGTCACTCACCAGGGCTTATTGAAAATTATGTCAAAATTTAGTTTCCCAGAGAAGGTCATCAGTATTGTATGTTTCATGATGGCATGCTTGCCTGGGTTCTGGACAATGGATGATGCTTTCACACTTTCTCAGTCACCAAGGAACTGAAACAAAGCTGCATGCTTGCTCTCATGTTTTTAGTCACACTGTCAAATACCTTCAATGAGGATGAACACTGCATCAAGGTCAGCTACCATACTGATGGTAAATTCTTCAACTTGAAAAGGCTACAAGCCAAGACTAAAGTAGAGGGAGTGTTGGTACATGATTTTTTGTTTGCAGATGATTGCACACTCAATGCAGCCTCTGAGGCTAAGATGCAACAAAGTATGGATTGATTCTCTGCTGCTTATGCTAATTGTGGCCTAACAATTAACACCAAGAAAACATAGGTGCTCCATGAGCCAGCACCACACTATCCTGTGGAATCAGCGGTTACAGCAAATGGAGAAGTTTTGAATACTGTGGATAAGTTCATTTACCTTGTTAGTGTACTTTCCAAGCATGTACACATTGATAATGAGCTTGACACACGCATTGCCGGAGTTGTCTTAGTGTTTGGGAGGCTCAGAAGGAAAGTGTGGGAGAGAAGAGGTATTAGACTGACTAACAAACTGAAGTTCTACAGAGCGACTGTGCTGACCTCATTGTTGTATACCTGTGGAACCTGGACAGTATACCACAGCCATGCCAGGAAACTGAATAGCTTCCATTTGAATTGTCTTAAAAAGATTCTGATGATCATCTGGCAAGATAAGATACCAGACACTGAGGTCTTCTCTTGAACTAAACTGCAATACTACTACAGAAAGCACAGCTGCGAAGGGCTGGCCATGTTGTTCGAATGCCAAATGTACACTTGCCAAACAGATTTTTTTTTTTTTGTTTAGGCAGTTGGGGTTAAGTGACTTGCCCAGGGTCACACAGCTAGTAAGTGTCAAGTGTTTGGTCTGAGGCCGGATTTGAACTCAGGTCCTCCTGACTTCAGGGCCGGCATTCTATCCACTGCGCCACCTAGCTGCCCCTCCAAACAGACTATTTTACAGAGAACTCACACAGGGCAAGTGCTCACATGATGCTCAGAAAAATAGATACAAAGACATTCTCAAGGTTTCTCTTAAGAACTTTGGAACTGACTGTGTGACATGAGAGATACTGGACCAGCATAAGGTGTGCCCTCATCAAAGAAGGTGTTGTGCTCTACAAGCAAAGCAGAACGGAAGTAGCTCAAAAGAAACAAGAGATGCTCAAATTTAGAGAATTCACCCCAAATGTTCAGATGGGCTATTTGTGCCTGATCTGCGGTGGAGCTTTCTGAGCTTGTATTGGTCTGATCAGCCACAGTTGGACACACTGTAACTTGACTCTAACATAGTAATGCCATTTTGGTGCTCTCAGAGAATAAAGGTCAACAATCAATCAACATCCTACTAGGGTGGATTTTGTGAACTTGGAAAGGGAAACTAAATGGACATCTTTTGATATAATTGGTTTCCTTTGCAATCCCATCTATTTTCTTTTATTTTTTAAAAAATATTCTGGGGGGCAGCTAGGTGGAGCAGTGGATAGAGCACCGGCCCTGAAGTCAGGAGGACCTGAGTTCAAATCCAGCCTCAGACACATAATACTTACTAGCTATATGACTCTGGACAAGTCACTCAACCCCAACTGCCTCAGAAAAAAAAAAATATTCTGAGGAATCCACTGGCTTCAACAGACTGTCAAAGGAATCTATGACATATAAAATGTTCACAAATAAGTAAATAAAGGTTCTATACAAAATACAAAGTGATAGCAAAACAGGAAGTTAATCACTGGTGGAATCAGAAAAGGCTGTTCGAAGGCGCTAGAAGCTCCAAGAGGCAATGATAAGGCACAAGATTATAAGAGAGCTTCTCTGTCCTGGAGGCTAATTAACACTAATTTAATACCTTAAATACTTAACTGATTAAATGGAAAGGGAAGAAAATATCCAAGCATCATAACCATAAAATCAAAAGATATTTCTATGGGAGATGTGAAAGTTGAGAGCTCACAGGAGAGCCCAGAGTTAGGAAAGTGTTTGAAAGAAAAGGGCACTCACTATTAGGTGAAAATTGTCATCCAGCTGCCTCCAAAAAAAAATAATGCCTCCAAAACCAAGGAACTTATACCCACCATATTAATATTCAATTTATTCAACAATTCTGCTGTGAGAATAAAATTCTAATTTTTATAATAGTCACCACCAGGAAAAAACCGGATTCTCTTTGTAAATATTTATTTTATGCCCAATTCATGGGGGAAAGGTAGGAAAGCAAAGGACAACTGCATTATTCAAATTTTATTAGGAAAAAAAAATCTATCCACACAACTCTCCCTTTTCCCAAGTTAAAGTTTCACTCATCAATCTCTGCTTAAACTAATCCTAAAAGCTAAAAATAGGAAATGAGGTATACCTTCACTATGGCCAATTCAAAATCAGACTTCCTATCTTAGTTTAATACACTACCAAGCAGCCACCAAACAGCAACACTTGTGGTTAATAATATGATAGACTCCAATTTCTATAGACTTGTCTTGATACTAGCAAGTGTCAACTTTACTGGATCTAAATGATATTCTTGTTGACAGAATCCTGAAAAGAATTATGATTGGCCCTTTGAGCCAAATATCTTTCCCCCAGTAGTTTCTCCATTTCATAACTGGGTTACTTTACTGCATGCCTAAATTCAGAACAGAGACTTATTAAAATAAAATAAAATAAAATAAAATAAAACCTTTGGTATAACCCTTATATTCTTTTAAACACTGTATCCTTCTGAGTTATTTTAACACAAAGGCAGAATCAAGAGAAGTTATTCCTCAGAGTTAATGAAAGACACCAGCCATATGAAAAAGAACTACTGGCCCAGATTCCACGGCAGTCAGTTAATAGAACTTTCCAATGATACTTTCATTACTGACATGATGGAACCTGTATCTCTATTTGAAATATAATCCTCAATTTGTTTGTTTACAACATTAATCACACAAGCAGCCAGTACAATGCCAAGTATATTGTTCTGCATAGAAAGAACATGACATAAATGGTGCTGACTTACTGACTGAGAACATTTAGACTTAAATAATCTAAATGAAAAAACAGGAGATCTAAACATTCCAGAAAAGCAGAGATAATTCTAATAGCATCCATGGCATACTTCCCGAACAATGTCTGTAACTCAAAAAATTCAAAATTTTATTTTAAAAGTTCCATATAGAAATGTAAATATGACTACTTTTATAACACAACTACACTGAAATTAGTTAACTCACTTATAGTAGCCACAGATCTGTTTTTTGGCTTAAAACCATGAAAAGAAAATGGATATAGCACTGAACTGAAATTCTAATTGAAAAATGTACCTAACATGAAATAATTTTTCATTTCAAGGTTAAGTATAAAACTCTGATGTTACCATTCTACTCCATTATTTTATGTAAATACTCTGGTGCAAGCAAAAAGACATTTCTGGTCAAATCAACAATTAAAAAAAAAATTAGGGCAACTCAATTAGTGAATCTTCAAGTTCCTTTTAACAAAGTCAACCTAAGTGTGAGCTTGGAGAAAATCCTCTGAAGCACTGAGGTAGGGAGGACATCTACCATCAAGATGAGATATCAAAGGACTTTACTCCTTCAGAAGCAGTATGGTTTAAGAGAGGAAGCATTGAATAATGGAGAAAGAAATGGTCAAGGAGGGAAAACAATTGGAGTTCTACCTCTAAGCAATATAAAATGTGTGACTCAACGTGACTAATATGGAAATAAGTTTGCATGATTGGACATGTAACCTATATCAAATTGCTTGCCTTCTTAAAGCGGGATGGAGGGAGGAAGAGAATTTGGAACTCAAAATTTTTTAAAAATGAAGGTTAAAAATTGTTTTTATATGTAATAAGGAAAAAAATACATTTTTAAAATATTTTTAAAAAATAAAAAAATAAAAAAAATTAGTATTTTAAAAAAATAAAATATAAACTGTGTGATCCTGGAAAAGCTTTTTCATTCTCCAGGCCTCAGTTTCTTCATCTATAAAATGAAAGGGCTAGACAATATTGTCTCCTTCTAGCTCTAACAGCCTATTGGATCCAATAGGTCATGCTATCGTATTCTGAGCAAATTAAAAGTTACACATTCACTTTTAAATTGTCTTTTTTCTGACTCTGTCAAATAAGAGAATAAAGTGGAGCTAAAGAGGAAACAGTACTGAAGTTACTAATATATAATTCTGATGATTGGATCATGGTATACATGCAGTCTTTTTTCTTTGCAAAATGCATTTTAAATACCTTCTCTTGGTCCTACGATAAGTTGTTTAGATTAATTTTTAATTTAATAAGATGACTGATAAATATTTTGACCAAATTGAGTCAGAGTAGCCCCTACATCTCTTACATTAAGGGAAAAAAAGTAACCAGCAAAGTAAGCTAAATTGACCTTAGCTTACAAGTTTGTTTCTCTAGTTTTATTATAATTCATTTTACATTTTTATTAACAGGGTCTTTGTTTTCTTCATTCCCCTCTTGGGAGCTACATAAATGCCTGTGTCTGGAATTTTCTTTTCCTTTCAAATGAAAAAGCAACTATTCTCCTGGCATAAGAAAGAACAGTCTTTCATGGCTATTGTCCAAATGAACCCCTAGGAGAGAATATATATGCTAGCAAAAGTAACATTTAACACACAGATAAACTCATGCATTCAGATCTTTAAATAATAAACATGTTAAAATATTATTAATACCATCAACTGGGTTGTTTTCACTAAATCTGACCTAAACCTTGGAAAAGCCATTAAAATAGCATGAACTTGAAGCATCAAATTCTATTAAAATAAAGGAAAACATAAAAGTTAGCAACTTACCAATTTTAGCTTGTTTTTCTGAATGACATCTTTGTTTTCCTTTTGGTACAACTCCATCTTCTTTTTGGTATTGTCCAAATCCACATTATTGGTCAAGTTAAAAACTGCATCAGAAGAAACCACAATTGCATGAGAACATAGTAATGTATATCTTATGCTCACAAACATCATCATAACTGACAAATATCGCACCAATTTTTTAAAAATTCCCTCAATTTCAAAGTGTCCTTTAACCATATAAAAACCAAGTGAAGTCTATGTTGATTTTTATAATACCCACTGTTATTTTGTAATTTTTAAAGTGTAAATATTTTTAAGGTATAGGGGCAACTAAGTGGTACTGTAGATAAGAGCTCTGGGCCTGGAGTCAGGAAGACCTGAGTTCAAATCCAACCTCACACACTTCCTAGCTGTGTGAACCTGGCCGAGTCACTTAACCTTGTTTGCCTCAATCTCCTCATCTGTAAAATAAGCTGGAGAATTAAAAAGGCAAACCACTCTAACATCTTTCCCACAAAAACCCCAAATGGGGTCACAAAGAGTCAGACGTGACTGAAAAACAACTGAATAACAACAAAAACATATCCAAGTTACATTTAAATCTGGTTTGGGCCCTACGTGGGAGTTTTGCATGGCCTGGACAATGAGTTGAGTTGGACACCTGTGAAAGACTGTCTCACTTTTGCATCTGTATCCCCAATGCCTAGCACAGTCCCTGGTACAGAGTAAGCACTTATTAACTGACTGTTTATTGATAAGATGGGCTTACTGCTTGTGTTTGGATTTTCTAGAAAATGTGTATGTTATAGTGGATGTGTTTTATATGTTTATTGGCTAGAACACTGGCCTTAAGAGTCAGAAAGACCTGAGTTCAAATTTGGCGTCAAACATTTACTGTGTGACCCTGGACTAATCACTTAACCTCTATTTGGCTCAGTTTCCTTAACAGTAAAATGGGGATAGTAATAGAAATCTTCCTCACGATGTTGTGAGAACCAAATGAAGTAATATTTAAATATTATATCTCTTATGAAAAGGAGATTACTAAATGAATAAGTAAATTCAGCCAGAAGTAGACATAGTAGGCACTCATTTTTCTTTAAGCCTTTTACCATTTAAATAATCTAGACATATAAGGTATTAGTGGATCCAATAGGGTCATAAATTTAAAGACAGGAGAGGTCATATAGTCCAACCCCTTCATTCTACAGATAAGGAAACTGAGGCCCAAAGAGGTTAAGTGACTTGCCCAAGGTCACATGGGTTAACTGAGATTTCAACTCAAACCCTCTGATTTTGAGTTCAAGTACAACTAAAGTAATCTCACTTCAATCCAGTAATAATTTAGATTGCTTCATTATAGGAAATACTGCCAGATATGTAATCTAAATTTTTGGTGGGGAGAAAGAGAGGATTTTTCAACACAGATGTCAGAATAAAGAATTAAGTTTTAGGCTGAAGAGGAAATGGTTTAGCTTCCAGTCCAGATTTGCTTCTTTTCAGTTTCCAAAATACCAGTTTACCAAGTGTTTCAGTTTGATTTTTCATTGTCTTAATCTTAATATTATTCTCTCAACTGTCATTTTCCTTTTACTTGAGAGTTCTAACCTGAACATTAAAAAAAATCATCAAGATGATATTTAGAATTCATATTGTTTCAAAGTGGCTCAATTAAATTTTGCAATTAGAAGAAGGCAATTCTGATTCACTGAAAGCTTATTCAACTATCAGAACATGTTTCAGTGACTATTCCTGTCAAATTCTTTTGAGACTGTAATCTGGCGCCACTTCATCCATTCATCTCCCATTTACCCCCTCAGAAATAATCAATGTAATAGTTTTCCCCAAATCATAAACACTTTCTATTTTGTCATTTTCCAGGCTTAGGCATCTTGGGAAAAATGTAATCTTTTTACCTAGCCATGGTGGAGGCCACTGAAATGCAGATTCAGATATGTTTTTTGTTTGTTTTATAAGAAATGATACAAACATGATTTTTACATTTTAGGGGAATGTTTTCTTTTTTATAATTATTTTTATTATTTATGTCTTTCCCAATGATGACGATTCTCCAATGTTTTGTTCTAAGGACCCTTTCACAGACATAAAATTACTGAACAACAACCCCTCCAAAAGCACTTGTTTATGTGAGTCATATCTATTGATATTTACCTATTAGAAATTAAAACTCAAAGTATTATTATGAAAATACTTTTGACCTTATGGACCCCCAGGAGTCCCTAGGCCATACTTTGAAAACTACTACCCCGAGGTTCTAGAAGTTCTGTTCTAGAAGAGAGAGAGAGAGAGAGAGAGAGAGAGAGAGAGAG
>NW_020954671.1:5603943-5606504 GCF_900497805.2 Vombatus ursinus | reverse complement strand
TTCAGTCGTATCTGACTCTTTGTGACCCCATCTGGGGTTTTCTCGGCAAAGACACTACAGTGATTTGCCATTTACTTCTGAAGCTTATTTTACAGATGAAGAAACCAAGGGAAACAGGTTTAAATGACATTGCCAGGGTCACACAGCTAGTAAGTGTCCGAGGCCACATTTGAACTCAAGTCTTCCTGACTCCCGGCCTGCACTCTATCTACTGTACTACCTAGCTGCCCCAAGGGAAAAGTTTAACAAAATAAATAAAAATACAATACAATGTACATAATGTTCATTTATGATTTTCTAAGTCAATATGTGACCTCTGGGATTGCTTTCTTTTTGAGTGTTACACCAATGTTTGAAGAACAAGAAATACAAAGGAAAAGGGAGAAGCTGTATATTTTGTTTCTCCACAAACATAACATTCTCTGCTTACAGCTAGCTCCACACTAACTAGCCTTGTAAACTTAGGCAAATTACTCTCTGGGTCTTAATTTCATTTAAGTTTAATATGCAAGAATTTCTTAAGTACCTACTACATATGCAACATATAAACACTGCACTACAAGTTTGAAAATTAAACCATCCCTGACATTAAAGCACTTACATTCTGCTCAATGAACTCATCTTCTAAGACTGAGGAAGTTGAACAAGATGGTTTCTAAAGTCTCTATCATATCTGTAACCAAAATGATGCTACTGATATGCCATTAATAAGGATTTAACAAGACATGCACCTTGTTTTTCTTTTCAATACATGATAAGTATCTGAGCAACAAATAAAAGAATACTGGTGACACACATACATACGTTAAATCTATAATCAAAGGTTGTCAATCAGAATTATGACTATATTCTTTAAAAAGAAGAGTTACCTGTTTTCAATATAAGGAGTCACCTTTCTTTAATTTTAAATAAAACAGAAATAGGAATAAAAAATATTTTATAATCACAGATCGATTAAAGGTAGAACTCAACAAATATCTACTGATTAACTGATTTTTCTAATTCACAACACTTCAGCACTTCCGGGACCCACAATTTTACTGTAGTGAGTACTATCAATTCACACACCCCTCAACCCCTCTATACTTTAGTAGATGGTCTTCCTGAATTACCAACAGGGAGGCTTCTTCAAACTTATTTAGGCTCATATTTGAAAAACAGAGACTACATTATTAGGCCTATCTAAAGCATTTTTCTACTTAAGGAGACCTTCAAAACCTTTAGTCTGCCAAGACAGAAGGTTTGAAAACTCAGGTCCACTGACACAAAGAACTCTTCAGAAACTGAAAGACTTTATAAAAACAAAAATTAAATTTAACCATTTTCACAACTTCTAAAAATATTTATATCATTTGCTTGCTTTAAAAATTAATGAGGATAAGAGGCGGGGCCAAGATGGCAGAGTAAAAGCAGGGGCTCTCTTGAGCTCTCCCTCAAACCCCTCCAAATACTTGTAAAAATAACTCTGAACAAATTCGAGAGCAGCAGAGCCCACAAAAAGACAGAATGAAACCAATTTCCAGCCCAAGACAACCTGGATGGTTGATGGGAAAGGTCTGTTGTGCCAGACAGTTCAGTGTCGGCATCACAGGCAAAGACCGGGCCTCGGCGAACGTGGAGCAGGCCTCAGGGGACTGAATCACTAGCAGTTGTAGTGGTTTCCAGACTTCTACACCCACAAACACCAAAGACAACTTAGAAGGTCAGTGGGAAAGGTCTGTCACACCTGGGTGAGAGAGTTGCACAGTCCAGCCCTGGCCCTAACTCATCCCCAGGGCGGCAGTCACAGCAGCAGCGGCTGCTTCTGGAGCTCTCAGCCTTAGATGGGGTGGGGGGGAGGGGACTGAGCAGCTAATCAGAGGGGGATTGCATGGATCTCTTTGCTGGCTTTGAGGCAGGATTCTCTTGCTTTGACCATCTGGGTCAAAGTCCTGGGTGGCAGTCCTGGGGCAAGAAGGAGCACTGAGGTGGCAGAGCTTGTGGCAGCAGTAGAGAGAAAACCCTCCTCTCATTTCTAGGGCACAAAAGAGTGCCTGTGGTCACTCACAGACCAGAGCATAGGCAAGGAGAAGAGTAAACACCTCCCCTTAGATCATAGCACCTTGTAAGAACTAAAAACTTACAGGTCCCTAGAAGTATCTCTGAAAACACTTGGACAAAACCGCTGAAGCTTAGATCAGTACACAGAGCCTACCTTAACAAAGAGTTAAAAATTCAAGGAATTGGCTGAGAACATGAGCAAACAGAGGGAAAAAACTCAGACTATAGAATCTTATTTTGATCAGAAAAAGATAACAAAGACAAAGCTCCTACATGCAGAGTCCCCAAGAAAAATACGAATTGACCTCAGGCCATGGAAGAGCTCAAAAAGGATTTTGAAAATCAAGTAAGAGAAGCAGAGGAAAAATTGGGAAGAAAAACAAGAGTGATGCAAGAAAATCATGAAAAACAAATTAACAGCTTGCTAAAGGAGACCCAAAAGCTGCTGAAGAAAATAATAACCTTAAAAAATAGACTACACCAAATGGCAAAAGAGGTCCAAAAGGCCAAATGAGGAGAAA
>NW_020954671.1:5603002-5603899 GCF_900497805.2 Vombatus ursinus | reverse complement strand
AATGCCTAAATGGAAAAGGAAGGCCAAAAGCTCACTGAGGAAAATAATTCCTTAAAAATTAAAATGGAGCAAATGGAAGCTAATGACTCCATGAGAAATCAAGAAATTATAAAACAAAACCAAAAGAATGAAAAAATATTAGACAATGTGAAATATCTCACTGGAAAATAAATGACCTGGAAAACAGATCCAGGAGAGACAATTTAAGAATTATTGGGGGGCAGCTAGGTGGCACAGTGGATAGAGCACCAGCCCTGGAGTCTGGAGGACCTGAGTTCAAATCTGGCCTCAGATACTTGACACTTGCTAGCTGTGTGACCCTGGGCAAGTCATTTAACCCCAGGTAGGTGGCACAGTGAATAGAGCACCACAAAAACAAAAACAAAAAAACTATTGGACTACCTGAAAGTCATAATCAAAAAAAGAGCCTAGACATCATCTTTCAAGAAATTGAAAACTGCCCTGATATTCTAGAACCAGAGGGTAAAATAGAAATAGAAAGAATCCACAATCACCTCCTGAAAGAGTTCCCAAAAGGAAAACTCCTAGGAATATTATAGCCAAATTCCAGAGTTCCCAGGTCAAGAAGAAAATATTGCAAGCAGCCACAAACAATTCAAGTATTGTGGGAACACAATCGGGATAACACAAGATTTAGCAGCTTCTACATTAAGGAATTGGAGATCTTGGAATACGATTTCCAGAGGTCAAAGAAGCTAAGATTAAAACCAAGAATCACCTACCCAGGAAAACTGAGTGTGATCAATGAGGAGGAAAAATTGACATTCAATGATGTAGAGGAATTTAATACATTCTTGAGAAGCAAGAACTAACTAGAAAAACTGACTTTCAAATACAAGACTCATGAGAAGCATGAAAAAGTAAACAGGAAAGAGA
>NW_020954671.1:5596927-5602956 GCF_900497805.2 Vombatus ursinus | reverse complement strand
CATCATAAGGGACTTTATTAAAGTTGAACTGTTTATATTCCTACATAGAAAGATGATATTTGTAACTCATGAGACCTTTCTCATTATTAGGGTAGTTGGAGGGAACACATATAGACAGAGGGCATAGAGTGAATTGAATATGAAGGGATGATATCTAAAAAAAGAAAATTAAGGGATGAGAGAAGAATGTACTGAGAGAAGGAGAAAGGGAGAGATGGAAGGGGGTAAATCATCTCATGTCAAAGAGGCAAGAAAAAGCTTTTACGATGGAGGGGAAAAGGAGGGAGATGAGAAGGAATGAGTGAACTTTATTCTCGTAAGATTTTGCTTAAGAAGGCAATAACATACACACCTAACTGGGTATGAAATCGGTCTTACCCTACAGGAAAGTAGGGGGGAAGGGGATAAGAGAGGGAGAGGTGATAGAAGAGAGGGCAGAATGGGGGAAGAGGTAATCAGAAGCAAACACTTTTGAGGAGGGACAGGGACAAAGGAGACAATAGAATAAATGGGGATTGGGATAGGATGGAGGGAAATATAGTCTTTCACAGCATGAGTATTATGGAAATGTTTTGCATGACTACACATGCATGGCCTACGTTGAATTGCTTGACTTCTCAATGAGGGTGGGTGGAGGGAGGAAGGGAGAGAATTTGGAACTCAAAAGTTTTAGAAATGAATGTTAGAAATTGTTTCCGCCTGCAACTGGGAAATAAGATACACAGGCAAAGGGGTACAGAAATCTATCTTACCCTACAGGAAAATAGAAGGGGAAGGGGAAGGGGGGTGGGGGGAAACAGAAGGGAGAACAGATTGGGTGGAAGGAGAATCAGAATGAAGGCCGTCATGGTGTGGGTAGAAGGGAGAGATGGGGAGAAAATCTGAAACTCAAAATCTTGTGGAAGTGAATGTTGAAAACTAAAAATAAATAAATAAATGGGGGGGGGTTAATGAGGATAGGGGCAGCTAGGTGGTGCAGTGAACAGAGCACCAGCCCTGGAGTCAGGAGGACCTGAGCTCAAATCTAACCTCAGACACTTGATACTTACTAGCTGTGTGACTCTGGGCAAGTCACTTAACCCCAACTGCCTCATCAAAGAATAAAACAAAACAAAAAATTAATGAGGATTAATTGGAAATTGAGGGGATGCCCATGAGCTGGAGAATGGCTGAACAAGTTGTGGTATATGAATATAACGGAATACTATTGTGCTATAAGAAATGATGAGCAGCAGACTTCAGGAAAACCTGGAAAGACTTAAATGAACTGATGCTGAGTGAGGTGAACAGAACTAGAACATTGTACACAGTAACAGCCACAATGTGCAATGACTAACTTTGATAGACTCATCTCTTCTTAGCAATGCAAGAATCCAAGACAACTCCAAAGGACTCTTGATGGAAAATGCTGTCCACATCCACAAAAAGAACTATGGAGTCTGAATACAGATCAAACCATATTATTAGCTCCCTCTTTTTTTTCTTTTTTCTTTTTGTCTCCCATTGGTTGTAATTCTTTACAACATGACTAATGTGAAAATAGGTTCAATATGAATGTATATGTAGAGCCTTTATCAATCACATGCCACCTTGGGATGGTGGGGAGGAGAGAGATAGGGAGAAATTTTGGAACTCAAAATCCTATGGAATGTTGAAAACTAAAAAAAATTAATTTTAAAAAATTAATGAGGATTAAAGATCAATTAAATGTAAAAGATAACAAATATATCATTTGGTCATTAATAATCCTATTGCTCATGACAATTAGAATTGAATGTGTTCATTCTAATTATGGAAAGTATTGTATTTTCAAAACAATTAACACAAGTCTCAAAAGTAAATAACTTTTCAAGAAAAGTTACTTTTCTTGAAGTTTATATGAATTACTCATAATGATCTTCCCGACTCATACAGGTTAATTTGTTTGTTTGTTGTTGTTTTTAATTAATTTATTTATTTTTAGTTTTCAGTATTCACTTTTGTAAGATTTTGAGTTCTAAATTTTCCCCCCTCCTCCTCTCCCCCGAAGATGGCATGCAATCAGACATAGCCTATACATGTACAATCTATTAAACATATTTCCACATTAGTCATGTTGTGAAAGAACAATCAGAACAAAAGGAAAAACCACGAGAAAGAAGGAAAAAAAAGGGAGAAAATAGTATGCTTTGATCTGCATTGAGACTCCATGGTTCTTTCTAGGAGACTGTTTTGCTAAAGAATGCCTAGGATCACTTGGGTACTCCTTAGTCTATGCCCCTGAGATCAGCTTATAGCAGTGAAAAGATGGGTCACCAATAGAATTCTTGGACATTTCTGTTAAGCAGACATCACAAATGTCTCACCTTTCAAAACGGGGGCAGAGAGAAATGTCAAGAAAATAAAATAATTAGATGAAACTGTATTATCAGAGTTTTCCAGGTCTCTGCATATAGTAGTTGCTAAATAAAAGTGTTAAGTTCACTGTCCATTGTACATATAATACAGACAAGGAAGTTTTATCGTACATATGTTTTAAATATGGGTTTCCCCAAAAAGTTTGGAAATGTCTGAAACAAGCAAACACTTGAAAGAAATAACTTTATATGCTTCAAATGATGTTGAATAACTGTATATCAAGAAAGCAAACCTGAGTCTTCAAAATATTAAGGACATGAACAGGCAAATTGTTTCATTTCTCTGAATAAATAATTCACTGAAATGTACAGCAAATAATATAGTGTAATCACACACTGCATGGAAATAGCAGTGACAACTTTTTGCATTTTAAGTTCTAAAACAGCAAATCAAAGAAAAACTATTAAAAATTAGAAATTAGCAAACATTACCAGGTTCTAAGTAAACCCTATATACCAAAGGAAACTCTTCAAGATTATTCATCATGTAAAGACTTTTTGATACCATATGTATGAGTTGTTGAAAAGTATTGTTAATGAAGAATCTTCAAATATAAAGGACACACTTTTTATTAAAATAACAACATGAAAGGTCATAAAGAGTACAACTCTTCCACATATACCATAGCAAAAATCTAAAAAGGGCACCAGACTGAATTACAATTAAGAAGAGAAACAGAAAGGAAAACAAAATAGAAGTAAGACCATCTTCCCAAGCCAGCACTACACAAAAAATACAGCCAGAAGCTAACGAGCATTAGGAGAATGGTCCAGCCAAGGGAGCTGGAAGCCAGCTGGAGACCTCATTAATAATCTTCAGCACGGAGAGCATGGACACTCTAAGAAAGATGCTTCAAGGGGTCTGGGAGCTTGCAATGCAAATAAGGGCCAACAGGGGGCCAGATGTCAATAGGGTTGCTGAGCACAGAAGAGTGGGAAAGTGGAAGATAACAAAAATACCAAGGAGAGGTTCAAAGCCCGGGCCTGGCAGAACAGAAACAGGGAACACAACCAGGGAACTCGGTTGGTCATTGTCCTTTGTTCTCCAAGAGGACCAAACTGACATCACCATGTTGGAGTGAAGGTACAGTGTGTCCGACTAGAGCTGATCAGAACAATGAGCTCAAAAGGCTCTACCACAGGACAGACACAAATAATCGATGTGAACATTTGGGGTGGATTCTCTAAATCTGTGCATCTTACACTTCTTTTGAGCTACTGCAATTCTGCTTTGCTCATAGAACACAGTGCCTTCTTTGATGTGGACACACCATGGTGGGCAGATCTTTGCCAGTGTCTCCCACTTTCACACAATCAGTTCAAGGCTCTTCAGAGAGACCTTGAGAGGCTCCTTGTATAGCTTCTTCTGACCACCTGCCTTGTGTGAGTTCTCCATAAAATAGTCTTTTAGGCAAGTGTACATTTGGCATTCGAACAACATGGCCAGTCTGGAGTTGCACTCTCTGCCATAGAGTTTGAATGCTTGGCAACTGAGCTTGAGAAAGGACCTTAGTGTCTAGTACTTTATCGTGCTAGATGATCTTCAGATTCAAATGGAAGACAATTCAAATGGAAGCTATTTAGTTTCCTGGCATGGCACAGGTTTCACAGGCATTCAACAATGAAGTCAGCACAACAGCGCTGCAGACCTTCCGCTTGGTAGTCAGCCTAATACCCCTTCTCTCCCACACTTTCCTTCAGAGTCTCCCAGACATGAGCTAGCTCCAGCAACGCGTGCCATCAACCTCATCATCTATGTGGACATCCCTGGAAAATACACTGCCAAGTGAACTTATCCGTAGTATTCAAAATTTCTCCATTTGCTGATGGATCCACATACGGATGGTGTGGTGCTGGCTGGTGGAGAACGTGTGTTTTCTTGGTGTTAAACGTTAGGCCAAAATTAGCACAAGCAGCAGAGAACTGATCCACACTTTGTTACATCTCAGCTTCAGAGTCTTCATTGAGTGTCGAATCTTCTGTGAACAAAAAAGTCATGCACCAACTCTCCTTCCACTTCAGTCTTGGCTCGGAGTCTTTTCAAGTTAAATAACTGGGGTGTAGGGGTGTTCAGGGAAGACTAGTACCTCTGGTGTGAGGACTGCCAAGTCCTTTTCAAGGTTGCTTATCCATCTTTGGTGTCACCTGATTCACCTCTCACCTGTGGCTCCAAGAAACTTGTGCAGTGACCACATCCTAGTAAACCATTTTAGCAGACAGGCTAAACCAGGTTGAGGGTAACCAGGGAACTTACTGGTGGCATAAAGGAAGAAAAAGGAGGGCCTAGCTCTTCACTCTTAGAAATAAATACCATGAACCACAGCAGCAAACAAGGCTTTGCTCAACTACTTTCAGGAGATATGAGATCAGGGTCAATAATCACCATCTAACTTGGGCTTGTCAAGTGAAGCTGGGTATTATCACATTCACCAGTCTACTGTCAGTGGGGAGGGGGAAAAATGGCAAGATAAAAACTATTGATTCCTTCTCTTGTAGGCCATTGAGGATTCTGCAAAGAGAGACAAAAAGGGACCAAATCTTACACTAGAGTGGAAAACCAGGAAACAGATAAGACAAGGATTGAGGAGAAAGGAGGGACCTTTTCCAGAAATAAGCAGAATCCAGAATACAGGCAAGAGAGAATCAGACAGGTCCTAACCACTTTATCCAAGAAGAAGAAGAAGGGGAGAGAGACTGGACATGGAGCAAAATCCAAATTTAGAAGCTGAGGTTGGAGACATCAAACACAATGAAGAAAAACAATTATTTAAGAGAAACCCAAAAGACAACCCAGAAGAAGGGATTAACTCCACAAAAAGGACAACTAGATACGAAAAGGAAAAAATAAAAAAACACGATTTGGTCACAAGGACTGGGATTCAAGGATTCCTCTACTTAGTAAGGTTTTTCACTTTTTATTCTAAGCTGGACTTGAACTGAGTCTTCTTGACTCCTAGGAAGTACTACAGGAGTACCTGCAAGGAGTAAAACAAGAAATTTTAAAAATGGGAATCAGAATTGAAATCAGCTCTGAAAGAAAAAACTAGAGGAAGAAAAAAGTTTAGAACAGAAATTACTCAAGTAGTACAATTCCTAAAAAATAAAAATGAGTATAAAAAATGGAAAAGGACCTACATGTACAAAAATATTTACAACAGCTCTTTTTGTGATGGCAAAGAATCTGAATTTGAGGGGATGACCATCAATTGGGGAATGGCTGGACAAGGTGTGGTATATATAAATGTAATGGAATACTACTGTGCTAAAAGAAATGATGAGCAAGCAGATTTCAGAAAAACCTGGAAAGACTTACATGAACTGATGCTGAGTGAAGTTAAGCATTGGAGAACAGAACAAGGAGAACATTGTACACAGTAACAGCAATATTGTGCGATGATCCACTTTGATAGACTTAGCTCTTCTCTGCAATACAATGATCTAAGACAATTCCAAGAGTCATGATGGAAAATGCCATCCACATCTAGAGAAAGAACTATGGAGTCTAAGCACAGATCAAAGTATACTACTTTCATGTTTTTGCTTTGTTTTTTATTTCTCGTGGTTTTTCCCTCTTGTTCTGATTCTTCTTTCACAACATGACTAATGTGAAAATATGTTTAATATGATTGTACA
>NW_020954671.1:5591042-5596888 GCF_900497805.2 Vombatus ursinus | reverse complement strand
ATAGCCTGCATCAGATTGCTTGCTGTCTTGGGGAGTGGGGAGGGAAAGAGAAAAAAATTTGGAACTCAAAATCTTATAAAAGTGAATGTTGAAAACTATCTTTTATGTAATTGGAAAAAAATAAAATACTATTGAGTGGAAAAAAAATAATAAAAATGTGTAAACAAAACTTAATGATTCCCAAAAACAACAGGAAATATTAGAACAAATTCAAACAATTGAAAAAAGGAAAAAAAAACAGGTATTTGTTATCAAAAACAAATAACCTGGAAAACCACGATGGCTAGAGATTTTAAGCATTATCAGATTCCCTGAAAACCATGACCAAACAAAATACTTGGATTCCATATTTTAAGAAATTATGAAAGAAAACTACCCAGATTTATAAGAAATATGGATCAAAGTGAAAACAATCTCCTCAGGCCATTTCCAAAAGCCCAATATGAAAACACACAAAATCCAGGGCTTCCAAGTCAAAGAAAAGAAACTGTAAGCAGCCAAAAAGAAAGAGTTTAAGTACCAAGGAACCAGGGTCAAGATCACATAAGACTATGCAGCAAGAGAAAACATGGGAATATGATATTTCAAAAGGCAAAAGGTCAAGTCTTACAATACAGAATAATTTGAACCTGGGTTCAAATCCTAGTTCTGCCACTTACTAAATGTGGGACCTTGTCACATAACTTAGCCACGCCTTAATTTCCTCATCTGTAAAATGGATTAACTACTATACCTATCACACAGTACTGCTATATAAATCAAAGATGATAATGCATATGAAAGTTCTAAACAAATATATTATTCTACTTTAATCCCAATTAACTGAATTTTCCTAAGTCTTTTACCTACTTTTTTCATTCCTATACTTGTGCCAAACAAAATTAATTATGGTAATTTTTTTTAAATGACATGTATTTTGGATGCATGCATGCATTATGATAGCTATGTCTTTCCAACCACCTGAAATATTACTTTAAATGCAAAATGAAGAATACATAAATGTTGCCCCTTTCTCGTGATAAAAGTTTTGCTTCAACTAGTCAAGTCAGAAAGATAAGATCCAAAGCTTTTCTCTAGCATCTGATTACCTGTGTAATAAAATAAAATTCTGCTATCATGATATACAAGATTAGTGGCCTGAAAGTAGTTTAAACAACAGGTTTGTCATTCAGAGGTTAAAGGTAACAGATTTAACTTCCCTGGGCTTCAGTTTCCTTATCTATAAATTAAAGTAGATGGACTTCTTCCAGCTCTGATCCACAATATGATCCTAGGAGTAAACATTTCATTTTTTTTTGTTTGTTTTTGTTTAATCTTCTCTAACATAACATCAGAGCAGGGAGGTAGCACAGTGGACAGAGTGTCAGGTTTGGAGTCAGAAACACCCAAGTTTAAATCTAGTTCAGACACTTACTAGCTGTGTGACCCTGAACAAGTCACTTAACCCTTCTTGTCTCAGATTGATCATCTGTAAAATAAGCTGGAAAAAAATGAAAAGGCAAACCACTCCACCTTTGCCAATAAAACCCCAAAATAGGGTCACAGAGAGTCAGACATAACTGAAACAACTGAACAACAACAACATAACATCAATACTGTACAAAAGATCTTCCCTTAACAGTTCTAAAGGAGCACTTCCTCCATTTATCATGCTTTGCATTGACAGAGAAACTATTTATTACTTAAGTATACCCACCCCCAAATTTGACAAACATAATTAAAGTGCGCAGAAAAAGTAATTAAATAAACAGCAGCTACCGCAACAAACCCTGCTTAAGAATTACAGATGAGATATTCTCCTAGGCATCTAAAAGCATATAGTCTCGTGGGCATATCACATCAAAAATGCAAGCATTAAAACGTACCAATTTCTTCCACTTCTTCCAGGAAATCATTATATTCTCTTAGACTAGGAAAGTCTTCTTCTCTTTTGTTATAACTTTAAGAGAGGGGAAAAAACAACAGTTATTACATCAGCAGCTTTCAGGTTTATCAAACTACTTTTTTCTTAGTTCTCATGTTATTCAAAGACAAAATATTGTTTTCTATATACAGCACTGTTGTATCAACAAGGGTATATCCTCTCCTTCAACCTGTCAGTAAGGGTGTGAGAATTACATGAGAGTGTTAACTAAATCAACTTCTCAGACAAATGAGAGAGGAAAAAGCAAAGAGTATGTTATAGCACAGAAAATACATTTTAAGATTTAAGAAAGAAAAATAATGGGTTTAAGATAGTAGAGAATGAGCCTAAACGCATGAGAGAATAAAAAAAGGCACTGGATTTAAAATCACAAAAACTCAATCTGACCTCCAATGCTACCTATAATTTTGGGCAAACCACTTAAAAGCTCTGGGTCTCCATGTACTCATGAGCAAACAGAGATAACAATATTTGCCCTTTCTTTCTTACAGGGCTGTGATGAAGATCAAATGGAATAATATATGTGAAAGTATTTTGTTAACTGTTAAATCCTATATAAATAAACTTAAGATATTAAGATTGTGGTAAATTTGATCTTTAGAAAGTACATCCTAAAGGACTAGCAACTCTGTTCTTTCTCAAGGACAAATTACAAAGCTTGTTTTGAACAAGGAAATTTTAAAAATACTATTACTGTACTTGGGCTAGATGTGGAAAAAAGTCTTTGCTTAAGAACTGAACTATAAAGTGGGAACTAGACTAAAAGTTCCAGTAAGGAAGAAGTCATGCTGTATCCCATTTAGTATCACCTACAGCACCTAGTACAGTGCTCCACATGTAGTAGGTACCCAATTTATGTTTGCTGAATAAATGATAAAAAGGGACTAGATGTGTGATTTCACTGATATAAGGAACTACCAGATAAAGAAACTCCTTCTACCAATGAGGTCAGCACCTTCTCTGTAACTTAGCCTTCAAGAATTCCCTAGAACAATGGGAATCATTTAACAATGGCTTATCCTGGGACACAATTCCAGGATATATCAGAAACAGGACTTGAACTGAGTCTTCCTGGCTCCCAGGCCAGCTCACTAGACACTGGGCAATACTGTCCCTCACGAGTGAATGAAGGACACTTAGTAGCTAATTAGTATCTAGTGCCCAAATTTTTCTGAACATTCACAGCGGCTAAAGTGATATTTCTGCTCAAAAAACTTCAGTGGATCCCTAGAGCCACCAAAATAAATATTTTAAATGTTTTGGGGGCATTTTAAGTCCTTTACATTCTGGATTCTGCCTGATAGTTTACACAATGCAATGAAAATATAACAAATTTTAAAAGCATGAGTTTTCTCTTTTCTAACCACAAGTAGATTTAGAATATTACAAAGAAAATGGATTGTTTTCTTTAAAATAAAAGATGTTTGTGTTGCTTTTTTAAATAAAACTTATGTGACCTCATCAGCTCCCATAAATGTAATTACCACTTTAGTTGAGACCCTAACCACCTCTTACCCTAGTAACGGCAATAGCTTCATTGATCTCATTGACTCTAGTATTTCACCACTCCGATCCATCCTACACACTGGCCAAAGTGATTTTCCTTAAGTGCAAATCTATTCATTTTACTCCCCTATTCAGTAAACTCTACAGGTTTTCTATTGTTTCTAGGATGAAATATAAACGCTTCTGTTTAGCTTTCGAAGTCCTTCACACCTTGCCTCAATATATTTTTCCAGGCTCACTGGACATCATTATCCCCTACATACTCCTTCACACCACCACACTGGCCTTCTGTCTGTTCCTCACAGAGGACACTCTATCTCCTTTCTCCTTGCCTTTATACTGGCAAATGCCTAAAACGCACTCCCATGCCTGGAATGCCATCTCTCCTCACTTTTACCTCATAGAATCCCTTCCTTTCTTCAAGATAGTTCAAACTGTCGGCAGAAACCAACTGCTAGGTGAAGATCCTTCTCAAACTACCTTGTATTTAACTACTTTACATTTATTCTGCATATGGTATTTGTTTCTGAGTTAGAATGTAAACTCCTTGATGTCACTCACTGTATTTTTAGCCCTAGGGCCTAACATACCTGACCCATAGTAGGCATTTAATAAATATTTTTTGATTACCATCTGCACACCATATGTTTACCAGGATATAAAACAAACAAAAAACCCTTGGAATGAAGTTAAATTTCTACTTAATTTCTACATGACTGATCCTTATACTTCATAAGTTTTCTTATGAAACCACTGCATTTTTCTTAAATCTGAGTCATTAAATACCCTTATAAAAGATATCAATAATGGCTTTCAATCAGATTTAGTCTTGGAAGTAATAACACTTACATCTTTAGCACTTTTTTCCTAATCTCAACTTCCTTGTCAACAATAGGGTCTTCAAACAGCTGTACTCTGAAGTTACTCTTTCTCAGAGGGGTACCACATTCAGGACAATTTCCAGCTCCTCTCACAAAGAGTAATTCCACACAACTTTCACACCTATGAGAGGAGGAGAGAAAAATGTATCATTTAACTCAGTAAAAATGAATGTTCACAACATGTTTGCGAAATTTCTTTGAAATTTGACCAAATCTTCTTCAGACATTAAATTAATTTAGTAAACTTTCATCTCCATTTTAGTCAATTTTCTGGAAACAAAAGTCCAACTTTAAAGAAAGGAAAAGGTCAGATACTAGAAGCAATAATAGAATAAAGAATAAAGTGAAGAATAAAAGGATTAATTTGTATTACTATGTCAAATCAATCAATCAACAAGAATTTATTAAGTACTTAATGGTACCAAGCACTGGACCAGAGGCTAGATTCAGCAGTACAAAGAACACTCACTATGGAGTCAAAGGATCTGTGTTCAAATATGATTTCTGATACTTATTACCTGAGTGTAGCAAAATCAACATCTACTGTTAACCTGGTCCAGAACAATGGTGTTACATCAGCTGCAGTTGTTGTACAGCTGCAAATTGACAAGACATAGCCAAATACTCTTAAAAGCCAATGAAATTATCATTGAGATTTAATGGGTCTTATTATGGGTGACATTTGGGTGGTCCATCAAGGTGATTAGGGAAATGTATGTCCTAGATTTTGGTGAGATGGCATCTGTATGGACACTTACAGAAACCATTACATCAGTTATTGTGGTAAAGTCAAGTAGAAACCCTTAGAATTGCCCAAGTTATCTCATGTCATTAACACCAAACAATAATGGGTCTTAGAAGGAATGAAAATTATTTGCGGGGTGGAGCCAAGATGGCAGAGGAAAAGCAGTGACTTGCTAGAGCTCTCCCCCAAACCCCTCCAAATACCTATAAAAAATGGCTCTAAACAAATTCTAAAGCATCAGAATCCACAAAAAAAAAAAAAGAAAAAAACGAAGTTCCAGCCCAAGACAACCTGGATGGCTAATAGGAAAGGTATATCGTGCCAGGCTGGGAGAGAAGCGCAGTTCGGCATGGGCGCGCAGGCCGCAGCGACCCTGGAGCAGGCCTCAGAGGACTGAATCGCAGGCAGCTATGGTGGTTTCCAGACTTCTCAACCCACGAACGCCAAAGACAACTTAGAAGGTCAGTGGGAAAAGTCTGTGACTGTGTGCGGTGAGGGAAGAAGCTAGGTCTCAGCCACCCCGATGGCAGCGGCTGCTTTCTGAGCTTCCAGCCCACAGACTGAGGGAGAATCAAGTGGCTGATCAGAGGGGGATTGCAGGGACCTCTTTGCCAGTGCTGAGGCAGGAATCTCTTGCTTTGCCCATGCTTGGATCTGGGTCACAGTTCTGAGGGGCGGTCCTGGGGCAAGGAAGAGAGGTGGAGCTTGTTGGGGCAGTGGACAGGAAATACCTCACCCCTTATCATACCACCTTGGAAGAACTGACACTTTTCAGGTCCCTAGAAGTATC
>NW_020954671.1:5581308-5591032 GCF_900497805.2 Vombatus ursinus | reverse complement strand
AGATAGATAGATAGATAGATAGATAGATAGATAGATAGACAGATGGATGGAGGGCATAGGGTGAGTTGAAGATGAAGGGCTCATATCTGGAGAATAAAATTAAGAGTGAGAGAGGATTATACTAGGAGAAGGAGAAAGGGAAACATAGAACAGGGTAAATTATCTCACAAAAAAAAACAGAAAAGGCTCTTACGGTGGAGAGGAAACGGCGGAAGGTGAGAGGGAATGAGTGAATCTTATTCTCACAGGATTTGACTTAAGGAGGGAATAACATACACACTCAATTGAGTATGGAAATGTCTTACCCTACAGGAAAATAGGAGGGGAAGGGAACAAGAGAGTAGGAGAATGATAGAGAGGAGGGCAGATTGGGAAACGGGGTAATCAGAAGCAAATACTTCTGAGGAGGGACAGGGTCTTTTAATGTTTTAAACCCTTAAAAGAAAGAATAGAATAAATGGGGGGTGGGCGGGATAGGATTAAGAGAAATACAGTTAGTTTTTCACAGCATGTCTACTATGGAAGTGTTTTGCATAACTGCACATGTATAGCCTATATTTAGTTGCTTGCCTTTTCAATGAGGGTGGGTGGGGAGGGAGGAAGGGACAAAATTTGGAACCCACAGTTTTAAAAACACATGCTTAAAAAAAATGTTTTCACATGCAACTGGGAAGTAAGAAATACAGGAAATGGGCTACAGAAATCTATCCTGCCCTACAGGAAAACAGAAGGGGAAAGGGGGGAGAGATAGCAGGGAAAGCAGACTAGGGGAAGGGGTATTCAGAATGCATGCCATCTTGGGGTGGGGGGAGGGGCGAGATGGGGTGAAAATTTGGAACTGAAAATCTTGTGGAAGTAAATGTTGAAAACTAAAAATTAAAAAAAAGAATTAAAAAAATAAAAAGAAAATTATTTGCTTGATTGTGATGGACAAATAGGAAGCTGGAGTACTTTGTAATTGATACCACTTCCACTTACATAAGTCCTAGTGAGGAAGGCAAATAGCAACTGACAGCTTAAAATGGACTATAGGAAACTAAAAGTCATCTAACTAGTGGCTAAGGACATTGCTGACTTCTACAACATGGTGGAATTCACATTCGCAGTGAGTGGTATGGACTTGTTGACCTCACTAATGCTTTTTTATCTATCTATTGCTGTGGCTAAAACTACCCAGTAGCAGTTTGTTTTTACCTAGGAAAGAGTCCTACATACCTTCACTGCCTTTCACCCACCTACCTGCAACAATATAGTAGACAGAATCCCCAATTCCTGAGGACACTGATACGCACTACCACAGTGATGACATGTTGACCCTCTGAGGGGTACATGTTTTGGTGCTTTCTGTTCAAAGGATGAACCAAGCTGAGCAGAGTCTTTGGCAGGCATCAAGAAATGGCCATATTAAACAAGTGTTAAGTCTTCTGGAGCCACAGGCTTAACAGAATGTCATTCTCTCTATAACACTTTTGAAAAGCAGTTGCTCAGCAATCTAGGTGCCCTGTTGGATAGAGAACTAAAATGGAAGTGAAAAGGACCTGAGTATGAATACTACCTGAAATGTTTACTGCCCGTGTGACCTGGACAAGTCTGTTAACTTCTCATGGTCTCAATTTCTTTATCTGTAAAATGTGAAAAATAATAAAGCCTCTCTTACAACCTTTTTGTAACCATCCAATGAGATAATATATATGAAGTGCTTCGCAAAACATTAAAATTCCGTTTACATAATCATTAGCTATAATGAAAAGAAAGTCATTGTAGCATTTCTACAAATCCACAAGAGAAGAGAAAGAGGCTCAGTAGGAGACAGACAAGCAGGGAAACTTTAAAATTAACATATTGAATTTTTTTATTAATACAAGCTGTACTAAGAGAGATTTGTGGCTTTGTGTACAATCCTCTTATTCTATCCTCCTGTGTATATGGAAAGGTTCATGTTTATTGATGTTTGTCAAGTTAAGAATAACAAAAAAAAAATGTTTTAAGTAGTTACTCGCCAGTTCTTGGGCCCTGTTGCTACTGAACAGACGTTTCAGTCACATAATCATGCTTTTTTTCAGAGTTTTCTATTGTGTTGGGTTATGTAAGATAGCTCCTCTAACAAGATGGATAAAGCACAAGAGGCCTCTGCTGTTTAATGAAAAAGGTATTTCCAAGATTGAACTCACTCATAAGTGTTAGTAACCTTTTAGAAGAGGCTGACTGGGTCAAAGACTGAGGCCTGCAGTTTCTGCTCCAACAACCTACTTCTCTGCCAGACCAGTGGCCCCTGAATACAAGACCTGTCTCCTAAGGATTGCCACTTTGCCTGATTTATCAATGAACCTAAAAGAGGCTAAAACAGGCGGGTGCAACTGGAATGTGGCAGCCATTAATCCAGTAATGGGGAATATTCTGAAGGATGGAGATCCTGCTAAGTTCTCCCAGTGGGCTGAGCTGCAAGCCGCTAAGCTAGTATGTAAGAAAGTTTTGAGGTATAAAGTAAGATCCTCATCAGTCCATTAACAAATATTTGGCACTTATTATGTGCTAGACAGTATGTGAGGGACTGGGGATACGAAAAGAATTGAACAATCTTACCCCAAATGAGCTTACATTCTAAAGATGAGGGGAGGTGGAATACACACACACACACATACACATACACAAACACAGCATAAATATAAAGTAAATAAACACAAATTTATACAAACTAATTAATACAAGGTAATTTAGGAGGGAGTTGATAGCAGCTGAGAGGATCGTGAAAGGCTTCACGAAGGCTTGATGGTGCTTGAGTGATGTCTTCAAGGAAGACAAAGACTATGAGGCAAAGGTAAGGAAGGAGTGCATTCTAAGCACAAGGATAGGCATTACCAAGGCTAGACGGGAGATGGAGTGTCAAGTGTGAGGAAGAGAGAGAAGGCTCTACCACCAATTCAGATATGTCAGCCATGACACCATATGAAACGATGAACAATAGCTTGGTCATTACGCCCTCACCACAAGGGTTGTTTACAGGATGAATCAACAAAATCCTAGGAAGGGAGAAGTTTCTCCAATCCAGTTATTTCTTAGCTATGACCTTAAAGAATGCTTATCTAATGTGAACAAATTGCTTTTAGACACTGTCCTGGTATATGTTTCTATATAGACCTTCATTATTCCATTCTCCGAGTAAAGTCAGGTCCTCCTGACTCCAAGACTGGAGCTCTATCCACTGTACCACCTAGCTGCCCCAAGGTATCTTACTTTCTAATGACACATGACAGGTAAAAGAGTCTCTGCATAACAATGATGTTGTTGCTGTTCAGTAGTTCAGTCGTGCCTAACTCTTTGTGACCCCATGGACTACAGCATGCCAGGCCCTTCTATCCTCTACGATCTCTCGAAATCTGTCCAAGTTCACATTTGTTGTCATCTCATTCTCTGCTGTCCCCTTTTTCTTTTGCCTTCAATCTTTCCCAACAACAGGGTCTTTTCCAATAAATCCCATCTTCTCATTTGATGTGGCCAAAGTATTTAAGCTGCAGCTTCAGTATTTAACCTTCCAGTGAACAGCCTGAATTAATTTTTTTAAGCACTGACTGATTTGATCTCTTGGCTGTCCAACAGTCTCTCAAAGTCTTTTCTAGCACCATAATTTGAAAGCATTCATTCTGTGGCACTCAGCCTTCCTTATAGTTTAACCATTACAACTATACATTGCTACTGGAAAAACCACAACTTTGACTATATGGACCTTGGGCAACAAGGTTCTATCTCTGTTTTGTACTGTGCTGTCCAGATTTACAGCTTTCCTTCCAAGGAGCAAATGTCTTTTAATTTCATGGCTGCATTAGCTGTCTGCAGTGATTTTTAGATTCAAGAATATAAACTCTGACACTGATTCCATTTCTTGTCCCTCTATTTGCCAGAAAGTGATGGGACCAGTTGCCAAGATCAAGTTTTTTTGATGTTAAGCTTCAAGCCAGCTTTTACACTTTCCTCCTTCATCCTCATCGAGAGGGTTAAGCCTTCTTCACTTTTTTGCCATCAGTGTGATATCAATTATATATCTGAGATTGTTGATATTTCTCCAAGCAACCTTAATTCCGGCTTGTGATTCATCCAACCTGGTATTTCACATGATGTATTCTGCATATAAGTTAAATAAGTAAGATGATAATGATACAGCCTTGTCATGCTCCTTTCCAATCTTAAACCAATCAGTTGTTCCATGTTTGGCCTCTAATTATTACTTCTTGGCCCACATACAGGCTCCTCAGGAGATAAGTAAGATGATCTGGTAGTGAGGAATTGTCACAATTTGTTGTGATCCATACAGTCAAAAGCTTTAGTGTAACCAATGAAGATGAAGTAGATATTTTTCTGGAACTTCCTTGCTTTTTCACACATAATCCAGCAAATGTTGGCAATCTAATCTCTAGTTCCTCTGCCTCTTCAACAACCAACCTGCTCTTCTGGTAATTCTTGGTTCACATACTGCTAAAGCCCTGTTTGCAGAATCTTAATCATAACCTTACTACCATGAAAAATGAGCACAACTGTTTAGTAATTTGAACATTCCTTGTCCTTCTTTGGGATTGGGACATAAAACTGATCTTTTCCAGTAATGGCCACAGTTGTGTTTTCCAAATTTGCTGGCATATTGAGTGCAGCACTTTAACAGCATCATCATTTATGGTTTTAAGTAGCTCAGGGGAAATCCCACTACCTCCAATAGCCTTATTATTAACAATGCTTCCTACACTTCCTACACTTGACTTCATTCTCCAGGTTGTCTGGCTCTAGGTCAGTAACCACATTGTTGTGGTTATCACTGGTGATGTTAAGATCTTCTTGAATAGTTCTTTTGTGTATTCTTGCCATGTCTTCTTAATCTCTTCTGCTTCGATTAAATCCCTACCATTTTTGTCTTATATCATGCCCATTTTCTTGAAGACATCTATTGTCTTTCCTATTTTCTTGTTTTCTTCTATTTGTTTGCATTGCTCATTTAAGAAAACTTTCTTATCTCTCCTTGCTATTCTCTGAAATTCTGTATTCAATTGGGCATATCCTTCCCTTTTCCCTTTCCTTTTTTCCTCAGCTATTTGTAAAGCTTCATCAGACAGCCATTTTGCTTTCCTGCTCTTCTTTTTCTTTGGAATATTTATTGTTGCTGACTCATGAACAACATTGTGAACCTCTGTCCATAGTTCTTCAGGTACTCTATCAGACCTAATCCCTTAAATCTATTCATCACTTCCACTTCACATTCTTAAGGGATGTTATTTAGGTCATACCTATAAGGGTCTGATGGTTTCCCCTACTTTCTTCCATTTAAGTCTGAATTTTATAATAAGAAGCTCATGATCTGAGCCACAGATATCCGAGCCTTGTTTTAACTGACTATATAGCGCTTCTCCACCTCTGGTTACAAAGTATATGATACATTTGATTTTGGTATTGACCATTTGGTGATATCCATGAGTAGAGAAGTCACCTTTTGAGCTGCTGAAAGATAGTGTTTGTTATGACCAGAGAATTAACTTGACAAAACACTATCAGTCTCTACCCTGCTTCATTTTGTATTCCAAAGCCAAATTTGCATGCTATTCCAATTATTTTTTATTTCCTACTTAAATATAACTATGGTGAGCATAAATTCACCAGGATGAAAGAGAATAACTTAGTAGATTTGGTGGGAATCCTGAGTTCCTAGATAAAGATGAGGGAGAATCTTTATCCAGTCCCCACTGAAGGAGGCATCTTATCAATTAAGGCCTCCAAGGAGGATGGCAAATCTGTATGGTGTACTAGAGAACACAGTTTGGATGATGGTAAGCAAGGAATTTCTGTACAAGGGCAAGCTGCATTCAAATTTATAACTTATTAGGTACCTTACTACAGATAACTCATACCACTTTACATCAGGAGGGTAACTATTAATTGCAAAGATTTTTCTATCATCACCTCTTGATTAGGCTCCCAGAGATCAGACTGGTCAGAACCAATTGGTCACCTTTTAAAATAGGTTAGTCCTGAGTTTTTTTGTTAGCAAACTAGGGAAAGATTTGGATCCTTATGAAGACTGAGTGATGTACCTACATGATGTTGTTTTCCCATGGACCAAATCTTTGGGACACAGTGCTTCTGAAGAGCCAGGAGAGGCAGAGAGATACACATAAAGCCTTGTTTCTTTGATCTTGGTTTTCCTCCATGTTCAATCTCTATTTATATTTTATTGTACTCTGTCATTGGGTATATGCCCAATGACATATGCCCCTTCTAACCAACTATACCCCAGTATGGAACCGGGGGGACGAGAGAAAGGGGAGATATATCCAAATGAACTAATGCTGTATTCTTGCTGAGTATTCTTTTACATACTAATATTGAATAAATTTTTTGTTCATTGCTGTGTGGTCTTTGACTTTCCTTCCAGTCCCCCAAGCCTGAATGCCAGAAAAGCCTAAGTCAAGCCTAGCTCTAAGCAGCACTGTGCGTGACAGGACAAATCTCTTAACATCCCTGGGCCTCAGATCAGGTTAGATGCTTCTGAAGTCCTTTCCTATGAAGTCTTTTTCCTATGAGCCTATAGTGTACCTCAAGGAACTTATGTATTATAAGCTATGGATACAAAATAAATTAAAGGGAGAAGGGGGTGGAATTTGGAAGGGAAGTCTTAGCAGCCAGAGTATCAAAAAAAAGCCTCACAAAGAAAGACAGTTATTTAAGTTAGGCTTTGAAAGAAGCTAGGAAAACTAAATGACACAAATAAAAAAGGAATGCCATCCAGAAACCAGGTTTGTGCCAAGGCACAAAAATGGGAGATGGAATATAATATGTGAAGAATACACGATTAGCTACAACACAGAGTATATGAAGGGAAAAAATGTATAATTAGTGTCATAAAGTAGGATGGAATCAGATTGCAATGGGCTTTAATTGCCAAATGGAATGGTTTACATTTTATTCTCAAAGCAACTGGGAGCCATTGGAGTTTTTTGAGCAGAGGAGTGAAATGGTCAGACCTGCGCTTTAGAGATATCACTTTGGTAGCTGTATGTAGGACAGTTTGGATACAGAAGAGAACTAAGACAGAAATATCAATTAGGAGGTAATGAAATAGCCTGGGCAATGAACTAGGGTGATGGCTGTGTGACTGAAGACAAGGTACAGTGTGGAGATAGAATCAAGGTCAGAGTACAGAATAGGCATAGAAAATAGTGGGAAGTTCTCTAGTCCAGCACTTCTTAAATTGTGGGTCATGACTCCATATGGATTTACAAAGCCCTGATCTAGACAACTCTTTTTCCTGGTCTCCCTATGATCTATTTTTCCTTTTCTCAAATATTCCTTTCAATATCCCCAAGGATTCTTAATATTTCTACCATGGTTTCCCTTAAAGGCAAAAATATGGGTAATAAAACAAGTTAGTTTTTTTATTTTTATTTGACTAATGACCAAACCAAAAAGAATAAGTTGAAATTAAAATAAAGTTAAAGAAAAGAGGAAGCTGTAGTAGAAATAGAATTAGAATACTCACTGAACCTGAATCTTAGTCTTGGCTTCATAACAAACTACGTAAAATGAATATATCTGAACCTCAGACTTCTTATCTGTAAAATGAGATAGGTGGACATGATCTACAAGGTACCTTTCAAATCTGCAAATATAGGAGCCTATGTCCTGGAGGGGCCTAAACCCAGACAATTCTCAATCATCTGCCGAGTAACCTGGATGTTTTCCAGTTCTGACGCAGTGGAGTGCACAGTCTAATAATTCTACCTAATCATGGTCTGGAAAAAAAAGGAACTCTGTGGAGCTAGTCCAAATCTAGGACTAATTTACTAAAGTTGAAAACTTTCATTCCTCAGAGATTTTAAAGAGAAGAACAGAAACTCAATTGTCTGGAATGGATTAGATGAAGTCTTTCGAGAAATATTAAAAAAAAATCCTTAGTGGATTGTACCATTCGTTGCTGCCTCATTTTCTTTGCCAAATTTTTGTGCAGGGGCATGATGGTAACTATTCAGGATTGGGAGTGATGAGGGAAGAATATTTTCTGTGGCCACATGTAGAAAATTGTAATAGTTAATTTCATAATAACGAATGAGGAAGAAAAGTAGACACCATCTACACAGAACAATTTTTAAAATGTATGTACAGAAGATAGAGGATTGCATACGTGTACATCTATAATGAGGCATACATATATATATATGTTTGTATATATGATAAATATAAAAAGAATTACATATTCCTGTAAGAATAGGATCATGAACAATAAAGCTTGGAACAAGCTAAAGCTGGCAATAAATGTAATGGGTAATAAAGTGAAGATACTTTTTTCAGCCAAACTAGAGGCTAGAGGAAGATCAAAAAAATGGTTAGCAATGCTCTTAACAGATGGGACAACGTGTACAATATTAATTGATCACAGAGAATGCAAAATTCCTCAACTCTTATTTCACTGGACCAAAAATGGTTAAAGAAATTGAAACCCAGAATAAATGGACAGATAGTAAAAGAACATCTAACCACCCTCAATGAGTAAACTGGCCCAAATGGACTACATACGACAAGAACTAAAGGATGTGACTTTTGAACTGCCACTAATGCCTAAAAAATTGTGAAGAACAGGAAAGGAATTACAGGACTAAAGAAAGACAAATATAATCTTGATTTTTCAATAAGGGGAAGAGAATAGGTTCCTTTAAACCAGAGAAGTCAAACACCACAAGCTGCAAGCAATCAGAACCAAATTAAAACATAATTAGGAATTACTTTTAAAAATAAATCAAAATACAATAAAATATAGATAGATAATGTGGGGTTTTCTTCAGGTTGGCAGGGATCCTTATATAATTAGTGGCCCCCATTTTTATATGGGTTTGACACCACTGCTTTAAATTATAGTTAGGTGAACTAACTTCTCTTCTGGCAAAATTCTAGACTGTATTATTAAAGGAAAAAAGCAAGTGCATTCCAGGAATTAGAAACAGCTAGTGCAAAGACACAGAAACAAGAATCTGGGTGCTAAGTATAAGAAACAACAAGGGAAAAAACAGCAACTGCATTACAGAGTACACGGAAGGAATAATGTGCAAAAATGATGGAGAGGTAAATTGGGACCAGGTCGTGAAAAACTCTAAACACCAAAAAGAGAAGTTTCTATTTGATCTTAGAGATTATAGAAAGCATAGTATACTGAACAGGAAAGGGACATGGTTAGATCTGTGCTTTAGAAAAATTACTTTGGCTGCTATGTGACAAATACATTATAGCATTATAAACTTAAGATAGGAAGATCAATCAGAAAACTACTGTTAACAGTCAAGAAGAAAAGTGATAAGAAGCCTGAAGTAGGATGATAGCCATCCAAGTGGAAACAAGGGAAAGGATTTGAGAGAAGATGTGGAGATGGAAATGACAAGACTTATACATAGGGCAGGTGGGAGTAATGAGTTAAGGACTACACTAGGAAATGAACAGGACCACTGCACCCTCAATAGTAACAGAAAGGGATGAGTTTGGAAGGAAACTGAGACCCTTTTAGGGCACCAATTCAAAATGTATAACAGGCATTGGCTGATGCCAAACTGGGACTCCAGAAAAAATAAGAGGCATCTTATATGGATCTGGAGGTCATCAAAAGTGACAACTAAACCCAAGGGAGATCCTACTACTAAACATATAACCCAAGGGAGGTCAAAAAAAAAAAAAAAAAAAAAAAAAAAAAAAAAAAAAAAAA
>NW_020954671.1:5578369-5581282 GCF_900497805.2 Vombatus ursinus | reverse complement strand
CTCCAAAGTAGCACCTTTTCTGGTGACAAGGAACTTCAGAAAAGAAATAGGTACATATATTCATTGAATGGGCAATGGTTAAACAAACTGTAATAAATGAATAGAATTGAATGGAATATTAAGGAATGCTAAGAATTCAGAGAAAGATGGAAAAAATTTATATTAGCTTATTTGGAGTTAAACAGAATCAGGAAAAAATAGCAAAGTAAACCAAAAAAAACCCCAATAAAACAAAATTAAACATCATATAATTATAATAATCAACTGCAGCCTCAAAGAAAAAATGCACCCCTCTCCTTTGGATGGGGAGGTGAAGAACTCTGGGTATAGAATATTGTATATCTGTCAAACACAATCAATATCTCTATTGGTTTTACTGAACTTTTTTTTTTTAATCTTAGTTATACAAGGAGCTTCACTGGGTGGGGCAGAGGGTATATTCAAAAGTGAATGCAATATAAAAAAAGGCACTAATGAAGCTTTTAAAAATAAAAATAATAAATGTATGGGTATTCCCCAATAAATGATTTTTTTAAAAATAGGAACAGTTTTCATAAGAATAACTGAAAACTATAAATGACATGAAAACATCTTCCAAACCACTAATGAGAGAAACACAAATTAAAATAGCTCTGCACATGAATTTGCCCCTTACATATTGTAAATTGGCAAAGATGGAAAAAAATGTCAACACTGTATTTTGAAGCAAGTGTAGTAAGACAGCACACTAATCCACTGGCAGACTTATGAACTAGTTTAGCTGTTTTGGGAAAAACAATTTGGAATTACAAAGAAAAGTGACTCTTCATACCTATAGACCAAGTGATCCCACTGCTGGGCATATAATACAAGTAGGTCAGATAGAAATAAAGGCCCCAATTTATTTATAATAGCAGCACGTTTTGTGGGAGCAAAGAACTGGAAACCAAGCAGGTACCCATCAGCTAAGGAATGAGTAAACAAATTGGTATATGGATGTAATGGAATACTGTTGTAGAATAAGAATACTGATGATACAAAATTCAGAAAAATACAGGAAGATTTTCTAAGAACTGATGTGGAATGAAGTAAGCAGAATCAGAAGAACAATATATACAACAACGACAACTGTTAAGAACATTGTTTCCTTAAATCTATATCTATATTCCAAAATCTATATCTCTTCTATTTCTCCTTAATAATACAAGTTACGTTCCTTGGGACTAACAAGCAAAATCAATTTAACTCCCTCCCTAATCATTCCCTCCACCCTATTTATTTTACTGATGCTTTTTGTGAAAAAGCATCTTTTTCGACAATTATGTTTTCTTTTTCTTTTTCTTTTTTTTTTCAGGCAATTGGAGTTAAGTGACTTGCCCAGGGTCACACACCAGTTACAGCTAGCAAGTGTCAAGTGTTTGGTCTGAGGCCATATTTCAACTCAGGTCCTCTTGACTTCAGGGCTGGTGCTCTATCCACTGTGCCACCTAGCTGACCCCACAATGATGTTTTCTAATGACACTTTCCCACCCCACTAGAACGTCCTTTGTAACAAATTAGTGCAATTAAGACAATCAAATCACTACACTGATCATGTCACAGAGCATATCCATACCTGCAGCCTAACATCTTTCTATATAAGATAAGAAAGTGTTTCATCATCAATCCTCTGCAGTCAAGCAAATTTCCACATTAATCATGACTACAAGAAATTGGGAAAATACTAGTAACCTCAACCATTCATTTTGAGTAGATTACTTCTGAGTATGAGTTTATATAAACCTACACATATGTCTCTTTAAAACAGAGGTTCTTAACCTGGGTGTATATAATTGCTTTTTTAAATATATTTTGATAACTGTACTTCAATAATTGTTTCCTATTTTATGTTTTTTAAGACATGATTCTAAGAAGGGATTCATAGGTTTTCCCAGACTGTCAGAAGGAGCCATGACACAGAGAATGCTAAGCATGCCTCTCTAAAGGACAAGGAGGGAGGTGGAGCCAAAATGGTGGAGGAAAGGCAGGGACTCACCTGAGCTCTCCCCAAATCCCTCCAAATAACTTTAAATAATGACTCTAAACAAATTCTAGGGCAGAATGAAACAAAAAGACAGAGTGAAACAATTTTCTAGCCTAAGACAAGTTGGAAGGTCAGCAGGAAAGGTCTGTTGCACCAAAGTCAGAGAGGCGTACAGGACACACCAGCACAGACAGGGCCCCAGCAAACCAGGAGCAGGCCTCGGAGCAACTGAATCAGTGACAGTAGTGGCAGTTTCCAAAACTCTCAGCCTCTAATAAATACCAAAACTATTAAAACCACAAGTAAATGATCAGTCCACAAGCATTTATTAAAAGCACACAATGAAGATGATGAATAGATACTGTAAATCCTGTATCTTTTAAGTTTATAAAATGCTTTCATATTCTGATCCTCAAAAATAACCTTTTAAAATTTGATGGGGAAGTGTTGTTAGACTCTACTGCTTACTATATATGCCCCCTCAGACAAGTTACCTTTGGCCTCTGTTTTCTCATCTGTAAAGTAAGCATAGGCTGCATAATTTCTAAGGTCCCTACTGGCTCTAAACATATGATAAAAATAATAATGATAGCTGACACTCCTACATAAAGCTCTAAGGTTTGTAAAGCACTTTATATACATTATTTCATTTGATCCTTACAAAAACCTTCTGAAGTAGGCATTATTATTTTCTCCATTTCAGAAACAAGAAACAGGTCCAGAGAAGTCCAGTGACCTGCTATGGAAAAGAAGGCAAGCATCTGAGGCAGGATTCAACTCCAGGTCTGTCTGGCTATTCACTACATCATTGCTGCCTCCTATAAGCCTTACTTCACAGAGCATAAAATTGAAATGCCACAGGGAATGAATCAGGAGACAAGGACTTTGTGGTGGATTTCACCTGAGAATAG
>NW_020954671.1:5578252-5578331 GCF_900497805.2 Vombatus ursinus | reverse complement strand
TCATCACACTGGGAAGTCACTTTCTCTAGGAAAACACTCTATGTTGGCACAGAAGAATGTTAGTATGAGTTCTCAGGAT
>NW_020954671.1:5565760-5578197 GCF_900497805.2 Vombatus ursinus | reverse complement strand
AGCTCAGCAAGCATTTACAAGTGGTAAGGAAAACAGAGGCAGAAGTAAGATGGAACAACCTTTGGCAAGTACACTGGATACACGATTTAGGGCACAGGAAATTTCTACCACACCACTGCCTCTCTCTGACATCGGTTTCCCAGTAAATTGGTATTTTCGAAAGTGAGACAACAGGAAAATCAAGGAAGTATTGGGCAAGATCTACAAAGATAACCGAAGAAAAATCAGATAGAAGACAGAGCTCAAATATAGTTATTTAAGAAGTTTTTATCCTCATGAAGGGCACAAAATGAATAAAGAAAAATAAGAGACAACCCATGCATCAGATATAAAATAAGAATAGAAAGAAAGAAAAGAGAACTAATGGGGACAAGACAAAGAAAAACTTATTGGAAATGGGAAATTTTTAAAATTACTAA
This sequence comes from Vombatus ursinus, assembly GCF_900497805.2. Taxonomy (NCBI): domain Eukaryota; kingdom Metazoa; phylum Chordata; class Mammalia; order Diprotodontia; family Vombatidae; genus Vombatus; species Vombatus ursinus. Next base: position 5,577,778 of record NW_020954671.1, on the reverse strand, counting down.
AAACAAGGTGTTGGCAGAAGGGGGAAGAAAATCTAATCATTTAACAAAGTGGGGGACGAAACTTGAGGGGGAGAAAAAGATAAATAAATAAAAGAAAAAAATTGATAATTTCAAGTCATGTCAAAAAGTAAATATTGAAAGGAGCATATGGGGTGTTCAGGGAAGACTAGCATCTCTGGTGTGAGGGCTATGGAGCCCTTTTCAGGGCTGATCATCACCTACAGCTCCAAGAAGCTATAGAATGCACAGCACCCACACCCCAGGTAAACTGTCTTGGCAGGCAGGTTAAATCAGGTTGAGGATAACCAACAGGCCTCAAACCCATCAGTGAGTTAGAGGGATGTCTAACCCAAACACATGAAGACTTCCCAGGAGAAATGGGCAAATGAGAACAATTTGCTCCAAAAGTCACAAAGGCAGCTGAAGCAGACGCTGTGGAGTGTTAAGAACTTAGTCAGACATCAAAGACACCAAGGTCATCCACTGCATCCTGGGCCATCATCAGTCATCCTGACTTTTGTCTTGCCACTGGACTTCAATGACTTTGGAAAAGAAAGTGAGGCTGATAGCTTTGTGCAACTCTGCCTCACTTAAATCCAATTTACAAGCAAGTCAAGACATGTCCCTAGAGGTAGGGGTAGAGGGAGTAGGAGTCATGGAGGTGAAAGGAGAAATCAAGTCTGGGGAAATGGTGTGGGGATTGGAAGAGTGAATTGATTAGGGATTAAACGATTTTTAATTAATATTAAAGGACTTGGGGAAAGGGAGGCAAATTAAAATCGGGGCAGAGAGGAAAGGGGGAAACCTGTGAACTATATCAAAGTAGTTCAAGCAAAACAAGTCCAAAAACAAAATAGTGACTTAAAAGAGGAAGTGAATTTAAGGCAAAACTAAATAAATAGCTGGAGGAAAACAGAAGCTCAGCAATCTTAATTTTAAATATGAAAGGGATAATAATCTAATAAAACTAAGGAAGGATAAAATGGATAAGGAAATAAAATCTAAATAATTTTTGCAATAAGAAATATACCTAAAAAAGTAAAGCCACAAACAAAATAAAAGTGACAGGCTAGAACAAAATTGACCAAGCATCAGGTAAAATTTAAAAAAGAAAAAAAGGAGTTCCAATAATGCTATTAAAATGAAGCAAAAATAAAATCTGAACTATCAAGAGAAAAAAAAAAACAAGGAAAACTTGTTTCATAAAGAAATCATAACTGATGAACCAATATCTCAATCTTAAGCATATATAGATGAAATGGCATAGCATCTAAACTCATAAAGGAAAAGTTGACCTGGTTGCAGTAAAATTAGATTATACAATAATAGGCTGAAGTAGTTAATATTTTTCTCTCAGATCTGGACAAGTATTTTTAAAAGATAAACAAAAGGAAAGATATAAATCTAAAGAAACTATTGGAAAACATAAAGCTTATGGTGCTTTCTCAATGGGAACATTAAGAGATACATAATATAAATAAATTTCTACAAATATATTATCTAATATATTCAGAATATCATGGTACTTTTATGAAAGAAATTATTTCAATTATTAAAGATAAATTATTTTAAAATTATTAAAAAAAATACCAAACACATCCTTTAGAGACCATAATGCAAGAAAAACAGCACTTAATATAGGGAACACAAGCAAAATATACAGCTCTAAATGGAGACTTGATGATGACATTATAAATAAGTGGGTCCAAAAATGAATCATGAGACAAATTAGAAACTAGGTGAAATAGAATGATAGTGATTTGTAGCTGAATTGATCATGAGAAGGAAAATAATTATATCCCTAACAACAAACAAAAGAGGGAATTGTGAATATGATTTTTATTATAAACATGAAAATTTTAAACAATTTAAAAACAAATTTAAAATGAAGAGAAATGAAAAAATTTGAAAATTAGAAAAGAAATAGATTAAAAAAAATTAAACCATAGAACTGATGATCAAAGCTGCTCCTATGAAAAGAGTTACAAAATAGACGTCTTTAGCTAACTTGATTAAAAAGAGGAAGGAAAATCAATTAACCAAAACCAAAAATGAACACAGAGAAATCACAAGAGATAAAAAAAAATCTAAAGTTCTCAAGGGAAGAAACTGAGGCCATCTCTAGCTATATGGAAAAAAAAATGTTGCAAATCAAAGTAATTATGAGGTTCCACCTCATATCCATCAGATTAGGAAAAATGACAAAGAAAAAAAAAAGGAAATGGCACATTGGGATAGCTGTAAGAAAAAAAAAAGATAAATTTATATACTCTTGAATTGATCCAACCATTCTGGAAAGCAATTTGGAACTATGCACCAAGTTATGGCATTTGACTGAGTTATACCACTGTTAGGCCTAACCCCCAAAGAGATCAAAGAAAGAGGAAAAAGTCCTATGTGTAAAAAAATAGATTTGTTGTAGCTCTTTTTGTGGTAGCAAAACATTGGAAACTAAAGAGATGCCCATCAATTAGGGAACAGCTGAAAAAAACTATCATAAGGAATGTAATAAAATATTATACTATAAGAATTTAGGGAAAAGACAGTTTCAAAGAGACATGGCAAGAATTGTATAAACTTATGAGTAAAATGAGCAGAATCAGAAGAATTTGTACATTAAGATAATTTTAAAAACCAATTCTAAAAGACTTAAGAATTATTAGAAAGATCAGTCATGATTCCAGAGGACTGATAAAAGAAAACATGGCCCATCTCATGACAGAGACAAAACAGACTAATATATAGGATAAAAAATTAATTTTTGAATGTCACCAAATTTGTATTTATTTCTTCCTATTTTTTTCCCTCTTTCATTTCAGTCAGTAAGGGGAGGTGGAAAGAAATAATGAATGTCTGTTAATTGAAAAAAATTATAAAGTTTGAAGAAAGAAAAAGCATAGTAGCATAGACCTTTCAGTATAAAGTAAAAAATTCAAAAGGCATAAAAATGCATTAATTTATTGTTTCAAATAACTAAGTATCTACAAAAATACAGTACTGAGGCAGAACCAAGACGGTTAAGCAGTAAGAAGAGCAATAAGCTCCCCCCAAAAAACTACTCCAAAGAGATCTAGAAAAGACAACAGACTGAATCCTGAAGGGTAAATTGAAGAAAAGGTCACAGTGAGTCATTCTGCCAGTTCAAGTCAGCATAAGGAGAAACAACAGGTCTCTGGACCCTGGGGACAAAGTCTGACAACCAAGAGCTGTAGAGGACACTCTGGGGCCTATGGAAAAGGTTAAAAAAAGGTCTCAGATCTATACTAAAAAATCTTGACCTCACACAGGATACAGAAACAGCTGCCAACTGGCAATCTTTATCACCAAGCACCCAATTCCAGGTCAATTCCAGCTTCAAGTTCAGTCTGCTGCCTGCAAAACAGCAAACAGGGAAGGAATCTTAGACCAAAGAGGAGCATTCAGTTTTGTCAACAACAAAGCTTCCCAAGTGGTTAATGGGACTAAGTTAAGCAATGGTGTACTCTTATACAACCCAAACTTCGGTCAGGAATTCACAGAGCTCAGACCAGTGGGGCAACGATCAGACTACCCTGAATCAAACCAATATGAGTACACAGAAAGCTTACAGGTGCCCAGTCTGAGCTGTCTCTAAGATCTTAGGGTAATACAACAATTGATACCCCTAAAAAGTAGCAAATGGACCAATCTAGAGCTTCCTTCCAGAGGGGCACGGAGCCCAGACCTAACATCAAGTTACCCCACATCTAACATCCAGAAGCAGGCTGGAAGAACAACCAACCAACCAAACAAACAAACAAACAAAAAAATCCTGCTATAAAAGCTACTGTGGTGACAGGCATGCTCAAGATAAAAACAAAAAGAAGAGAATGACTACAAAATATCTAGAAGCAAAGCCTCAAAGAAAAACACAGTTTAAGCACAAACTCAATAAAATTTCTGGAAAAGATGAAAAGTGGGGAAAAAAATTTGTTTTTTTTTTAATCACTGAAATGAGAGTGCTAGGGAAAACATAAGAGCTTTATTAGAAAAGATTTGAAAGGGAATTAACAATTTGATAGAGGGATAAAATCTTACCCAAGCAACAAACTCCCAAAAAATTCCAACAGACCAAATGAAAGTCAATAACTCCATTTAAAAAAAAAAAATCAAAAGACAAAGACGAAGAAGAAGAAGAAAAAGAAGAAAATATAAGGTACCTCATAGCGAAAACAACTTAAAAAATGACTGAGGAGAAAAAATTTAAAATTCACTGGACTACCTGAAAGTCACAATCAAAAAAGAACTCAGACATCAGATTTCAAGAAATCTTAAAACTGCCCAGATCTCTTAAAACCTCCTAGAAAAAAAAAAAAAACCCAAAAGGAAAACTCCCAAGAACATTACTACCAAAATTCCAGAGTTTCTGGGTTAAAGAAAAAATACAGCAAGCAGTCAGAAAGAAAGAATTCAAGTACCAAGAAACCACAGACAGGATCACACACAATGTAACAGCCCCAAACAATCAATAAATTAATCAATAAACATTTATTAAGCACCTTCTTTGTGCCAGGCCACCATTACAAAGAAAATGAATGTTGAAATATGATATTCCAGAAGGCAAAGAATACAGGTTTACAACCAAGAAAAACTTGCCCAGCAAAACCAAGGATAATCCTACCAGGGAAAAATGGATCTTTAATGAAATAGAGGACTTCCAAACATTCCTGATAAAAAGACCAGAGCTGTGAAGAAACTCTGAAGTTCAAATACAGGAGTTAAGAGAAACAAAAAAGGTAAACAAGCAAATAATGATAAAGCACTAAACAGAGATGAATGATTTACATTCTAATATGGGGAAATGACACATGTATCCCTTCTAAACTCCATTTGGCATTTGCAGGGTTAAGTACAATGCATCTGTAAAAATATAAATTGGAACAGCTGGTCTATCACACAACCTAATCAACCTAACCACAATGGTCTTTTTGTAAGGTCTCTATTCCTAGCTAGTCTTTCCATTAAGAAGATGCCCAACAGCTGGCCTGCCTATACGTTTCCCTGAGGCAGGGTAGTAGAAACATCACTTGTCACAAATCTGGGGCTTCACAAGTAAGCAGCAAGGAATTTTGAACAAATACCAAATCAAGAGAATCGAGCAACAATAAAATGAGGAGCTTTCCTGCCACTTCCCTAAAGATTGCCAGGAGTCTTCTTCTTTTCCCTGAAAATGTCCACTGTAGAGAAGGAGCTGGCTATCATCGTGGTCACATAACTCCTTCTGACTTTGACAAGAGATACATGTTAAAAAAAAAATGCTAAGTAGTTTCCACTTTCTTTAATAATGTTCTCAGCATACGACTCCCTAGGTACCTACTATCTCTACAAACTACTGACTCACTCATTGCTAAATAATTCTAAATATTGGATATCACACCATTCCCCCTTGAAAGTAATAGAGAACATGAAAAGACTATTTTAGAAAAGAACTGAAACATTAAGAATACAGTGAGATGCAATTACCTTTAAGTAAGAACCTTCAGTAAGACACCCAAAAAAAGTTTAAAGCATGTATTTCAAAAATATTAACTTGATGAGTTTTACCCCCAATAAAGACCAATTTTATTTCACAGTGATATATATTTTTGTTTCATGAGTTGTCATGACCAAAGAATTCATTACCAATGAACCCACCTACTAGTAATGAGCCTTCCACACTCAGGCTGCTCCAATGATATTTCAATGACTATACCTGAAGACTTTATAGCATCACAGAATTTGCCAGTGTTCTGGCTCCAATGTCACAGCCTTCAAGAACCCAAAGTCACTTTCATGACATGAGACACTAAAGTGCCTTAAATCCATAAACCAATGAAGAAGCACAAGGAACAGAATGCAGTTTATTTTAAATGAGTAACTATGCATAAGAGGCAGTCTGAGATAATATAAAACATAGATCTAGTACTGTAAGTAAACTCAGAGGCAAACTAGTCCAAACTCCCTCATTTTAAAGATAGGGAACCCAAAGCCCATCCAGGGAGATTAAGGGACTAAGTCACAAATGGGATTTTCAGCCAAATCCTTGTATTCCTGGGAGAATGCTCTTTGTAATACAACACACTGCCTACATAAAGGATATCATCAAGAAAGATCAATTATTGAAAAAGAAAGGGACCAGGACTATAACAAGAGCAAGCAATAACCAATCACAGCCTAAGTACAGTATGTATTATCCACACATATCAAGAGAGCTAAAGGCGAAGGTCTCCAGCATGTGGGGTAGACTCCCTGTGGATCTCTCTCTTCTTCTAGGACAGGGAAGACTGGCATGGAAAAAGAATGTGGGGATAAACAATGATTCACAGCACTGGAAAGTGAACCCACACTGAATAATAGCGCAGATCCATCCAAGTACTTGAAAAAGACAAATATGAAGGATTCAGAGAAACTTGTGAAGATTTCTCTGAACACAAACTGAGAACCCGGAGAGTGATTTCATGATAACCACAATGTCAAGAAAGACAAGTCTGAAAGACTTCAGAACTCTGATCAATGCAATAATTAATCATAACTTCAAAAGGATAATGATAAAGCATCTTTCCACCTCTTGGCAGAAAAGTCACAAACTAGATGATCAGAATCAGACATGCATACGCTTTCAGACATGACCAATGTGTTCTGTGTATTTGTTACAAAAGAGAGTTTCAATGAGGGGTGGGGCAGTTCAAGTGTGTTTCTTGTAAACAACACATACTGTTGGATTCTGGCTATTAATCCATTCAGTTATCCACTTCCATTTTATTGGCAAGTTCATCCCATTCACATTCACAGTTATGATTATTAACTATGTATTTTTCTCTATCCTTCTCCTCCATCATAAAAGCTCTGCTTTTTGCACTTTATATAAGATAATCTTCCCCATTTTTTCTGTCCCTTTCCCCTTCTCCCAGTGCATCTTTCTTTTTCACCCCTTAATTTGATTTTTTGGATATCATCCCATCATAGTCTTCTCACACCCATGCCCTCTATCTACATATACTCCTTCTAAATGCCCTAATAATGATAAAATACTTGGGAGTTATAATTGTCTTCCTTCCATGGAAGAATGTAAACATTTTGACCTAACTCCCTTAAGATTTCTCTCATGTTTACCTTTTTATGCTTCTCTTGAGTCTTGTACATGAAAAGCAAATTTTCTATTCAGCTCTGGTTTTTTTAATCAAGAATGCTTGAAAAGTCCTCTATTTGATTAAATATCCTTTTTTCCCCTGAAAGAATTATACTCAGTTTTTCTGGGTGGGTGATTCTTGGTTGTAATCCTAACTCCTTTGTCTTCCAGAATTATCATATTCCAAGCCCTCAAATCCTTTCATGTAAAAGCTGCTCATTCTTGGGGCAGCTAGGTGGCGCAGTAGAGCACCAGCCCTGGAGTCAGGAGGACCTGAGTTCAAATCCAGCCTCAGACACATAACACTCACTAGCTGTGTGACTCTGGGCCAAGTCACTTAACCCCAATCGCTTCACCAAAAATTTTTTTAAAATTTAAAAAAAAAAAAAAAACAACTGCTAATTCTTGTGTGATCCTGACTATGGCTCCACAATATTTGAATTGTTTCTTTCTGTCTACTTGTAATATTTTCTCCTTGACCTGGGAGCTCTGAAAATTTGTTGAGAATGTTCCTGGGAGTTTTCATTTTGGAATCTCTTTCAGGAGGTGATTGGTGGATTCTTTCAATTTCTATATTACCCTCTGGTCCCAGGATATCAGAGCAATTTTCCTTGGTAATTCCTTGAAATATATGCCATGTAGGCTCTTTTTTTTTTTTTTGATCATGGCTTTCAGATAGTCCAATAATCCTTAAGTTATCTCTCCTCAATCTATTTTCTAGGTCAGTTGTTTTTCCAATGAGATATTTCACATTTTCTTCAATTTTTTTTCATTCTTTTGATTGTGTTTTATTGTTTCTTGGTGTCATGGATCCATGAGCTTCCACTAGCCCAATTCTAATTTTTTAAAAATTATTTTCTTCAGTGAGCTTTTGGACCTCTTTTTCCATTTGGCCAATTCTGCTTTTTAAGGCATTCTTCTCTTCAGTGGATTTTTGTGCCAAGCTGCTGACTCTCTTTTCGTAATTTTCTTGCATCACTCCTTTCTTTACCCAATTTTTCCTCAACCTCTCTTGTTTAATTTTTTTAAATCCTTTTTGAGCTCTTCCAGGACTTCTTTTTTGGATCTGCTGCCAATTCACATTTCTCTTTGACACTTTCTTTGTAGCTGCTTTGACATTATTGTCATCTTCTGAGTTTATGTCTTAATCTTTCCTGTCACCACAGTAACTTGTAATGATCAGGTTCTTTTTTGTTTTTTTGCTCATTTTTCCAGCCTTTTTCTTGACTTTTTACTTTATGTAAAAGTTAGGCTCTATTCCCAGGATGTAGAGGGGACTGTCCCAAGCTTCAAGCCTTTCTTATTGCCGTTTTCAGAGCTTGCTCTGGGGATCTATAGGTTTTTGATGCTTCAAAGGTGGTATGATCTAAAGAGAGATATGGTCATTGCTTTTCTGGTCTGTGCTCTAATCTTTACCCAGGAAAGGACCTTGTTCTCCTGGAATCACCAGCACTAGTCTGCCTCCTGGCCCTTGGGCTGTGACCAAGATGCCCACTCTCTTGCAATCACAATTGCTAAGTGCTTGCCTCTGACTTCAAACTGAGATTAGGGTTCCTACTCCCCCATAAGTGACCACACCTGGAAGCCTGGAACCACAACCTGGGTCCCGGCTCCCCATGGCCAGAAGTGTTCTCTCTCCTTTTGGCCCTGGGATTGCGACCTAGAATTGTGTATGGGCAATACAAAAGACCCAGTGTCAGCAAAAGGTCCCCTGCAATCTCCCTCCAACTAGGTGTCCAACCCCTGCACCTTCTGTGGACTGACAGCTCCAGAAGCTGCTACTGCAACAGCCAATACAGCCATCCCTAAGGTGTGGCCTACCACCACCCTGCTGAGACAAATTTTTCCAGCCAACCTCCTAATTTGTCTTAGGCTGGAAAATCCTTTCACCAAATCTTTTGTTGGTTCTAATGCTCTAGAATTCTAACGTTCCAGAATTCTATTTGAGGCATTATTTTAGAATTGTTTGGAAGGGAATTTGGAGAGGTCAGCTAAATGCTTCTCTACTCCACCATCTTGGCTCCACCTCTTTCCATTCCACACACTCTATGTACTAGTTATACTGGCCTGCATGCTGTTCCTTACAAATAACATACCACTTCCCTGCCTTTGCACTGGCAGTCCCCATGCCTAGAATGCTTTGACTCCTCATCTTCACCTTTTAGATTCTCTGGCTTCCTCCAAGACTCTGCTAAAATCCTACCTTCTGAAAAAAATAACTTTTTCAACCTCCGTTAGTGCCTTCTCTTCTGAGAGAACCATTCATCTACTCTGTACATATTTGTATATACCTAGTTAGCTACATGTTGTCTTCTGACATTAGAATGTAAACTCCTTGAGCACAAGGACTATTTTTGCCTTTTTTTGTATCCCCAGCAGTCAGTGTAGTTCCCGTAAGTAGGCACTTAATCAATGCTTGCTGACTGACCTTAAGACTTACTAATATAAATTAGTCCTAAATCCAACTTGCGGTACTCTGCAGAAAGGGATTTGCCACTATTACATAGGAACCTTAATGGTTGTTACCCTTGCTAGAGTCTACTCTATCATATAACCTTTCCACCAAAACTATGTTACCTCAGATAATGGGCATATTTAATTCAATGTTTCATTTTCACTGAACACTTTGGTAGCACAAAAACAGAGTATATAGTCAATAGAGTTGTAAACATAAAAGCTATTAGTGAAATGGTGACTATTAGAAATCTTTTCCCTAATGTACATTATGAAGTGAAATGAGGGCAAAATACTGCACTGGGGATATGTGATTTTAAAAAATGCCTTTTTATAAGTTAAGGAAAGTTTACCAATAATACTGAGAAAAATGTTGGAATATATACTGAAATACATGACTGCAAGAAAGACCAAAACTAGTATACAAAAGAATCAATGACTAAGAGATAAGATGCCAGCAAAATTTAAAACATCAGAGGTAGAAAGGAGCCTAAAAGTCAAATCTAATCTACTTATCTCAGAAGTGAAAAAAACTGAGGTCCAAGGAGAATAATTGGCTTTCCCAAAATCAAATGGCTATTCAATGACAAAAACAAGACTGTAACCTTGGGATAATGACTTCCAATCAAACCAGAAATATATTTTGATTTTGTAGGTAAGCAGTTCTCCAAATGTGTCACATAAACATCCTAGCAAAATTTTATGTTTTTAAATGTTGAATACATAGCAGGTACTTAATGGATGCTTCATGATTCTGTCATTCACAGATACTGCTTGATTCTGATGCTTACATCATGTGTTAAATGTGCTAGAGACCTTCTGTGCTCTGGGAGTCTGTGCCTTACAGTTACTCCAATTCAGGGTCAGGGAAAAACTAAGCGGAATTTATTGTTGTCCAAAGAAAGTACGGGGAACGGGAGAACATATTCATATGCTTTTAAGATACACCAAGGTGGTGAAAGGATTCCGGAAAGATGGAGGAGTAGGTCAGAAAACGTTCAGCTCTCCAAATTTCCTCCCCAGAAAAAGACAGAACAACCCTCAGAGGGAATGCAGAGCAGAGGAAATAAATAAAAGTCACAGTAAAGCAGTAGTTGTCCACCCCAGGAAAGACCTAACTTCCAGGGACAGAGGCTTGGTCAGAGTGAAGTGAAACACCTCCAGGAAAACTGCAGAATCAACAGGAAACAAGCCCTGGGGGCAGGTGGGGTTGGGAGGCAGCCTCAGCCTTAGAAACTTATGGACAATGTGGAGGTCTGACCACTGAGGAGAAAATTGAATTCCACTATCAAGGGACACCAAGAACACATCCAATGGCTGTGGCTATGGGGAGAAGGAACTAACACATACCTGGTGAGTGCAGTTGCAGAGGGGCGAGGACCCTGTTGGCTGTGCACACTTGCAGGAGAGGAGAGTCCCTGGTTTCAGTCTTGGGGAAGAAAGGACAGCTGTAGTTTGCAGCCACCCAAGGGACCACAAGGAACATGATCATTTGAGGGACAGTGTGCCCTGGGGCTCTAGCCATGGCTTAGGAGTGGAGAGGAGAGCCCAGGGTTGAACCCAGGGATGGACCTCAGAAAACAATAGTAAGAAGAACCTGAGGCTTGGGACATTATTCCCCATACCTCAGGACTAGACCTTGATTACACTAATAGCTACAAAAATGAAATTAAATAAATAAAAATGAGCAAGTATAGGAAAAAGAATCCAATCATAGCTAGCTACCATGGAGATAGAGAAGCTTGGGGTTCATGTTTTTTTTTTTGCTTTTTGATGAGGCAGTTGGGGTTAAGTGACTTGCCCAAGGTCATCTGGGTTCATGTTCTGAAGAAGTTAATGGAACTAAAAAAAAGCCACTCCTTTTTCAATGAGAAATGTCAAATGGTCCCAAGCACAAAAAGATTTCTTTGAAGTTAAAAAGGATTTTAAAAATCAAATAACAGAGATCAAGGAAAATTTAGAACAAAAATAAGAGCAATCCAAGGAAATTATTAAAAGAAAGTCAACCAACTTGAAATAGAGAACCAAAAATCTAAAGAAGAAAATAATTTGTTGAAAACTAGAATTGAGCAAAGGGAAGTTAACAATGTTCTAAGACACAAAGAAATAATAAAAGAACATTAAAAGAAAAATAGAAGAGAATATGAAACATCTCATCAGAAAAACAACTGATCTAGAGAACAGATTGAGTAGAAACAATATAATAGTCGGACTGCCTGATAAAAAAAAGATAAAAAATTATGATAAAAAAAGACTCTTGATACAACATTACAAGAAATTATCAAAGAAAATTGCCCTGAAGTTCTAGAACAAGAAGGCAAAGTAGAAGTAGGAAAAAATCCATCAATTACTACCTAAAAGAGATCCCAGGAGGAATACTTACAGGAATATCATAGCCAAGTTTTAAAGCTCCCAGGTTAAGGAGAAAATACTGGAAG
>NW_020954671.1:5548987-5565725 GCF_900497805.2 Vombatus ursinus | reverse complement strand
CACACAAAAAAAAATTAAATGTCAAGAGCTATAATAAGGATCACACAAGATCTAGCAGCTACTATGCTGAAGGACTGAAGGTCTTAGAATAGTATATTTCACAAAGCGTAAGATCTGGGGTTTCAATCAAGGGTAACTTACCCAGCAAAGTTAAGTATAATTCTAAATGAAAATAAAAATGGACATTTAATGAACTGAAAGACTTTCAGGTATTTGTGACAAAAACAGCAGAACTTAAGGGAAAATTTGACATATAACATCGAAGAGAAATATAAAGTAAACATTAAGGACTAACCATAAGGGACTCAATAAGGGCAAATCATTTACTTCTCATACATGAAAATATTATCAGTTCTATTATGACTGTCATTTTTATTTGTGTAGTTTGAAAGAAAGGCCTGGGCTGAGCTGAGTATGATGGGGTGACTCTTAAAAAAAAATAAAACTGCATATGGAGAGATAAAAAGGAGCAATTATCTCATACAAATGAGGCAAAAAAGGAAAAATTGATACAGAAGCTAGTAGGGGGGAGGAAGGGTAGTGCTGAAACCTTATTCTCATTAGGAAGGGGTTTAAAAAGAGAACAACATATATAGCTAGAAGATTATAAAAGTCTTCTAAATTCATAAAGAAATAAGAAGGCAAGGGGATAGGGTGGGGGAGAGGATAAGGGAGGAATTCTTAGTGGAGTGGGTAGATTAAGGAATAGGAGGGCAAGGTAGTAGAAGTTAAGCACAGGAATGAGGAAGGATAGGAATAGGATGAGAAGGATAGTGAAGAAAAACAGGAAGGAGGAAAATATACAAGTAGATACACACAAACAAAATAAAGATCAGGAGTAGAATTTATTAGGGAAAAAAAGCAGGGGTAGTAATAATGATCTCAGACAAAGTTAAAGCTAAAACAGATTTAATAAAAAGAGAAAAACAGGTAAACTTCACTTTATGTCAGCCATATTAGTCAATATTGTTTTAGACTATTTAAAATAACTAGACTGTATAAGGTTGTAATATTTCTGTGGGCATAGGAAACGAAGAGTTGGTGGACTTAGAAAAATATGAAAAGACTTGAACTTATGAAGGAAGATGTTATCCACAATCAGAGAAACAGAGGACAAACAAGTATAGTACAGTCTTACATAAATGCATAAGAATACATATGTCTATGAGTATGACTATGATTATAGATATCCAAGTATATGTAGAAGTACATGTACGCAGATATGTGTGTGTGTGTGTGTATATATATATATATATATATGTTTGTGTGTACTGAGAACTGATGGACTAGAGTGCAGATTGAAGAAGCATACTTTTTCACATTTTTTATTTTTCTTGGTTTTCTGTGTATGTGAGTGTATGAGTGTGTGTGTGTGTGTGTGTGTGTTTTGCAACATGGCTAACATGGAAACGTGTTCTGCATGACTTCACATGTATAACTGATATATTACTTCTCAAGGAATGGGGTGGGGCAGGAGAGAGATAAAGAGTTTGGAACTCAATATTTTTTAAAATGAATGATAAAAAAATTTTAATGTAATTGGGCAATATTTGATGAAATAAATAAAACATTTTAAAAATCCCCAAAATCTGTATAGATCTCAGCCTTCACTACTTCAAAGGGCCTCTGCTAAGAACTAATGAAAAAAGGTATGCAAAGATGCTTTTAGTTCTGTGTGGTAGGCAATAAAAGATAAACAAAGTTTAGATAAGACAAAGCCCTTGTAACTCATTGGTTGCTCAGATGAGAAAAAAGTGTGCAACTACAATAGCTTCATCCTGACCTATTCAAACAAGCAAATGAAAGTAAAAAATGTAAGAGATATCAAACTAATTCATCAACAAGCAGGTATTCAAGTGCTCATGTCAACAAATTCTTGAGTGCCAGGGCTACAAAAGCAAAAATAAAACAGTCACTGACCTTAAAGACTATACATTTTTTCAGGGGAAGTATTCTGGGACACTATATAAATGTAAGCAATATATATACAATTTAAACACAATAAATGTTGATGGAGGAAGAACCACAGTTCAAGGAATTAGAAAAGGCCTACTCTCCATGGTGGTGCTTAAACCAAAATCTAAAGAGAGTTAAGGCATCATTAGGGGCAGAGATGAAAAGGGAATACATTCCAACCAAAGGGAACAGCCTACACAAGGACAGAGAGATGGGATATGGATTTCATGTGTGAGGAACAAGAAGACTAGCTTGGCTAGACTGTATATCATATGAGAGGTGAGGAATGGATAATAAGCCTGAGAAGATACAATACTAAGCCCTTCAAGAAGAGCTTTAAATACCAAATTCTATAGTCTGTATTTGATCCTGGAGATAAGAGACAATTTATCTGATGGGAAGTGACATGGTCAGACTTGGGCTTTAAGATTATCATTTTGGCAGCTGTGTGAATGATAAATGGAAGAGAAGGAAGTCAATCAAGAGGCTATTGCAAAGGCCCAGGTGACAGGGAGTGAAGACCTAATTCATGGTGTTGGCTTTGAGAGTAGCAAAAATGGGAAGGCATTTGAGGGATGTTACGGAGGTACTCTAGAACTGACAAGATTTGGCAACTTATTGGATATATGGGGTGAGAGAAAATAAAGGGATAAAGAAAAAAAGGCACTGATTGAGGAAATATCACCATTTCCTCTGGAAATTTCAATTCAACAACCATCTATCAAGCCCTACTACGTGTGTGTGTGCCAAAAATTGCCCTAGGTTGTGAAGATACAAATAGAAAAACTAATCAACCCATGCCCTCAAAAAGTTTATATTCTCCTGGAGAGAAAGGGGCACTTTGACAATCTGGGATATCTTCTAGGCTTGATCACCAATCATGTGGCTCTTTGCTTAACAAATTATCTTAGAACCCTCCTTAAACCCTCCCCCGCCCCCCCCCCCGAGAAATACTTTGTGTTGTGTATTTATTTCAGACATTCTGCATCGCCCTTTACGTCCTTCACCCATTCCAAGAGAGGCATTATAAAATTTATCAGTCTGAATATGCATGACTAGAAAAGGAGAAAGCATGGTCATGTAGAACAGCAAAGGCTAAAATATAAAAAGTCAAGTACCGCCTCGGTATCTACACTAGTATTGACATGTGGTATTAAAACTGGTGATTGGAATTAAAAGACAGAAGACAAGTAGCACACTGGGTGTACTCCCAAGGAGGATTTGTAACTATAATAAAGCATTGCGAATTGTGGATGGTTTGCAATCTGCACCACTGAAGGGAATATACATATTGATGAGATTATAAATGCACCGAAGTATTGATGTCCCTACATTCACTTCTATCTTCTGTACATGTCTTAAAATCAAAATTGAAAGTAAAGAAGTGGAGAGAGGAGGTATAAAAAGTTTGTTTAAGAAGTTTGGCAATATCTTCCAGCAAAAATGCTCTATCAAAAATCATGGAGAAATCCTGATTTCCCATAAATATTTCAGAAAAGATGTAAATAGGGCCTCAGATCAAACAATGATTAAGAAATCTAAAGAGAAACAACCATAAGTTCCTCCATACAGTCTAACACTGCAGCCAAAAACCTACAAGTGTTCAAAGATAGATAAAGTTTATACCAGGAATAGGTAAGAATTTATACCAGGAATGCAGAGTTGGTTCAATATTAGGAAAACTTTAACTATAACATACTATATTAATAATATACAACCAAAATGTCATTATATTAATAGATAGTGAATAAGGTTTTGGAAAAATACAATACTCATTTATTTTGAAACACTAAAAAGTGAAGGAATAAATGGACCTTTTCTCAAAATGGAAAACATCTATCTACACCCAAGAATTAACATTTTCCACAATGAAGAAACACTAGAGACCTTTCTAATGAGATCAAGGTTAAGCATGGATGTCTATTGTCATCAGCATTATTTTATATAGTCCTAGAAATGCTTGCTATGGTGATAAGAAAAAGAAATTAAGAGAATGATCATCGACAATTTTTCCTTTTTGCAGACTGATTTACCTAAGAACCAGAGACTCAAACAATAACTGAAACAATAACTTAATGCAAGGAGCAGGTTGTAAAATAAATCACATAAATCATTGGCCTTTCTGTATATTACCAACAAAATACAGCAAGGGAAGCTGGAAAGAGAAATTCTATTCAAAATAACTATAGAATGTATGAAATATCTGAAAGTCCACCCACCAAAACCCACACAAGATAAATAAATATATCTTCAAAACTGTCTTTATGGAAATGATAGACTTAATTGATGAGATATTGATTACTCACGGTTGTGCTATGCCAGTATAATAAAAATTACAATACTACATAAATTAATTTATAAATAGGTACTAACCAAACTGCCAAAAAATTATTTCATAGAATTATGGGAAGAAAATAATAAAATTCATCTGGAGGTAAGAGAGCTCAAGGGAAATAATCAAAAAAAAGAAAGTAATGGGGGCCAAGCAGTACCAAATCTCAAAGTCTGCTACAAAGCATTAATCATAAAAAAACCATTTGGCACTAGTTAATAAACAGAAAAGGCGGTGAGTGGAAAAAATTAGTTATACAAGCCTCAAGAACAAATTAATATATTGGCATAATGTTCAATAAACCCAAGGACCTCAATTACTTGGGTAAGGACTCACTATTCAACAAAAAAACTTCTGGGAAAATTGCAAAGGAGTCTGGGGGAAATTAGGTTTAGACCAGCATCCCATATAATATACCATAATATGCTCTGAAAGGATACACAACAGATATAAAAGATTATATCATAAACAAATTAAAGGAAAGCATAATCCTGAAATTCTCAACAAACGGAACATTGATCAAGAAATCAAATGAAAAATTTTGCAAGTTGAATTCTACCCCAGAACAACACAAAAAGTTCACCAGCAGGCCATGGGAAAAATAAGAGAATCCCTCAAGCAAAGTGAGTACCACCACAACCAAAAAAGACAGGAAATAAGTAACCTACAAGGGTCCGTCTGGGTCCAAAGGCAACAAAAGTAAAAGGTACCCATAAGAAAGAATAGAGACCTTGGAAGCCTCCAAAAGACTTACGATGGAGCATGTTACTACCCACCTCCTAACATGACAGACACAAGATATCAAGACTCAGATTTCCAGATATGGTCACTACGTAGATTCTTTTTTCTTGACTATGCTCATTAATTACAAAGGTTTGTTTTTCTCTCTCTCTTCATTAACAAGAATGATGGCAGTTAGCAATCTGATGCAAAAAATAAAAAAGAGCCATTGAAATATTTTTTAAATTCACAGGATACACACACACACACACCCATTTCAAAACTGTCTTGTTGGCTGTTCTGAGATTTCTTGTGAATTTTTGTATATAATACATATGTGTGTGAACACAAACATGCATATATGCACATATGTATGCGTATATAAAATCATATATACTTTATATACATATTTTAAAGCAAGCACTGTGAATTGGAGTTTGAAAATTTCAAACAGAATCCTCTTTTTGCATTCTACTCTGTACATGGAAATGTTCATTTTTTTCTTAAGTTTAAAATTTTTTAAATAAAACAAAATAAAGGAACAGAGAAATGGATCACTTTCACTACTGTGGCTAAGGGAAGAGTTCTTGACCAAACAAGAGACAAAATGGATCACAGGAGATCAAATGGATAATATTTATTACAGAGCACTGAAATATGTTTTATGTGCCAAACAAAATCAATGCAGTTAAAAATTAGAAGGAAAGTTAAATGCGGGAAAACTTTTAAAACAAATTTCTCTGATATCTAAAATATATAGGAAAGTGATTCAAACACATAAAAGTAAGAGCAATTCTCCAAGATAAATGATAAAAGACTATGAACAAGTCATTCTCCAAAGAAAATATTTTTAAAATCTTCCCCAAAAAAAAGAAGAAATTAAAATTAAAACAACTCAGAAGTTCTACCACACACCTATCAGACTGGCAAAATTTAACAAGAACAAAAAATAATAATTATTATTGCAGAGGATATGGGAGAAAAGGTATGTTAATGAATTGTAAGCAGAGCTAGAAATTGGTCCAGCCATTTTGAAAAGTGATTTGGACCTATACTCCCTAAAAATAGCTAGCATTTACATAGCACTTTAGGGTTTCCAAGGCAGTACACAAACACTATCATATTTTATCTCCCCAACAACCATGGGAGATGAGTGCTAGTCTCTCCATTTTATACTTGAAGAAATTGAAGCAAACCTCTGAGATTAAGTGACTAATATAATATACCTCTGCTGCTGTTGTGTTGTCTAGCTGTTTCTCAGGAAAACATGTCTCGTTGGTAAGATGGAAGATTAAAAATGTGAATTGCATAAAGCTAAAGATACAAACACTGAAACTACAGCACAAGATATACAAGACAGTTTAAAACAAGTAAATGCTTACCTATTGCTACAGTTTATTGGCTTAGAAATGTCTAAGTGGGCAGACACTTTAGGGAAGATTAAGTTGAAATCAGCAGGAAAATTCAAACAGCAATCAAATACAAGCAGAACTGGACTGAAACACCTCCATCTTCTGACCTCGTGAAGGGTTAAATGTTAGACGAACTTTAAATAACACCCTACATGGCAAGCATGTATTATTATTGTTTCTCATTTTAATAACATATTTGTTGCTGTCTTCACAAAGCTGTTACTATAGCACTGTCTTCTTAGTTTTCTTTAACTGGAAAAAGTTAATAAATGCTTCAGTGTGTCATTTTTTTTAAGTCACTAGTGAATTAACAGAAAATTTTAAACATCTGAATTCATCTCAGAATCAAAGGATTATAAATTTAGAGCTGGAAGTGACTAGCATTCATGTAATACAATCACCTCCTTTTATAGATGAGGAAAATGAGGCCCATAAAGATTAAATGACTTATCCAAGGCAACACAGTGGCAGAGGCAGAACTGAAACCCAGGTCCTCTGACTCCAAAAAGTCAGTTCTTTACTGTACCACTGTGTCTCCCAGATCCTATTAAAATAATACAATTTTTAATAGAAGTATCTTTTTCTGCAGCAGAAAGAGAATGACTTCTTCCTTGGTACTAACTCATAGCATCCTAGTTCTAGGGCTGGAAGAAACTTTAGAAACCATCATCATTTTACAAATGAGGAACTGAGGCTTAAGGAAATGATCTAATAGCCTTGATAACAAGGGACAGAAGTGGGATTTGAATCCATATCCTCTGGCTCCTGAACCAATCAATGCTCTTGCCAATCTACTATTCTAAGGCCCATATTTAAAATAAGACACTCTTCAGGAACTGAAAAAAAAGATGATATCTTATTCTATAATATTAATAATCAGATGAAAAAATATGTGATTCTTAACTGCATAAATGGTTTAAGTTCTTCATGTTAACCTGGCTGAGTTCATTACATACTAACAATTACTCTAAATTTTAAAATGCATATGCTTGTTTATATATAGTTTTGTAAGAAAAATATGTAAGTTTGCTATTCTGATTAAAAAGCTGTAATATTTGTTCTTTTTGATAATGAATGCTATCCTCCTAACATACTATCAAAATATTTAAGTCCCATGATAAACTCACTGAACTACAGGTAGTTCACATTTCCCAGTGCAAGTACTGGTATTATCTTTTTGGTCCAAAACTGATTTCATTGTTGCAGAGAGCATTCTAGTTAAGAAACTTTCTCCCAATAAATAAATAAATGAAATAAAATAAATAAAAATAAGGGGCAGGTAGGTGGCGCAGTGGATAAAGCTCCAGCCTTGGAGTCAGGAGGACCTGAGTTCAAATCCAGCCTCAGACACTTAACACTTATTAGCTGTGTGACCCTGAACAAGTCACTTAATCTTGACTGCCTCAACAAAAACAGATAGATAGATAGATAGATAGATAGATGATAGATAGACAGACATACAGATAGATAGAAAGAATAGATAAGAAACTTTCTCTACTGATGGAGATCAGTAACTTCTCTGCAACTTAAAAATCTCATTAAGCGGCATAAAACACTGAAAGGCTAAATGACTTGCCATAGTATAACAACACAATAATGTGTCAGAGGCAGACGTACCTGAACCCAGGATACCTGGACTCCCAGATCAGTGTCTTTCTCTCCTATCAACTTATATCAATTAGTCAAGAACTCAATCAGCATAAACAATATGGGAATATAATACAAAAAATACAGTCTCCCACAAGTCTACAGAGAATCCAGGGAGAAAAAGATTCAAGCAGAGAGCACATGATGTGGCAAAGGAGTAACGCCTAGCTCCTGGATTCAGAAAGTTTGGGGACATTAATTAGGTTCCATGTAGGCTATGAATCTGCCTTTCTTCATTGCATGGAGCATGTTTTCAACTTTCAATGTAGACATCGCCACCAGTCTGCTACCCTAGAGCTGGTGTTAAAATGCCAATGGGAAATACCCTTCACAACTCACAAAGTCATCAGGCCTAGGCAAGTAGGGGTGGCAGAGGCCAACGTTAAAGTTGATGCACTCTCCTTCCTGCCTTCCAGGGGAATTGTTGGAAGGCTTCCACCCTTCCAGAACTGGCTTGCTATTTTATAGACAACCCAGAAGGTAAGATAAAACCCAAACCTATTTCCTGTATAATGTGGATGCAGTTCAACCAATGACTTTTTTTCCAATTACATGTAAAAACAATTTTTAACATTCATTTTTTAAAATTCTGAGTTCCAAATTCTCTTTCCCTTCCTCCCTCACTGAGAAGACATACAATTTGATATCAGTTATATATGTGTAGAAACAAAAGAACTAAAAAATAGTATGCTTCAATCTGCATTCAGACTCCACTGGTTCTCTAGAGGAGGCCAGCATTTTTCATCCTAAGTCCTTCAGAATTGTCTTGAATCTTTGTATTTACTGAGAATAGTTAAGTCATTCACAGTTGATCACTCTACAATACTGACTCACTTCACTTTGCATGAGTTCGTATAAGTCTTCCCAGGTTTTTCTGAAATCATCCTGCTTGTCATTTCTTATAGCACAATAGTATTCCATCACAATCATATACAACTTGTTCAGCCATTCACCAGTTGATGGGCATTCCCTCAATTTCCAATTCTTTACCAATACAAAAAGAGCCGCTATAAACATGTTTGTACATAGAGGTTCTTTTCCTTTTTCTTTGATCTCTTTGGGATACAGACCTAGCAGTGGTATTGCCGGATCAAAGGATATGCATAGTTTTATAGCACTTTGGACATAGTTCTAAATTACTTTCCAGAATGGTTAGATCAGTTCACAACTCCACCAACAATGCATTAGTGTCCCAATTTTCCCACATTTCCTCCAACATGTATCATTTTCCTTTTTTTTGTTGTATTAGCCAAGATGTGGGGCAGTACCTCAGAGCTGTTTTAATTTATATTTCTCTAACAGTGATTTAGAGCATTTTTTCATGATTATAGATATTTTTGATTTCTTTCTCTGAAAATAAGCCAGTCATATCCTTTGACCTTTTATCAACTGAACTTGTATTCTTATAAATCTCACTCAGTTCTCTATATATATTTGAGAAATAAAGACTTTATCAGAGAAACTTGCTGTAAAAATTTTCTCCCAATTTTTTGCTTTCCTTCTAATCTTGGCTGCACTCGTTTTACTTATGCAAAAACTTTAATTTAATCCACTTTACATCTCATAATACCTTCTATTTATTGTTTGGTCATAAATTCTTTCCCTCTCCATAGATATGACAGGTAAACTATTCCATGTTCCCCTAATTTACTTATGGTATCACCATTTATGCCTAAATCATGTACCCATCTTTGATCTTATCTTGGTATACAATCATACCTACTTTCTGCCAAACTGCTTTCCAATTTTCCCAGCCATTTTTGTCAAATGAGTTTTTGTCCCAAAAAGCTAGAATCTTTGGTTTATCAAACACTAGAGTACTATGGTTGGTTATTAACTACTGTCTAGTGAGTACCCAATGTATTCTACTGATTCATCACTCTCATCTCTTAGACAGTACCAGACTGTTTGGACAATTACTACTTTGTAATAGTTTGAAATCTAGTACAGCTAAACTATCTTCCTTCACATTATTTTTTCATGAATTTCTTTGAAAGTCTTAACCTTTCATTCTTCCAAATGAATTCTGTTATGGTTTGTTTGTTCTTTCTAGTTCTATAAAATAATTTTTTGGTAGTTTGATTAGTATGGCACTAAGTAAATAAATTTAGGTAGAACTGTTATTTTTATTATATTGGCTTGCCCACACACAAGCAATTAATATTTCTGCAACTGTGCTCTTTGTGATATATTGCTATAATCTCCTTACTAGTATTTCACTTAAAATTTTTATGCCAATATTCCTTAGGACAATTGGCCTATAGTTTTCTTTCTCTGTTTTGGTTCTTCCTGGATTAGGTATCAGCACCATACTTGTATGAAAAAAGCAATCTGGTAGAATTCCTTCTTCGCCTATTTTTCCAAATAGTTTATACAGTATTGGAATTAACTGTTCTTTAAATGTTTGGTAGAATTCAACTGTGAATCCCATTTGGTCCTGAAGATTTCTTGGGGAGTTCACTGATGGTTTCTTCAATCTCTTTTCCTAAGATGTGGTTATTTTAAGTATTCTATTTTCTCTTCTGTAAATCTGGGCAATTTATATTTTTCTAAGTATTCATTCATTTCACTTAAATTGTCAGATTTATTGGCATATAATTGGGCAAAATCGTTCCTAATAATTGCTTTAATTTCCTTTTCACTGGTAGTGAATTCACTCTAAATGTGCTTCCCTTCAAGCCACATAACACCCTCATGCTACATGTGGTAGACAACTCTTACAAGTGAGCCTCCTACTGACCCAAAATTTTTCATGATCCTCCCAGTAGTTAGTTCTCTGTACCTCATGAAATTACTTTGTCTTTACTTATCAGTATGCATGCAGTGAAAACCCCTCAAGAGTAAAAACTGTTGTCTTAGAAATCCCTGTGCCTAAAAGTATCTAGCTTGCAGGTGCTTAAAAAAATGTTTGCTGAATTCAACTGATATACAATGATAAAAAAGTAAACTCATTAGCCTCTTAAAAACTCCTTTTACTGATTGTGGAGGTTATAAACTTTGGAGAAATATGAATTCATTCTCAAAAGTTTTTAAATACTAATTCAGGACAACTCCAGTGAGAATCAGTATAAAATAGGGAGGAAATCAATGGATGAGCCTAGAAGACAAACAAAGACCTTCAGAGGAACCCAGCAACTGGAAAGGCTATTATTGATTTCCTCTACAACACAGTGTAAGCTCTTCATGACGTTTGAAAAACATTATAACCAGTTTGGGGGAAAAAAAAAAAAAGCTGCTTCACCCATGGCTAGGAAGAAAAATAGTTTGCAATAAAGAAGACAAAGACTAGAATCCTGAAGACTGTCAAAAAGTAATTTTTACTAACAAAATTCATTTCTTTTTCATTCAAGACTATACTGAAACCATTATCAGAAGAGGTCTAGGTAAGCCTATAATATCTGCATCTTCATCTCCATCAGACTGCAAAACATCTACCCAAAAAAATTCTGTGTTGTCCTTGCTGAGGAAATGAAGAACTCTGATAAATATGCTAATACACTAATAAGCAGAATAGTTCCAGAATTACAGAAATTTCCAAATGGAGAAAGAACACTGCAACATAACTTTATATCAGCTCATACATCATGAAAAGTTAAGAAATGTACCCGAGATGGAGATAAGCATGCTTGAGTGATCTGCAAACTCATCTTATTTAAACACCACTGAAAAGCTATGAGCTGACTTTTAGGTTATGTGAGCAACAAGATGGTAGACCAGACATTTTCTCCAAACCCCATGACCTCTCAAACCTCTTCAAAGTAAAACTTATGTGCTAAAGATAAAGCAACTGCAGCTGTTTCCATAGTCTAGGACACCCAGAATCCAAAAGAATTAAAAAAAAAGCAAACCCACAGGAATTGACCCTTACTGACCCTGAATTAATTCACTACCTCTCTCCTCCCATACTACTGTCATCAAGGGTGCACTAGAAAATCCAAGGATATAATGAGTTTTACATCAAAATCTGCCTCTGTACACCATTCTCCCTTCCCTCTTTCCAGTGTCATGGAGGCCCTGGCTCTAGACTGCAGGAGTTTACTCAGGCAGTGACACCCAGCTTGACCAATGCACTTCAAAAGCAAAAGCCTGCAGAGGGCAGCAACCCAGAAGTATCAAAGCTGCAAAAAGCTAAACTGCCAGAGCCAGGGAAAACAGGCTCTGAACTGCCAGTGCTAGGCCTGAGAACTGAAAAACACAGGAGTGAGACAGGTCACTAGGTCAGAACACCTGGGATATAGGGGGCTATGTAATACTCCACCAAGACTGAGGGAAAGAACACAGTATCCAGCTTGGGCTAGATCTGATCACCCAAAAGTCAACTGGAGCAGACCTGGTGAACTATGTGTGGAAAGAGGCTGAGACCTTCAAAATCCAGCCCTCAAGGAAACCACAATCAGAGTAGAGGAGGTCTGGAAGTGAATAATAAGAAAAATGAGGGGGAGGGGAAGAACCTGAAAGTACCAAATATTTCAGGAAGAAGAAAATTCAAAGACCTTGAACATAAACAGATAAATCAACTGGTAAACCAGTAACAACAGAAAGAAAAATGAGCTCCAGAATAAACAAATTCAGGCATCTATTAAAAAATATTACAAAATAAAAGAAAATGATACAATACTTGATGAGGCAGAGGACCCTGTGCAATTTGAGAAGAACAACAAGTTCTTCCCAAGTGGTTTAAAAGAAAAATGATAATTATGAGAGTAGAATTCATGTCCTGCAACAAAAATAATATAAACAAAATAGAAAACTTGAATATGTAATTGCAAGCCTCACCAAAGAAACAAAAGAGAAAACAATAAATTGAGAATGGAAAAATAACCTAGAAGAAGAGAAGAAAAAAACAGTAACATTAAAAGGAAATATGCTTACAAAACACAGTAAACTCGAGACAGGATGCAGAGAGATAACCTAAGAATCATAGATCTCCCAGAAGAACATAATAGAACAAAAAGCTTAACAGCATAATGAAGGAAATAATAGAAGAGAAATGCTCAGAACTTCTGAACACAGAAAATGAAATTCCAATTGAAAAAATTCACAGACTGCCTACAGAAAAAAACCCAAGGATGCAAACTCCAAGACACATAATGGTTAAATTTAACAATTCATTTCAGAAATAGTAGGTTCGGTAAGCCATCAGGAGAAAAACCTTCAAATACAAGGAAAAGACATTCAAATAATTCCAGACTATTCCATATCCACCAGAAAATGGAGGAGGGAATGGCATAATGTGTTCGCCAGAGCAACAAAGCTCAGGATGCAGCCCAAGGTGACCTAGCCTGCAAATCTGAACTTAACTTTACAAAACAAAAGATGGACATCTGATGATAAAGAAGAATTTGAAACATTTTGAGGAAAAAAAAAAGAACTGAAGAGATAATTTGCCTCTCAAATACCCCCAAAACAAAAGAAATGCAGGAGGAATGAATAGGAAAAGACAGTAACAGCAACAAAGGAGACAAGTAAGAGATTTCTTTCTAAACATACACAAGGAGATAGGAGTGAAGGAAGAAATTTGGCAGAGGTAACAGCAAAGAGGTAGATAGAACCTGACAACACTGCCTACAGGGAAATGCTTCTTTTGAGGGGCTACATTACAACAGGAGGAGATACAAAGAAGGAAGAGAGAAGAGCAAAAGGATAGAGAAGAGTGAGTGATACATCAGGGTCAAATCAAGGGCTAGCAATGAGAGGAAGGTGACCTCTGTGGTCTCAGAAAGAGAACTTACAGGAGAATGGATGAGAAGGAGCAATGGGAAAATGCTGAAAGGGGAGTAGGGGGTTCTACTGATGAATGGTATCAAACTTAATTTACACAAAATGCATATAACCTTCCATTAGAGAAGAATGTCTAACTTTAGTGAATACTGTAGTAATGAATAAAGTAATTACATTCATCTAAAAATAAGCACCCCACTTGCACAGGTCTTAGTGTGATGATTTGGTTATAGGAACAGAAAAAGAATAGTGGTCTGAGAAGAAAAGAGAAACAATTCCAAAGTAGTGAGGGAGGTATACATGGGAACAGATATGGGGATGCCCTAGAATACATATAATACTACAGCCTCAGATTTTAAATGAATTGAAAATGTAGAGATGTCTCACTTTAGTAGGAGAGTTGCAGCTGTCATACTTGGTATGAAGTAAAGCCGAAAGGCAGCTGTTACTACCCAGTTAGCTTCTTGTGTGTGGTGATTTTAAAGGTGTGCCTGGCAAATGAGTATGTGGTTATATGCCTATCTGTAATTAAACTATTTGTATAACTCTAAACACTTAATTCTTAAAAGGTGGCATTTTCTTTGATCGCTGAGGGCATATTACTTTGTAGGATGACATAATACAAAATGTTGCCACCTGTAGATGGTGTTGATATCAACCTTTTAGAAAGTGTATAAGGTTTGTACTGGTTGAATTTAATAAAGATCTGACACATTAAAACATTACTTGGAATGAAAAATGAGAAACAGTTTCCCACTGAAAACAGAGGCAAAAGACAAACACAATTTTAATTTGTCCTTAATGGAAATGGGAGCAGTAAGTAGCATTTAGGTTTCAGTCCATTTAGGGTTGGCGTAACGTTTGAGACATCTATAGAAAGTGATACAGAATTCGGTTTTAGCATTAGCATGAGTTCAGTTAGGTGATCTGGGCAGTAAGCGAATTCCACTGGACATGTGAAGATGTTCAGGTACATGGTAGGTGTTAAGTGGTTTATAAGTTGCACAGAAGATGCTGACTTGAATCGATAGAAGGAATTTCTCACCCAGGAGTAACCTATACTACTAAAGAAACCACAGGTCCAGTCCCTATCCTTATTCTGAAATATATATTTTTGAGCCATAACATTATATTTTTAACATAAAGCAAACTGTTCAAAGATAACTAACATAAATTTTTAGATGTTAGACACACGCAATGACTTTTTAAAAATATTCCCAATCTCCAATTCAGAGGGAAAACATTCTAGAAATTTCTACGGACAGAAAAATCCATAAATTCACAAAAGACTGAGCTGGAAATGCAAGCCACTGAGATATGAAAGCTCTATCATAAAAGCCTACAAGATGCAATTCCTCAATTTTACAGATTTCCCTCCCTTTCCCTTCTCCCTGCCAGAGCTGCTTTTGAGAAGAGATCCCATTTGGTGGGAGGTTGGGTTGGATATAGCAAGAGTTACTTAGGGTTCCCCTAAAACTGATCTCCAGTCGAAGGTTATGAAGAATTTATTTCCCACTCTCTAACACTGGCTGTAGGAAGCTCTATCTCCAGGACAGATCCCAGGCACTTAGGAGGAATGGAAGAGAGTGGAAGGGCAGAGAGCAGGAAGGGCAATATCTGATTGAAGTAGAAAAATCAATACTCAAAGCTGTATGTCAATAGCTGTACGTCATATTTTTATCAATAAACTCTTCCTCTCACCTAAACATGAAAAACAATTTTGGTTCAGGTATCTATGATATTATCAATCTAGCATCACACTACGAACACTTCAAAAAGAATGTAGAAACCATCACTTTGATCTGTTCACATATTAGAAGTCTCAACTATCACAAGAAAACAGCTCTTGAACCAAAGCTTTAATAGGTTATTAAAACAAAAATCCTAAAATTTTCTGTTTACAGATACAATGTACTTATTTGTCAGTGCTTACTATAATTTCCCAATGCTTTTTCTCAATATCTCAAAGCATTACTTTCTTTCTTATTTCCTATGCAGTCAGTTATAAATAGCACTGATAAACATCAAAGAAATAAAATCTAAACACGATAGTTTAGATGTTAATTTCACTGTTTCCTAATCAATTTAATAAGCAGCAATATTATGTGGGTTTCTCAGAAAGAGCAAACAATAGTATACAGAAATAGCTTATATGGCACTTCATTTATAAAGTGTTTTAACCAGAAGGTTAATATAACCTTCTTAACAAGTCTGTGAAGTAGGCAGGGCAAGTGTTATTAAAGCCCATTTCACAAATGAGGAACAGCATTAGCTGGGCAATGTATCAAAAATCTCAAACTGTCATGAACACCTTCATTCAACATAAGTCTAAACAGTAAATAACTGTCATTGAAAGACAAATTCCATGTGACTATAGCTCTGAAGCTTAAGCAAAACTATGTTACATAAAGCTTAAACTGCTTATTAAATGACCATATTCGAAGAAGTTCTTTGTTCTGAACAATATTCAATCATTTTTCCAACATTATGAATATAAAAGTAAAGATTATGTTATACTTTTATATTCAGAATTAAAATATTAAGCTACTCACACTAATACTGTTTCCTGGTCGTTACAATTCTGAACTACATGTAATAATAGAGAGAAATAATTCTGCTCAATTATTATTTGCTAAAATTTGGGACCTATTTCATTGTTAGATTACTAAGTAAGAAAACAGACAAAATCAAGGCAAGCACAAATGGAATGCAGTCAAGTTAAAATATCAGACAAATTATCTATCAAGGCTCTAACTTTATTAAAACACCAAATATTTTCATCAATATATCAAGGATCTGTGATTTCAAGATTATGTCCCATCCATAACTTAACTGTCTTAGAAAGTTACTTGAGGGGCAGCCAGGTGGCACAGTAGATAGAGCACTGGCCCTGAAGTCAGAAGGACCTGAGTTCAAATCTGGTCTCAGACACTTGACACTTACTAGCTGT
>NW_020954671.1:5524097-5548948 GCF_900497805.2 Vombatus ursinus | reverse complement strand
TTAAATTACTTGCCCAGTCATACAGGAAGTTCAAGGGTAGGATTTGAATCTAGGTCTTCCAGTCTACAAGTATAGCACTCTACTACACTGTTATTCTCACCAAGTATTTAGTCATATGTGAAATGTTATATTTATAAATGCTGACAAATAACAAGACACTGCTCTCTCTCCTCTTCATTCCTAAGAAACATGATAGTTCTCAGCAGATGCATAGTAATCCTGCAGATCAGCAGCAGCAAGATACTCTGCATACAACTCAATATAAGTAATAAATAAGATAAATAGGATTTTCCCCCACTTCAATATACCATGGATTAGCATGTGAAATTTCAGCATCACAGAATTTCAGATTAGAAAGAGACCTAATCAAATTTGTAAGTGCACCAGAATCCCCTCTAAAACATCCTCAAAAAAGGGTCATAAAAAAATCTACTTAAAGGACTTCTGGTAATGATGATTCACTACCTATTGAGATGGTTCATTCTATTTTTGAGCCAATTGCTAGAAAGCTTTTTTTTAAATCCAGAGCTGAAACCCACCTCCCTCTAATTTCCATTGCTCCTAGTTCTGCCCTAATAAACTCCTTCTGAATGTTAACTAGAGCAACAGTAAAGTAAACCTTCCCCAAAATGGTAAACTCTCACTAATAGAGACTAATTTGTAGGAGGGCTAGTTTGAATTAAATAAAAGCTTGAGTTATTATTATTTCTTAAGTTTCAAATATTTTAGATTACAAATGTGTAGAGGGGGTTGGAAAACACAATCTCTACTAGTTCCAAAATTCTAGTGAGAAACCATACCTGAAGAAAGAAAGGTTGGCAAATCAGTCAATAAGACTTAATTTTGTCCATTATTAAAAAGTTGTCCAATTTAATATGCTTCATGATTCAACTGAGTTCAATTACCATATGAAAAATGGTAGTCACAATCTAGCTCTTCACAACAAATAAAGGAATTATCACAAAAGTTACTATTAGAGGATATCCTAACTTTTAGTTTGCATTCATCTATAGTATACAGCCTTACTTTAAGGACTACCAGGATATAACAAAAAGTATAAACCCTTTCTATAATTCATTTTCTCTAAATAATTCATTGCAAAAATGTCATATATAATACAATACTAAAGAATTTACTCAAAGCCATCTCACAAATATGTAATGAATTCTGCAAATCTCTTTTAGAACTTAAAACTCTAAAAGAATTAACTTAGGAATTTTAAGTAATTAATAAAAAGCAGTAAGTCTTACTGATGATGGACAACAAAGCAACTGACTCAACTCCAAAAATGTAATCAAGTTACCCAATCATAAGGAAGTGGTTATGAAAGGCTTGAAATAAGACAGTGTATAAAGCAAAGCTATTAAGACATACAGAAAAAAAAAGTCCAACTTTAAAATCACCAAAACAAACAGAAAAGCTGTAATCTCTAACATGAGGTTTTTTCCCATAGATCCAGGGATTATATAAAATCTGTCACCTTTCATAAAAAAGTTTAATATGTATCAGCAAAGGTAATCAATAGTAACATATTTCACTGCATTAATTGTTGCCACCGCATAACCTTTGCCTCCTGGGTGTTTTTTTGTTTTTGTTTTTGTCTTTTTTTCTCAGTCCAAAAATTGGTTTAGAACCTTTCATTGTGTAATCGTCGCATGGTATAATTCTGTTCCTCATGCAACTTAAAAGGTAAACAGAGCAGCAATGTATTCACCAGTGGCATATGAATATGCATTTATCTCTCGTGCATTGCTAGCCAAGCTCAGCACACACCATTGTCAGGATATTTCCAAAAGCCAACTTGTGTGGTTTCTTTAGAGCGCTGCAATACTAACAGTGTTGTCATTCAACCCAATGAAGAGTGCAAGGGGAGCGGGAAGGCAGGCAAAGTTGTTATGTCATGTGATATGATAAGACTTCCATCTTCCCAATTTTAACATATATTCACTAGTATTCCACACATCCTAATCTTGTACCCAAGACAATTTAGCAACAAATGATTTTTAAGTAATACCAGACCTTTTTCAAAGCTTCAAACAATGGTCACACCTCACCTTTTTCACAAAAATTTGTCATAAAATCTACTATGATTATGTGTTGAAATACGGTAACTACTAAGTTATCCAAATGGAATTCTACAAGATCCTCTAACAAAACAGTCTATAAGATATGAACATTCTATACTAGAGAACGAAAATCGCAGAAAATAATCATAAAGACTATTATTTAAAGAATATTTGTTAAAACTTCAAAACTCTACAAAAATGAAATATTCCATGCCACAACTTAAGTTTTGTGGCACGTGAGCTTTCTGTGCACTACACTGGCTCCATTTCCTGTTATGCACCTGAGAGGGGTATCTACTTCAGGTCTCTTATTGTGCCCTCAGGAATGCAGCAATGCCAGGCCTTGTCTCCATGTCTTTATAGGCAGTAACTTATAGGAACTGGCACTATTAACCTGCTGCCAGTACCTAAATCTCTCTTACCAGTGCTTAGAATGGCTTCTATTTAAGTTGCCTGCTGGTTTTTTCTTGATTACTGTTCTATCTGATGCCCTTTCAGAGCTTTACTCTGAGGTGGGGTTTTTTGTGGGCTTTTTGGTTTTTTGGGGTTTTGTCCCCCCCCCAAGAAAGTCAGGCTCCTCTAACATCTTTCATGTCACCATCTTAACTGGAAGTCACAAAATTATATCCTGATGGAAACTTACAGCCAAAAGGCTATCTCTAAACTATAAGCATTAGATGCTTCCCCTACATGAAACTGTTATGTTAGATGTACATTGTGCTCAAACAGTTCTAAACTTTTAAATTATGCTGAAATTTTATTTGTTTTGGTTTCAATCCGAATAAAATTTTGTGACTTCCAGTTAAGATGGGCCTTCCAGAAGACTTGTATCCAATGTGATATATGTTATCAGAATGAAACCTATAAATGTCATGGCAGGGGAAAGAATAAACTATTGATTAGAGATGGTGTCACAGCCAATAAGCATTTACTTATTATATTTATTAATATTAATGTTTAATATTATTTATTAAGCACTGTGTATGTGCCAAGCACTGTGCTAAGCACCAGGGATCTGAAGAAAAACAAACAGCCCCTGCCCTCAAGGAGCTCACAATCTAATGAGACAACAAGCAAATATATACAAATAAGCTTTATATAGCATAAATAGGAAATAATTAACAAAGGGAAGGCACTAGAACTAAGAAAGATTAGGACAGGTTTCCTGTAGGTAGAATTTTAAGTTGGGACTTAAAGGAAGCCAGGGAAGCCAAGAGGAGGAGAAAAGGAAGGAAAGCATTCCAAGCATGGAGGATGGCCAGAGAAAATACCCAGAGCTGATGTTCATGGAACAAAAGAAAACCAGTGTTACTGCACAAGGTGAAGGAGAAAGAAATTGGGGGGGGGGGGGGCATGAAGCTCTCTTGATGAGCCACCAGGAAAAAGAATGAAAGATAAGAGACTGAGAGCAAAACTACAGCAGCATCCAGACTAAATAAGGGATAAGCCAAACAGGAAGGTCTTCTGCCTAATCTAATCAAGAGTGAAAAATGGAGTGCAATCTAGACCTACCACAAAGTCCAACTTCAGGAACCAAGGCTGGAAATATGAATAAAAAAAGCAGAAAATTGATTACGATAAAGAAATACTCTAAGTCAAGAGAAACCCAAGAAGTAAATCAAGAAAAGGAGTTATCTTGAAGTATCACCTCATAACTATCAGATTGGCTAACCTGACAAAAAAGGAAAATGATAAATGTTGGAGGGGATATGGGAAAACTGGGACACCAATGCTCTGTTGGTGGAGTTGTGGACTGATTCAACCATTCTGAAGAGGAATTTGGAACTTTGCCCAAAGGACTATAAAACTGTGCATACTCTTTGATGCAGCAATACTACTGCTAGGCCTGTATCCCAAAGAGGTTTTTTAAAAAAGGGAAAAGGATCTATTTGTACAAAAACATTTATAGCAGCTCTTTTTGTGATGGCTAAGAATTGGAAACTGAGGGGCTATCCATCAGCTGGGGAATGGCTGAACAAGTTATGCTATGTGATTGTGATGGAATATTATTATGCTATAAGAAATGACCAACAGGATGATTTCAGAAAAACCTGGACTTACATGAACTGATAGAAAAAGTAGAGAGTAGAACCAGGAGAACATTGTATACAGTAACAGCAATATTGTACAATGGAGAACTATGAATGACCCAGCAAGTCTCAACAATACAAGGATCCAAGACAATCTCAAAGGACTCATGATGAAGCATGCTATCCGCCTCCAGAGAAGTAACTGATAGTCTGAATAGAGACTGAAGCATACTATTTTCCTTTCTTTCTTTTATTCTTTATTTTTGTTTGAGTCTTCTTGTACAAAATGATTAATATGTAAATGTTTCACATGACTGCACATGTATAATCTATACTGGATTGCTTGCCATCTCAGGGAGGGGGAGGGGAGGGAAGGGAAAAAGAGAATTTAAAATTCAAAACTTTTTTTACATATAATGGGGGAAATAAAATGTTTTATACATGTGTGTATACACACACATCTATACACAAACAAAAAAGGAAAAAAGAGCTATCCTACAACGAGAAGCAGAACTTCATCAAAAAGGTTATTTTGATTATAAAGATTAAAAATGGTTACAAGAAATGAAGAATTCTTGATTTAAAAAATCAAAAGGAACAAATAGCTTAGAAGAGAAGGTAGAAAACTTTAAATGCATTCTGAAAAAAAAAAAATCAATGACTCCATGAGACAGGAAATAGTAGAAGTCAAAAGACTGAAAAGTTAGAAGAAAATATTAAGGTTTCTACTATCAGAAACAACTAACCTGGAAAAAACAAAGTCAAAAGGAGAGAGTTTAAGAATCAATATTAGATGGACAAAAGTAAATACATGTGACCAAATGGTAAGGACTCAGTGATGAAGAAGTGCATACCATCTAATCAGGGGAGTGGAGACAAGAGTTTCTTAAGAATTCTATTGTTTTTGAGGGAAACAGAGGGAATAAAGACAGATAAACAGCCTCCGGAGGATGGTTTTCTTCTATTCTGTTGGTTTTAAAAGAGGAAAGAAAATGGAGAGGAAAAATATATTATGGAAGAAATGAGGAAGAAAGGGAAGTAACAACTATTTCTTATGATCAGGGTGAGTCATAAGAGTATAAAAATATGGGAAAGGGGTGGAAGGAACAGGCATTTCATGAACATTGCTGTTGTGATGTTAAACACACATACATACACACACACACAGACTTTAGTGTACAAACGCAATAAATTCAGAAAAGAACCTGTTGGGCACAGAGACAGGGAAGAGGGATGCTTAAGAAGAAGAAAAGAATCAGCGACAGAATAGTCAAAAGCTAAACAAACTTTAACTTCAAAGGATAATCATAAAAGGAGGGATTAAAAGGA
Source organism: Vombatus ursinus (assembly GCF_900497805.2). Lineage (NCBI taxonomy): Eukaryota > Metazoa > Chordata > Mammalia > Diprotodontia > Vombatidae > Vombatus > Vombatus ursinus. The sequence goes on along the minus strand of NW_020954671.1, from coordinate 5,543,523 downwards.
GAAAAATAAGGTATAATAACCAGTAATAGAGGTATGGGCTAGATAAAGAGAGAAGTAGAAGAGTAGGAGCAGACTACTCTAATTACAGATTACTACTACTGATCACATTCCTTTTCTCCATCTTCTTCTTTATGAAGAAGAGAGAGTAGCAAAAAGAGATAAAAGACAGCATGGAAGGAGATACACAATTAATCATAATAACCATGAACATGAACATGAATGGGATGAACTTACCCATAAAGCAGAACACAGAAAAATGGATTAGAAAGCAGAATCCAACAATATGTTTGGTATTGACAATGGAAAATGAGGGTTTGGAGCATAATTTATAACGCCTCAGATAAATTCATGTCTACAGAAATGCAACAAGGATGTTGAGGAGTAGACTTAAAATCATGCCATATGAGCACAGGTTTAAGAAGCAGGGTATGTTTGGACTAGAAAACAGAAGCACCACAGGAGGCATATTGGACTTCTTTAAGTACCTGAAGGGCTATCATGTAAAAAAGGGATTAGATTTGTTCTGCCTGGTCCTAGAGAAACAATGAGTCATGGGTGAAAGTAACAAAGGGCCATATTTAGGCTTACCTAAGGAAAAAAGCTTCCTAACACCTAGAGCTATACGAAGCAGGAACGGACTGCCTCAAAACATGGTGCATACCTCCTCACTAGATTATCCTTCTTCAAGCAAAGTTACTCCACTAAGTATGTTACATGGGGGATTCTTCTTGTTCTGGTATCTGAGATTCTGTGATTCTGAGAATCAGCTAATATTATTAAATATGTGTAAAAGCATCTAGAATACTGTTATGAAAATCAAGAATGCACCTGGTAAGGACACAAAAGGTTGACTCACCTGTGAGGCATCCATTACCCTTTGAAAAGAGCCTGAATCTAGTACTGAGAGAGCACAATGTACTTTTTACAAACTAAGAAAAGAATGACTATTCCTTGTCCTATTCTCCAGTCGCCACAGAATAGATCACATGCTAATCGCAACATGACTCTTCTCTACAAAAAGCTACTCACACAACAGCTATTTTATGCATCTATGTTGTTAATGTTCTTCCAGTCAGTTGCTTTTTTCTTCTCAAATTCACTCAGTCAAAGCATTTAGAATAAAAACTCTAGTGCTATATATACACATAAAACAAGTCTTTGCCAGATGAAAGAAGGGGTATGGTTGTGTATGAGTGCACAGCATTCCCTCCTGTTGGTGTGTTCACTTTTAGATTCATTTTTGAGTTTCAATGTTCAACCTGAGGAGAAAATTGGGTATCATTTATCTGTCCACTTAACTTGTGATCTCAATAAATTAAATTCAGCAGCACCTTTCCATAATTGTGTACATATTATTTTAATGTGAACTTATGTATGAATTAATCACAATCAAAGGAAACCACTAAGTGAAGGGAATGTTACTCATCCTTCTACAAGACTTTATCTACAAGATCCTTCTACATCATAAATTTCTTGAAGCTAGAAGAACATTGAGAAATTCAGTCTTTAAAAAAAACAAGCTAACCATTTGTATTAAGAAAATAAAATACTTGTCATCAGCAAGACAATAAAAAGACCAGGTAAAATACTGATCATTGGCAAAAGGTAATTTTTATTTAATGCAGTTTCTTTTTTCATTCAAGGCTATACCAAAATCATTGTCAGAAGTCCAGGTAAGCTTATAAGGTCTGAGCATCTTCATCAGAGTATAAAACATCCACCCAAATAAGTTTCGGGGGAATTTTTTATCTCCACTGGGCCTGGAAGGCTTGTCCTCACTGATGAAATGATGGACTCTATCAAAAATATTAATAAAATGAAAAGCAGAATTGTTTCACAATTACAGAAATTCCCAAAAGGAGATGAAATACTACAACACATGTAGCGTGTAGTGTAGTATGTAGTGATGAAATATTACAGCACAGTTGTGCATCATGCCACACATTAGGAAAGGCTGAGAAATCTATCCAAGACACAGAGATAAGAATGCCTCAATGGCCTAGGAAATCACCTGTTTTAAAATACATTGAAATCTATGGGCAGTGAGAAAACGGCGATATTCTAGGATCCAGGTGATTCCAGATCCCCCCCTCCAAAAAAAAAAAATCCAGGAAGCTTAGACATGTACCCCTCTACTAAGAGATCTAGAGAATCACTTCTAGATTCCACTACCCAACCTAGGAATACACTGACGGACCCCTGGAGCCCTGCAGCGATCCTGGGACAGACAAAAACAGAGGGTGCAGCGCAGGCAGCAGGCCCGTGGAGTTCCAGTTCAACCTGCCTGAGCTCTCCAATATTCACGCCTAGCTTTCCCTAAGAGCCTTGGCTACAACAGAGCAACTTTGTGGCATTCTAAGCAGTCCAGAGAGGCATGTCCTTCTTGAGCAAGAGCACCCAAGACAACCACAAGGCAGTGACCAGCTGTTTGAGCCCACCACCCAAGCCAGTGGTTGCCTACCTGATCCTAGCCTTGAGGTGTTTCAATTCAGCACTCCCCAACACAGTACCAAAACTTGGAACCCCAACTCTAGCTAGCCAAGCAAGCAGCCTGGGGAAATCCAAGAAAAGTCAAATTTGCACAAGTGGCCCAAGCCGCCAGGAGAAAGGTCCTTATGTAAAATCCAGCCTAAGAGGCCAGCACCAGAGTGGTCATCGAGTCTCTTGAAGGGGAGGCCTAGTCTGGCCCACTATACTTGGGACCAGGCAAGCCCTGGCCACAACATTCTTTTGAGGAGTTCTAAGCCCAGGGCAAGCCTCCTTCCTGCCCAGTCTTCACCTCCTTCCCACCTCCCATGATCCAAACAATAAAAACTCCAGAACCCTATGAGTAAAAATACCCTTTTCCGTGAGATGGCCCTAGGGGTAAACACCAAAGAGGATAGAAGTCCAAAAACATCCTGGTCAGAAGAACTGGCAGAGTGGCTAAAGAAAATGAAATAAGACTAGGGATGAAAGAATGGTAAGAAAAATTGACACTTTAGAAAAGACCATTGAAAACCTCTCCAAAGAACTGAATGCCCTCAAAATTAGAATAGTCCAAACAGAAAACAACCCCCATAAAACAAAAAATTGGGAAGGAGGGGTCAGAAGAGCAGGGGAAAAAAAGAAAAGAAAATCTAAGAAACAATATCAAGAAAAACTGTCCAGGAAAATGTCTAGGGAATTTTCTGTCTAGGAAAACGAGAAGAGACAATCAAAGAATTATCATTTTATATGAAAACAATGATCAAGAAAGAAGTCTAGATACCATACTTCAGGAAATCATAAACTCAAAATGGCCAGAATTCTTAGAATTAGAGGGCAAAGCAAAAACTTAATATATTAGTCACCTCCAGGAAAAAATATATAATACCTCAGAAACATAAAGTCAAAATTCAGAAGCAGACTACACATTGGGAAGGTGATGCTATGACATGCAAGTGAACTTGTAGATCAAAGAAAAAATACAAGTAGCCAAAAAGGTGTTCAAATACCAAGCAGTCACAATAAGAATTATATAAGACGTAGCAGGAGAAGAAAGTTTGAAAAATTACATTCCAAAAGGCAAGAGAAAAAGGTTCACAACAAAGGATAAACAATCTGAAAAGACTAAATATAATCCTACAGTGGGAAAAATGGCTTTTTAATGGAATAGAGGATTTCCAAGCATTCTTGATGAAAAAACCGTGAAGAGACATTTGAAAATGGAAATGCAAGCATTAAGAGAAATAGAAAAAGAAATTGTTTACATGTTACTGAAAGCATAAAAAGAAAATGTCTTCTCAGAATATTAATATCTTTAAGAGTCATGCAGAAAAATTAAAGTAATGGAGGGCATGTGAGTGTTTTTGTTCTATATTAATAGACTTAAGACAAAAATGGGAGGGACAGGGGACTCTACTGTGGAGGAAAAGAGGATGAAGGGAAGATTAGTCACCACTGCATAATAGAGATATGTAAGATTAAAAAAAAGTATATTGTCTAAAAAAGTATACCATCACATAGAAAGGGGGTGACAGGTACCCCCTTGAACCTCACTTTTATCTGAACTGGATAAGGAAGGGCTGAACACAATTACATACAAACACACATCCTAAACATACAGGGATTTTGCTACAGAAATACATTAAATTCAAAAAGTAAACAGGAGGTGACAAGGACAAGGGATAGGTACAGAAGAGTTTAAGAGGGAGAGTAGGATAAGTAAAATAAGAGTTACGAGCAAAATAAATTGAAGAATACAAAGGGGAACATGAAGAGATCAAAAAGAAAGGAATAAAAAATAAAACTGTTACCAGGGGCAGGGCAGGAAGAGGAGAAAAGCTACAACAGAGAGGAAACAGGCTGTTTCACTTAAGGTCACAAGTATCAGGCAAAATCCTCTTCCATCACTTCATTTATAAAGAGAGAGGTGGGAACAAAGAAAGGAACACAATTAACAATCATACCTATGAATATGAATGGGATGAACACATCCACAAAATGAAGGCAATAACATAACAGGTTAGAAAGCAATATCCAACAATATGCTGCTTACAAGAAACACACTTGAAACACAAAGATTTACAGAATTAAAATGAAAGGTTAGAGTAAAATCTAGTCTGCTTCAGATGAACTCCAAAAAGCAGGGTTAGCAGGTGACAGTAAATATAGACAAGATAAAAAGAGATAAGCAAGGAAATCCATTATGCTTAAAGGCATCACAGATAATGAAACAATATCAATACTTCATATATAAAATGTTCCCAAAAGTCTTACTGCAGTTTTAAGCTATTAAAGATTAAAACTGCAGTAAGACTTTAGGGAACACCCTGTTTACATACCTAAAAATAGAGCATATAAATACTTAAAGGAAAGGTAAACTGGAAAGAGAAATAGAGAGTGAAACCATGACAGTAGGGGCCCTTAATGTACCCCTTTCAGACAAATCAAACCCTAAGATAAATAAGAAAGAAGTTAAAAACTTGAAAAGAACTTTAGCTAAAGATAACAACTCTCTGGTAATTACTAAATGGGAATAGAAAGGAATGTATATATGTTTCAGCTGTGCATGGCAGCTTTACAAAAACTGGTCATGTTTTGGGGCACAAAAACTTCACCAAAAATGTAGAAAAGCAGAAATATCAAACATATCATTTACTGATCATAGTGCAATAAGGAGCACTTAAAGAAAAAAATTAAAAAGCAACTGGAGACTAAATAACAATTCTAAAGAACTGGTAGGTCAAAGAACAATAACAACAATAGAAAATTTTATCAAAGAAAATTAAAATAATGATACAATACATTGAAACTCCTAGGATGCAACTAGAGTAGTTTTGAGGGGAAATTTTAGATCTCTAAACACTTTTGTAAGTAAAAGAAAGAACGAACGAACAAAAATCAATGAATTGGCATGCAATTTGAAAAACCTGAACAACAATTTTAAAATCCACAACAAAATAACAAAGTAAAAATTATGAAAAACAAATGAGAAATTAATAAAAATGAGAGCAAAAAGACTACTGAATTGAAAAAATAAAGCTATAAGTCAGTTGGGGAGAGGAGAAAATAATAAAAGTTAGCTAATAGGAAAACCACATTATTCATATCAAAAAAAGAAAAAGGAGAACTCACAAGAGTTGAAGAATAGAGGAAATCATCAGAAATATTTTTACCCAAATTTATGGTAACAAAATTAATAACTTAGAAGCAACAGATGAATACTTACAAAAATATAAAATACCCAGATTAACAATGAAAAAACAACATTTTTAAATAACCCAGTGTCAGAGAAAGAAACTGAATTAGCCACATTAGTAACTCCCAAAGGAAAAAAACTCCAGAACCAGATGGGATTCCAAATAAATTGTCAAATATTCAAAAAATAATTAATTCCAATACTACATGATATATGTACAATAATAGTAAGGTATTCTTCTAATCTCTATTATACAAATATAGTATTTATACTATTAACCAATTTCTCTAATAAAGATTGATGCAAAAATTTTTAATAAATATTACAAGTAGAATACAACAAAATATTTGAAAAATTATATATCACGACCATGGATTTATACCAGGAGTTTAGGGTTGGTTCAAAATAAAAAATTCTATAAATATAATAAATCATGTTAATAAAACAAATAATAAAATATTATCACATCAATATTCTCAAAAGACTTGATAAAATCATTGAATTTTATATTAAAAACTATAAAAATCATAGGAATAAATGGGTCTTTCCTTAATAATTAAATAACATTTCTCTAAATCCAAAAGCTAACATTATGTATAATGGAGAAAAACTAGAGACCTTTCCAATAGGTAAAGCAAGGATGCCCATTATTACCATTACTATTTAACATTGTGCTAGAAATGTTAGCTATAGAAATTTTTTTTAAAAATTGAAAGAATGAGCTTAAGAGGAGCAGCTAGGCGACGCAGTGGATAGAGCACCAGCCCTGGAGTCAGGAGGAACTAAGTTCAAATCCAGCCTCACACACTTGAAACTGGTTGTGTGACCTGGGACAAGTCACTTAACCCCACTGCCTCACCAAAACAAAACAAAACAAAAAGAATGAGCATAAGCAAAAAGGAAACAAAATTATACTTTTTGCAAATATAACGGTATAGAGAACACTAAAGAATCAAATAAAAAATAAACGGGATTAATAACATCAGCTAAGATATAAAATAAATCCACAAGAATTATTAGCATTCCTATATATAATTAGCAAAAACCATCAAGAGCTAGAAAGGGGGCAGCTAGGTGGCACAATGGATAGGGCACCAGCCCTGGAGTCAGAGGGACCTGAGTTCAAATCCAGCCTCAGACACTTGACAATTAGTTGTGTGACCCTGGGCAAGTCACTTAACCACACTGCCTAGCAAAAACAAAAAAACGAAGAAGAGCTAGAAAGAAAGGTTCCATTCAAAATCACTATAGAAACCATAAAATATTTGGGTAATCAAAGTGTATCCAATAACTACATAAATCTAACTATAAAACAGCATTTGCAGAAAACAGAGGCAAACTTAAATAATTATAGAAACAATTGTTTATCAATAAGTGAAGCAAAAATAACAGTATTACCTAAATTAACTTACTGAATGCTATATAAATCAAATTTCCAGAAGAGTATTTTATAGAGCTAAAAAAATAACAGATTCCTAAAGAAGGAACAAATGGTCCAGAATCCCAAGAGTAAGAAAATTAGGAAGGGGATCAGTACCAGAACTTAAACTGTACTACAAAGTAATAATCATTAAAATAATCTGGTCTTAGTTATAAAAAAGAGAGATTAAATAGTGGAACATATCAGGTGAACAACATACAGAAGCAAATAAACACAACAGCATAGTGTTTGATAATATTGCTAATAGCTAACATTTATATAGCATTTACCATGTGACAAGCACTGTGCTACGTACCTTACAAATAATATCTCATTCAGTTCTCACAATCCTGGGAGGCAGATGTCCTTATGATCCCCATTTTACAGAGGTTAACTGACTTATCCATGGTCACACAGCTAATATGTGTCTGAAGATATATTTGAACTCTGATCTTCCTGACTCCAGGCCCAGCACTCTATTAACTGATTCACATAAGCTGCCTCTAATGATAAACCCACTATTGTGACAAAAACTACTATGAAAACTTGATAGGAGTTTGGCAAAAATTGGGTTTAGACCGAGACCTTATTCTATATATCAACAAGATAAGTCAAGTCACCAAATATTAATTAAGCTCCAAATGGATATATGCCTAGATATAAAAAGCCTTACCACAAACAAATCAGGGTGTCAAGGAAGAAATTACCTTTAAGATTTGTGGATGTAGAAGATTTCATGACCAAAGGAAACAGGAAGAATCGTAAGAGATAAAATGGCCTATTCTGATTATATAAAATTTAAAAGGTTTTGCACAAACAAATCTAATGCAAAATTAGAAGGGAAACAGGTAACTGGAAAAAAATCTTTGCATTAAGTTTTTCTGATTTAAAAATATCTTATATCCAAGATACATAAGGAATTGATTCCCCAATAGATACTCAAAGTCCATACATACATAGGAAGTTTTTGAAGGAAGAAATCAAAATAACAAGCACATGAAAAAACCGCTCTAACTCACTAATTACTTAGAGAAATGCAAATTAAAGTAACTGAGGTTCTAGTACATATCAGGCTGGTAAACATGACAAGAAGCTAATCACAAGCACTGGAGGGGTTGTAGGAAAACAGGTTCATTGTTGATGGAGCTGTGAATTGGTCAAGCCATTCTAGAAAGCAATTTAAACCTATGCTGAGAAATTCAGCAGAAGACTGTCCAAACTGACCCAGATATACCACTACCAAGCCTACTTCCCCAAAGAAATTATAAAAAGAACAAAATGATCTGTGTATGAAAATAGTTACTGTAGCTCTTTTTGTGATACCCAAATTGAAACTAAGGGAATGTCCTCCAACTGGAGAACAACTAAAGAAACTGTGGCATATGAATGTAATGAATTATTACTGTGTCATAAGAAATGATGAAATGGACAATTTCAGAGGAAACTAGAACACCTCTATGAACTGATGCAGAGGAGAATAATTTATAAAATGACCATCTTTACAATGATGGTGACATTATCAAGAAAAACAATTTGCAGGACTTTAGAACTCTGATCTAAACCACAAATCAAAAATGATAAATCACAAGTCCAAAAAATAAAGATGAATCACACCACTGAACTCCTGACAGAGAGGTGATTAACTTAAAGTACATAGAGACATACATTTTCAAACATGGCAAATAGGGATTTGTTCTGGGGAACTACGCAGCTGTGTAACGAGGATTTTATTTTTAGTTTTGTTTTGTCTTTCATTTTGCTCAACGTGAGGAAAGGTTGATGGAGCGAAGATTGTTTTTAAGCGCTAAATGAAAAAATAAAATTTAAACTAAAAAAAATCTATGGGCTATAAAAGACTAGACTTGAGAAAATAAGTCATTCAATAAAAAGTACCCTTCATATCCAGTCAGACACATATAAATATGGCTTCACGATGAACAATTAAATAATCTGCCAAAAGCTTGTGAATTCAATATAAAATGTATAAAATTATAACCATATATTTTTTGGATGTGGCACAGGGAATTTGTTTTCCCTGTGTATGTGTTACCAGGGTTTTACTTTTCTTTTCTTATTGATGGAGAGAGGACAGAGTAGATGTGAGACGGGGGAAAAATTTAAAAAAATAAAATTTAATTAAGATAAACAAGTGATTGCAGCAAAAGAAAGTCACTGAATATTAACAAATTTTTATAGATTTAAAGTTGTGAGGTTTATTACATAAGTCAATAAACTGAATTATTTTAATATATCCCAGTTAATTTGCACACCACTGTATAAATCCCCTTGACAGAAGGAAAGAGCAGAGGCTCTTGTTCTATGTTCAGGAAACATAAAAAGTTGGCAGAGGCATGACTTGATTCAGTATAGAAGACTTCAACAATTTGGCCATATGTTAGTACTAACTCCCTGCTAAAAGAGAACTTGATAAATTCTTGACTTGTCATAATATTAATTTCATTCATCAAAAGATGGAAGAAGGAACCAGGAAAACATCTTCAATCAGAAAATCTTCTAGAGAAAATTCTCATCAACAAGGAAAAAAGTAGCTGCTGATGTAGAAATGCTGAGGAACATTGGGGAAACTGACCATTCTATCTTAGAATTCATAACAGAAGAGAGAAAAGCCAAGTATAGTCAAATATGTACCGAAAAGCTTTTTTGGGGTTTTTTTTTTTTGGTGGGGGGGAGGAGAATGGACTGCAAAGAGTTCAGAGAAAGGATGGACAAGATTCCATAGCCTAAAATTCTAAAAAGTCAAGTCAACAAGAACTTATTAAATGCTTACTAGGTGTCAGGCACAATGGAGAAGTCATCCAAGAGAAGGAAAGCTCTCAAAAATTAAATTCTAGACACAATGAGAAAGTTTATGAAAAGGAAGGTATCTAAAGAGACTGACATGGTTGCAAAGAAAACTCAGATTTAAAAAGGAAACAAACACATAAAAAAGATAGAAGAAAATGCAGGGAAGGAAAAGAATAAATAGTAAAAGACAGCCACACTCTAACCATGTTACTCCTCTAACTCAAGCCATTCCAGAGGTTCACTACAATCCCTAGGACCAAATATAAATTCCTGTTTGGCATTTAAAGCCTACTTCAACCCGTCCTCAATATATCTGCTCTTCTTTCTGTTCTTCATACACAGAATTCCTCTCATCTTTACACCTAGCTACCCTCCACATCTAAAATGCATTTCCCCTCTTCCTCTCCACCTCTCAGAATCCCTTGTTTCCTTCAAGGCTCAGCTGATGTGCCACCTTCTACACAAAGATTTTCTTGACCTCAGCTCCTAATAACCTTCCCCCAAAAAATTCCTTTGTATATATTTTATATTTGTCTATGTATACATACCTTCTCTCTCTAGGCTAGACTGCAAGCTCCTCAAAGGCAGTTCGTTTCCTTTTACCTTTGTATAATCAATACCTTCAGTAACTGATACACAGTAGGCACTTAACAAATGCTTGTTGATTGACTGGTTTTATGCCACTTCTCTGTGCCTCAATGGGGCATCTCTTGGCTGAACAAGGTACTCTAGAGGTTATCTGTGATTGTGTTCCCCTAGGAATGGCTGCTCTGTCTAGAGTCACGGAGGCAAACAGAGAATCAGAAAAAACACAATAAAAAGAAGTCAAAAAACAAGATGAATATCAAAAGGCCTACCTTACCTAAAGCTTCCTCTTCCCACAAGGACACATCTTTTTTTTTTGTGACAGTGATATGGCTGAGGGAGAAGAAAGATTCTCTAAGTAGGGCACCTCATCTGTGCTACTGAACCATAACAACTTTCTCTGAGAAAATGTATCCATAGTCTCCCAAAAAATAGTACCTCAATTCTATCATGGTGTATGCGAAATGAAGGTTCTTTGTATACCCAATCTGTTCAAGGTCATGGTTCTGAGTTTTATCCGTGGTCCAGGTTTTATCAGCCACAGGGAGATGGGCTATGGCTCCAATTCATGTTAATTCTCACCTTACATACAATTATAAAGCTGAAAGAATTGAGAAAATTCCTGAAAAGTAAGCAATTGATTCATTATCTGTAGAATCAGCACTGATGAAACTTTTCCAATTAGTTGTTGTTACATGTTGTGCAAAAATCATTTTTATTTTTTCATATTAATATGCCAATTTGGTCTCAAAGCTGTGATTTATACTATACATAATGTATTATTTGGACTGTATTCTCAGTTCTTCCAATAAATCAACAATATTAATTACTATAGTCTATGTAGACTAATCCACATGGATCTCATTTATTAAAAATAAATGCAATAAACAAGAAAAAATAATAAATCTTTCTGTAGCCAAAAAACTCCACTTTGTATAAATCACGACAGCACTGATTACTGACATTTTTGTTATGTCATATGCTTTTCATACAATTACTTCACATTACATAGATCTTTTTGCAATTAACCTCTAAAACAGAAATTAAATATTAATGGTTATGTGCTAGTTATGATTATGAGAAACAGTAAGATGCTCATATTCTAAATAATGAAGAAAGATACAATATATAACTCATTCAACACATTATATTGTAAATTAAATTAGTAATATATTTAGAGCATTCTAAACTAACATTAACATTTTTCTTGTTTTTAAATCTGCTTATTAACTTTGTCATCAATCTCCTTGGCATCACAGCTGTAACTGTATCAAAGATTCACGTTTAGTGACAAAGTATTTATAAATAACAAAGAAATCTCAACTAAATTTTTGAGTTCATCTGACTGGCACTGACTAGCATTCCCAGGGAACAAAGCATAAATACAACATATATAAAACGTAATTTAGGAAAAATCACATCTGTTATGTAGAATTATGTATAGATACAGATTAAATTTCTAACACTGACAATAAAGTAATTAATTAATAAGTAAAAAGGGGTTTTTTTAATTACAATGAAACAAATTAGTGATCAGTATAATGGTTTCCAGGTCAAATTCACAGTCCTCATTCTCTTCTCAAATTATGATCTCAGTTTCAACTCCAAATGGGATCACATAGTGAAAATATAATCTAATAAGAACATATTTTGGCAACAATATCTGTTTCAAAACAAGTTAGATCTAGAAAATATATATACTATAATATTACTATTTGTAGAGTTTTAGTCATTTGTATTCTTGTGGGATGAATTATTTGTAAATAAATCAGAGTTAGTGCAGCTGTTCCTGTTACCTGAAATTAGAATAGCAGGCTCATTAAATATAAATAAATCTCTCAGAAAATGCAGAGAGACTGCACCATATTGATGGAACCTTCATTAATTTTCAATGATATTTCTGTTCTAAAAAAGACTGGAGTGAGGTATACAATCTTTTTTCTGCTTCTCAAAAATCTCCATCTTTTGCTTCTACTTAAAACTCATGGTACTTATTTCAAAAAAATTAAACCAATAAAACATTTCAGATGAATTCTATTGAACATTATATTCAAATGACACCTGCCTTTTAAAGACTACATAAATATAAAAAATGAGACATGTAAAATTAAGAGAATAAAAAGAACCTAAAACAACTAAAACAAACTTCTCTAAGTCATTTCACTAGATTAAGAATACACCCTATTACTAATTCTAAATGGCATATAACTATACCTCACAAACCAAACGCTATATAGGTCATTTAAATTTATGATCAAGAAAACTGCAATAACAGCTGAGGAATAAAGGAATAAAATTACGGGTTAAAAAAGGTTACTTCATAGCCTATATCAGATTGCACGCCATCTTGGGGAAGGAGAAGGACAAAAATTTAAAACTCAAAAGCTTATGAAGTGATTGTTGATAAATCAAAATAAATTAATTTTTTTAAATGTTACTTCAGAAATTAAAATGTAATGGGAAAAATTCCCTTGAGAATTTCAAACATTTTGAAAATATTTTTTTCTAATTTTGCTCCACAAAGTCCTATTTCTATGTTGATCATAGCTCAAAAGTCGGTGACCCTGGATTCTTGAAGGCTATGCCAATAGAGTATAAGCTTTGACAAGTTCTACCCTATGCTGAAAAGGGTTCAGCCAACAGACTGTCATTTTCCTTAGCTATCACATGAAGAAGTTCATCACTAGAAAAGTGGCCACTTACTGAATCCTTTCACCAAGGCAAAACAACAAACACAGAAAAATAAAAAATGGCTCTCAATCCTGTGGGATCCACCTGTTTATGCAGTGACTGTAAAAGAACGACTAAAAAAAAGAAAAAAAATGAAAGTTATGCTGCATATGTTCATGTTTATATAAATAACATAAACATAAACATAAACATAAATATAAATATATCTCAGAGGAATCAAAAACACTGCCCACAAGTGGGCCTGCAACATTTGCAAGTACCACCTGAACCAGATTAAAATGTAATTGGGAAATATTTAACAAAATAAATAAAAACACAATAAAACATAGATAATGTTATTGTGTGGTTTTCTAAGTCAGCATGCCTCCAGGGGCAGGGATCTTTATGTGCATTTACTGCCCTCCATTTCTATTTAAATTTGGCAGCTCAGATCAACATGAACATATGCAGCATAAAGTAAGCAAAATCAAGAAAATAATAGACCAAACAACTACAACAATGTAAAAGAAGAACCACAAAACAAGTCTATGCTGCAAAACTACAAAGAATAAGCATGGATCTAAAAAAGAGATGAGAAAACACTACCATTCTACCCCTCCCTCTTTCAGAGGTGGAAGGTCCACAGGAGTGGTACCATGCATATATATGGAGACTTTTTCAACATATTGATCAATTTTACTGATGTGTTTTTCTTTAAACATATTGTTTGTTATGTATCTTTGCAAAAAATTTTACAAATATCATTTCATTTTTTCCTTACAACAACCCTGAGAAGTAGAAACTATCATTATCCTCATTTTACAGGTAAGGAAACTGAAGTCAAAGTTAAGTGACTTGCTCAGGGTCACACAGCTATTAAATATCTAAGGCCAAATTTGAAATTAGGTCTTCCTGACACCAAACTGGTGACCACTGCACCACCTACCTGCCTCATGATACGGGATGGGTTTCTAGAAATAAGATGAAAAGGAAGGATACTAAAGAAATTTTGGTGATTTGTTTTGTTTTGTTTTTAAATACATAAATAAAAATTTATTTTAAAAAAAAAACTATTACAGGACAAAACCAATTTAGAGAAAATCTCACAAGAAACCTAAGTCATCCCAATAGCATTTAAAAATGAAAATGGGAGGGCAGCTAGGTGGCACAGTGGATAGAGCACCGTCTCTGGATTCAGGAGGACCTGAGTTCAAATCCGGCCTCAGACACCTAACATTTACTAGCTGTGTGACCTTGGGGAAGTCACTTAACCCAATTGCCAAGCAAAAAAAAAAAAAAAAAAAAAAAAAAAATGAAAATGGAAGGACTACAAAGAGAAGAAAAATGGAAAAGTGCTATGATGATTTTTTAAATGAACACTATTAACTATCAATGACAGTAAAGCCACAACACTTGCCTCGAATATCTGAATACACTTAACAATGAAGAATGGCACTACAGAGGAGCAGTCTCCAAACTTTTTTTATTTCACACGCCTAACATATGCATATTTATAAATTATATACATGTTCTACTATAATATGTATGTTATAAAACAAAAAAAATGAAATTATAAAGTATGAGGTAAGGAAATAAAGTGTTTTAAAACAGTTTTCATTTTCTTAAAAACTTTTCTGCTCTAAGAATTAGAATGAATAATATTTTGTGAGAGCAATGTGACTATGTTTCATTACTTTTGAAAACCCTGGTTTAACATTCTGATATACCATTCTAAAGATAAGGTTCCAAGTTCAGTTTTTGATGGTTTAAATGCGTACCATAGCTAAAAAAGATATCTCACAATAACACCTAGGTCCAAATGGAAAAAGTGCAGTTGGCTGTGCTTACTAAATCATGATATTCATTTTTCAATCTCATCTGCCCATTATGCAAAGGTTTTTGTTGATGTTTTTAAGACTAGCAAATTTCCATCTTCCCTGATGTCAATCACTTATTCTTGCAAACTAATCGGGAAGTGTTGTACTTTTCTACTGTTTTAACAAATAGGTTCAAAAGTCACTGAAATTCTTCATTTGGAAGATATTTAAACAAGTTAGAAAATTCCATACCCAAGATTTTTAAGTAAACAGAAATGATAGTTTTTATTAGGTGAAACATATCATTTTGAACAACAAAAGCTTACCAGGACTGTTTTATATGTTTGCTTCGTTATCTAATACCTTAAAGCGTAACATACACTTAGAGCATGGTACATTTTTAACGATAGTTGGTGTGAATCCCTAATTCAAATAATTTCCTTGATGGTGCATTTTTTATAATTGTGAATTTAGAGGCAGACTTCTTATCAAATCTCACCAGGCCATCAAATATGATTGCTTTCACCACATAATAGGCTGACAAAGAGTCCCTACGAGAAAAATCGCCTTTGCCATTTTCTTGTTCACTTGTATTTGCATTATTAATATTATCTTCAATTCACAATTTGTTTGCAGTAAGATTAAGCCATTTGTCCATTTGGGGAGTGAAATTAGTTAAAACTAGGTAATATAATCTGTAAATCTACCTAACCAAGCACAGATAAACTGAAATATTATCACAAGACTGAAAGCAAATTAAGCAGAAAGATATACACTGAGTAAAGGTAAAAGACTGAAGGATACATTATGCTTCAGTTGAACTAAAAAGAGCAGGGGTAGCAATTGTGACCTCAGACAAAGCAAAAGCAGACCTAATTAAAAGAGAAACTACATCTTGCTAAAAGGTACCATAAACAATGAAGTAATAAGAATACAAAACATATATGTACCAAGTGGTATAGCGTCCAAATTCTTAGAGAAGTTAAGATAGTAACAGGAAGAAATAGACCACAGAACTACTTTAGTAGAGGACCTCAACTTCCCCCTCTCAGAGCTAGATAAATCTAACCACAAAATAAACAAGAAAGTTAAGGAGGTGAATAGAATTTTAGAAAAGTTAGATATGGTAGACCTCTGGAGAAAACTGAATGGGGATAGAAAGGAATATACCTTTTTCTTAGTGATAATGGCACCTACACAAAAATTAACAATGTATTAGGGCATAAAAACCTCATGATCAAATGCAGAAAGACAGAAATATTAGATGCATCCTTTTCAGATCATGACGCAATAACAATTACATGTAATAAGGGCCATGGAAAGATAGACTAAAAATTAATTGGAAACTAATTAATCTAATCCTAAAGAATGAGTGGGTCAAACAACAAATCATAGAAACAATCAATAATTTCATCAAAGAGAACAATAATGAGACTACCAAATCTTATGAGATGCAGCCAAAGCAGTTCTTAGGGGAAAATTTATATCTCTAAATTAGGCCTGCACAACATATGGTCAAGACTAAAGTAGAGGGGCAGTTGGTGCATGATTTTTTGTTTACAGAAGATTGGGCACTCAATGCAGCCTCTAAAGCTGAGACACAAAAAAGTATGGAGATGGAGGTGAACCTATTGTGCTTCAGCTGAAGAAAAAAAGCAAGAGGTAGCAATCATTGATCTCAGAAAAGGCAAAAGCAATAACAAACCTAAGTAAAAGAGATAATCAGGGAAAGTACTATTTGATAAAATATACTACAGATAATGAGGTAATACCAAAAAAAAATTTTAGTTTCTCTGATAAAGGCTTCATTTCTCAAATATAAAAGGGAACTGTGTCAAATTTACAAAAACCAGGGGCATTCCCCAATTAATAATTTGTCAAAGGACAGGAATGGGGAGTTTTCAAAAAAAGAAATCAAAACTATCTATAGTCATACAAAAAAATGCTCTAAATCACTACTAACTAGAGAAATGCAAATTAAGACAACTCTGAGGTACCAATTCACACCTATAAGAAATGACAAATGCTGGAAGAGATAAAGGAAAATAGGTACATTAACGATCTGTTAGTGGGGTTGTAAACTGGTTCAAATATTCTGGAGAACAATTCTGAACTAAGCCCAAAGGGTTTAAAAAAAAAAAAAACTGTGAAAAACCATCCAGAAATACTAGGTCTGTACTAAAAAAAAAAAAAATCAAAGAAAAAGTAAAAGGACCTTAAATGTACCCCAAAAAAAAAATTGGTGGCAAAGAACTGAAATTGAGGGCATGCTCATCAATTAGGGAATGGCTAAACAAGTTGTGGCATATGATTGTGATGGAACACTATTATGATACAAGAAATAATGAGGGGGATGCTTTCAAAAAAAAACCTGGTAAGACCTATATAATCTGATGCAAAGTGAAGTGAGCAGAACCAAGAGAACATTGTACACAGTTAACAGCAATATTGTAGTAAAGATCAAGCTACTCTGATCAATACAATGACCCAAGACAATTCCAAAATCTCACGATGAAAAATGCTATCTACCTCTGATGGGGTGCTTGGGTGCTTGTGCTTGTAATTAGACCCCAATTTTCTCCTTAGCCTCAGAAACACTGTCTCTGACAACCACTCCCCAGCCCAAGGACACTGTGCCTACCAGTTATTCATGCGTGGGCCCAAGCACAACCCTTCTCTCTCTCCCTGGTGCAGCTACACAAAGCTAGGTAAGAGAGTGCTGGGCTGCTCAGGCCCCAGCCCTCAGATCATGTCTCTGGAAGCCTCCCAATTCCTTAGTAAGTTCCTGTCTTGTGAGAAAGCTTTCCCTTGTTGCAGAGCATTCTCTCATCAAGACAGAGGGAGAGGGGTGCCTTGCCCAGCCCAAGGAGTTTTGTCCTTGGCCAGCCCAAGGACTCTTCCTCCTGCCAAACTCCAAAGATCCATACCTCTGTCATCTCCCTCCCTGTCCGGTATACTTCCTGTACTTTCTCATCCATAAGTCCCAAAGACACCTGCGCCTTTGGATTACCTCATCAGCGTCCCTGGCATTCCTTTCCCATGCCCTTTTCCATATAAACCCTAGTTCTATCCTCAGTCTCTCGCAGGTTCCTTAAGAATCCTTGCCCGCTGAAAAGCATAACAATAAATCTTTGCCACCTTGACTTAAAGAATGCTTGAGTCTGTGAATTCATTTCAGAGGACCCTGTCCTGTACACCAGTCTTTGAGAGGTCTCAACCTCTCAGACCGCAACACCTCCAGAAAAAGAACTGATAAACTCTGAGTGCAAAGTACATTTTTTTTTACTTTATTTTTCTTGCTTTTTCGTGATATGGATAATATGGAAATATGTTTTGCATGATTTCACATGTATAACTAATATCATGTTGCTTGCCTTCTTAGTGAGAGGGGGAGAAGCAGGAGGAAAGGAGAGAATTTGGAACTCAATTTTTTAAAAATGTTAAAAATAAATTTTTAAAAATACATATATGAAAAGAGGCAAGAAAAAGCTTTTACAGTAGAGGGGAAGAAGGGGGAGGTGAAAGGGATTGAGTGTACCTTACACTCATCAGAATTGGCTTGAAGAGGGAATGACATACACATTCAATTGGATATAGAAATCTATCTTACTCTACCGGAAAGTAGGGGGGAAGAAGATAAGAGAAGGGGGGGTGAAAAAGGGAAGGCAGATTGGGGGAGGGGATGGTCAGTAGCAAAACATTTTTGAGGAGGGACAGGGTGTAAAGAGAAAGACAACAGAATAAATTGTGGTTGGGGTGGGGAATATAATACAGGGAAATAGGCAGCAATAGTAACTGTGAAAATAGTAACTATGAAAAAGTTTCTCTGATAAAGATTTCATTTCTCAAACATATAGACACTGAGTCAAACTGTAAGAGCCATTTCCCAACTGATAAATGATCTAAAGATATGATCAGTTTTCTGATGAAGTAATCAAAGCTATCTATAGCCACATGAAAAAATACTTTAATCCACTATTGATTAGAGAAATGCAAATTAAAACAATTCTGAGGTACTATCTCATACCTATTAGATTGGCTAATAGGACAGCAAAAATAGATGACAAATCTCAGGGGGGATTGTATTAACACACTGCTAGTGGAGTTGTGAACTGATTCAACCATTCTATAAAGCAATTTGGAACTATGTCCAAAGGGATATAAAACCATGCATACCCTTTGAGCTAGCAATACAACTACTAGGTGTGTATCCCAAAAGAGATTGAAAACAAAAAGGAAAAAGACCTATATGTGCAAAAATATTCATAGCAGTTATTTTCTGGGGCCAAAGAATTAGAAATTAAGGGGATGCCCATCAACTGCAGAATGGCTGAACAAACTGTGGTATATGATTATGATGGAATACTATTGTACAATAGGAAATGATGAGCAGGATGCTCTCAAAGAAACCTGGAAAGACTTACATGAGCTGATACAAAGTGAAATGTACTATGTACAAAGTAGCCC
>NW_020954671.1:5513818-5524051 GCF_900497805.2 Vombatus ursinus | reverse complement strand
ACAGGATCCTTAGGTCCTTTTTAGAGGCCCTCATTTTTATCTGAATTTGACTACCTTAGAATTTAGCGCTTCTTAAACTGTGGGTCATAACCCCGTATGTGGTCATGTAACTCAAGGTGGGGGTCGTGAAAAATCTGAAAGGTTTTTGAATGCGCAACGATCAAAAATTAATTCAAAATCAAATGCATAATGAATCCAAGGTGTTTCTGACAGCGCTTCCCCGTGTTGCATCACATGCAAATTCACTACAGCCTTGGTTCTGAACACAGAACACGCGCACTTTGCACTTGTGCATGCCATAACATCAAGCAGGGCCAACAAACTCTAACAGAAACAACTCAGCTTATATTAGAAACTATTATATGCTATGAATTGCAGTGTTTTTACTGTACACACACAGTTTTCTGCTCTTACAGAAACATAATAGTTTAATTATGGAAAATAAAGACTTTTAATATTTTCCTACCATCATGCCGCAGCAAGTATCAAATTAGTATGTCTTTGGATTGTATTGTGTTACAATGCTTGATTTTAAAAATTGTTATTATCTCCTTCTTTTACAGAAACATATGTGTTTAATTGCAGCAAGTAAAGATAAAAGCCCTTTAATAATTTCTCCATCATCACCACTGTATGTGTACGTTAAGTGCGAACATTAATTTTTTTTTTAAATTGTGCGCAAATAAATGTAATTTATAAATTTAATGTAAATTCTAAATAACTACCTAAAGCTAGTATTTATTTGAGAAATTATTAACAATATTTATTTATATTTTAGGACAAAAATATTTTTCGGTTATGGCTAAGTGGCTAAATTTAGACAGAAGAGGTAAAAATACTGATGACAATGTGGCAGAGTCTTTGCTACCAGACTGTACACCTAAATTGACAAGAAAAAGAAAATATGTTAATCATGTGGCTCTCAAGAGGGCAAAGTTTAAACAAATTATTGAAATTGAAAGATGAAGTTGTTATATTTTTGACTGAGCGGAAATCCAATTTTGTTAATTTTTTTCATAATGACTTACGGCTTTCAAAACTGTTATATGTTGGATATTTTCAAAAAATTCAAGGATTTAAACACGGTGCTTCAAGGAAAACATTGTAACATATTTGTGTCAAAAAGATAAAACTGAAAGTTTTACTAACAAAGTTAATATATGGAAGGATAGGGTGGAAAATGACTCTTTAGAAATGTTTACAGATACAGATAATTTTATAATAGAAAATAACCTTCTCAAAGATTTAATTGTAAGAATTACAACTGATCATATGAAGCACCCGGAGATATGGTTTCGGAAATACTTCCTTTCAAATTTTGATTTTAAAAAACTAAGTTGGATTCATAAACCATACTTAATTGAAATAAAAAAACATCAGTCATCTGCCAATAAAAGTTCAAGAAGAATTTGCCAAGTTATCAAGCAACACAGTTAAAACTTGAGTTTCCTAAAAAATCGTTAAATGAATTTTGGCTTGGGATTAGAACAGAATTTCCAATAATTTCTGAAATGGCCTTAACATACTTCTGCCATTTTGTACTATGTATTTATGTGAAGCACCATTATCAGCATTGACGATTATAAAATCAAAATATCAATCAAATCTGAAAAACCGTGAAGATGTTCTATGTCCTGCAGTACCAAATGCTCTGCCAAGATGTAATTCTTTATGTAAAAATAAACAAGCACATCCATTCCATTAGTATGCAAATTTGCTTTCATCTTTAATAAATGGTAAAATCATATGTATACCAAAGAATTGTTTTAAAATAAATTTCTTTATGATTTGTTATCAGTAAATGTTTGATTTCTATATCTAGTTTATATATCTACATACCCAGGGTCACGTAAAAAGTTCTTGGGCAAAAAGGGATTATGTGGGGACAGTTAGGTGGCGTAGTGGATAGAGCATCGGCCCTGGAGTCAGGAGGACCTGAGGTCAAATCTGGCCTCAGACACATAATACCTCCTAGCTAAGTGACTCTGGGCAAGTCACTTAACCCCAACTGCCTCACTTTAAAAAAAAAAAAGGGGGGTCGTGTGTGGAAAAAATTTAAGAAGCATTGCTCTAGGTGACTGCTCAAGGATAAAAAAGATAGGGTTGAAGTCAATAACCCTATTTGGCCACCAGATGATGAAGGCAGAAGCCAAAGTTGGAGGGAAGGAATCTGACTTGGCCTAACTCTAATTCCAGTCCCTTTCCCTGGACAGGGTGGCCAAAGAAAGTAGGGAGAAGGAATAGGAACCAAGCACCCCATCTAGAACTGTGGCAGGGCAATAATAGCAGCCAGACTTTAACAGAGTCAGAACCAGGGCCTGCTCAACCCATCCAAGAGTAAGTGCAAGAAGGAGCAAAATCTAGTCCTGACACAAAGTCCCACCCCAGGAATTGAAACTGGAGATATATGTAAATAGAAGAAAACTCCTAAAAGAATGAAGAAATCCTATGGGTTAAAAGAAGCCCAAAAGGCAAGCCTCGATTAAATGAATGAATGAGCATTCCTTAGGTGCTCAGTGCATGCAAAGCACTGTGTATGAATTGGAGAAGGAAATGACAAACCATTCCAGTATCTTTGCCAAGAAAACCCCAAATAAGGTTACAAAGAGTTAGACACAACAACTGGACAACAACAACTGGGGATACAAATAGAAAAAACAATCTCCAATCTCACATTCTAATGTGGAAGACACCACATACAGAACATTTCAGCTTCAAATCAGATGCAAAAGTCCTATAATCTTTAAAGTACAAGAAACAAAGCAGATGATAATACCTTATCTTTAATGTCATTTCCACTGACAAAATCACCATCAGTTTCTGATGTTGAACCATTTGACAGTGCCAAGAACTTTGCTGGCAAAAACCTTCCTTTCTATGTCTTCAGCAACCTTGACTACAAAACTCAGACTTACAGAACCAGTGCTCCTTCTGGGTCTTCAGTAGCCACGGCTACAAAACTCACAGAACCAGTGGCTAGGCTGCATCTCCACGAGGAGTACTGCCAATATGATGAATGCGGGGCTATGACACAAGCAGAAGAGAGAAGCTCCACAATTTCTACAACTATAGCCTCAAGAAAAAAGAAACAATAACAAGGCTTGGCCACAAGAACTCTATGAGTCACTAGCAGAAATGAAGCAAAAAAATAAAATAAAAGAAATTTGAGCTCTCAAGGTAAAAAAGGAAGGAAAATAAACAACTAAAAGCAGAAAGTAGAAAAGTAATAAACACTCAAAAAAGAACGTAGCAAATAACTGAAAGATTCAATGACAACAGAAAATCTTACAATAGTCAAAAGACTAGAAAATTTTCAATAATTATATTAGGCATCTATCAAAAATACCTGACCTGAAAAAGAATAAGGAAAGAGAATTTAGGACTCATCCTTATCCCACAAAACCATGGTCAAAATATGAACAGGCAGTTTTTTAAGGAAGAAATGCAAGCTATCAATAACCATATAAAAAAATTGCTACAAATCACTAATAGAAAAATGTAAATTAAAGCTAGTGTGAGGTTCCACCTCATGCCCATCAGTTTAGTGAACATGAATGTATGGAAGGAGGAAAGAGGGAGAGAGGGAATAAAGAAGGGAAAGAAAGAGGAAAGGAAGGTGGGGAAAGAAGGAAAGAGGGAAGGAAGGAGGGGAAAGAAGGAAGGAAGGAGGGAGGGAATAGAAAAAAAAAAGATGCCAAATAGTAGTGGGGCTAAGGGAAGAGAGGCGCTGTTGATGGAGCTGTGGATTAGTCCAGGCATTCTTAGAAAGCTATTTGGAACTACGCCCAAAAAGTCACTAAATAGTGAATACCCTTTGCCCAAATAAGACTACTACTAATAAGCCTATATATCCCCAAAGAGAGTAAAGAAAAAGGAAAAGGACCCATATGTACAAAAATATTTACAGCAGCTCTTCTGGTGGTAACAAAGAACTAGAAATTAAGGGAACACCCATCAACTAGGGAACTGGGTGAACAAATTGTGATGTGAATATAGCATAATGTTATTGTATGATAAGAAAGGATGAAATGGACAGTTTTAGAGAAATATGGGATGACTTCTACAAAGTGATATTGTGTAAAAAGAGTAGAACAAGAAGGAACAATTTATACAATAACAACACTGTAAAAACCAACACCACAGAGGACCACAACTCCAAGGGACCAAAGATGGATGAAGCAAGCTACTATCTCCTAACAAAGAAATGTTGGAGTCAGGCCATATACTTCACCATGTTGTTATACTTCACTATGCTTGTATTATAATGATTTTGCTTTGCTTTTCTTTTTTCCAGTGGGAGGGGAATGATAGGAGTGAAAATAGATTTCTCTTCACTGGAAAAAAAATTATTTTTAAAACCATGACCAAACAAAAAACCTGGATACTCTATTTTAAGAAATCATAAAAGAAAATTGTCAGAATTTCTAGAACTAGGCAGCAAAGAAGAACCCATAGATCACTGCTTAAAAGAAATGACATCAAACTACCAAAGAATTATTTTATAGAGCAAGAAAAAATAACAACAAAATTCATTCAATAGAAAGAATATCAATGGAAATTGATGAAAAAAAATGTGAAGGAAGGCTGCCTGACAGTACCAGATTTCAAACTATTACAAAAGAGTAATCATGAAAACAATTTGGTACTAGCTACGAAATAGAGAGGTTGATCAGTGAAACAGATTAGGTACACAATATACAGTAGTAAACGATCACAGTAATCTAGTGTTTTATAAACCCAAGATCCAGGCTTTTGGGATAAAAATTCAACATTTGACAAAAATTGCTAGGAAAACTGGAAAGCAGTTTGGCAGAAACTAGGCCGGGGTGGGGAACCTGCAACCTCAAGGCCACATGTGGCCCTCTAGGTCAGCCCTGAACTAGGCACAGACCAACATCTCACATCATATAGCAAGATAAGGTTAAAATGGATAAATTCTTTAAATATAGAAGGCGATATCATAAATAAATTAGGGAAAGTGGAAATGTATCTGTCAGATCTACAGATAAAGGAAGAGTTTATGAACAAACGAGACAGAAAGGATCACAGGAGTAAAAGAGATAATACTGATTACATGAAATGAAAAAGCTGTCACACATATAAAACTAATGAAGCCAGAATTAGAAGGAAAACAGGAAACTGGGAAGTGGGGAGGGTTTATAGCAAGTTTTTCTGATACAGGCTTCAAATTTATAAAAATAAGAGACACTCCCCAGTTGATAAATGATCAAAGGATACAAACAGGCAATTCTCTGACAAAGAAATCAAAGCTATCAATAGTTACATTAAAAAATGCTCTAAATCGCCACTCATTAAAGAAATGCACATTGAAACAACTCTGAGATGCTACCTCACACCTATCAGATTGTCCAATGTGACAGAAAAGGAAAATGACAAATGATGCAGGGAAATGTGGAAAAACTGGGACATTCATACATTGCTGGTGGAGTTGTGAACTGATCTTACCATTCTAGAAAGCAATTTGGAACTATGCCCAAAGGGCTATAAAACTGCATACCCTCTGACCAAGCAATACCACTGTATTCCAAAGAGATCAAAGAAAAGAGAAAAGCACCTACTTGTACAAAACTATTCATAATAGCTTTTTGTGGTGACAAAGAACTGAAAATCAAGGAGATGTCTATAAATTGGGAAATGGTAGAACAAGTTGTGGTATATAATTGTGATGGACTATTACTGTGCTCTAAGAAATGGTGAGTGGGATGGTTTCAGAAAAACCTGACAAGACTTACATGAACTCATGCAACGTGAAGTAAGCACAATAAGGAGGACATTGTACATATAACAGCAATATTGTAAGGATAATCAACTGTAATCAAAGACTTATCAAAGACTTAGCCACTCTGATCAAAACAATGAGCCAAGACAATTCCAAAGGACTGATGATGAAAAATGCTATCCACCTCCAGAGAAAGAACTGATAAACTCCCAATGCAGATTAAAGCCTATTTTCTTTATTTTTCTTGCTTTATTTTCTTTTGCAACATGGCTAATATGGAAATATGTTTTGCATGACTTCACATATATAATTGATAGCAAATTGCTTGCCTTCCAAAAAGGAAAAGGGACGAGAAGGAGAGAGAGAATTTGGAACTCAAAATTTTTTTTTAATTATTGTTTAAAAAAATTTACATGTAATTGGGAAATATTTAGTGAAAGAAATAAAAACTTATCTTTAAAAAGGAAATGCCAAATTAAAAATACCCAGAAATGTCATGGCCAAAATCTAGAATTTGCAAGTCAAATTTAAAAACATAAATGACCAGAAAGAATTCAAATATCAATGAACTACAGGGAAGATCACACAAGATTATACTACAACCATGACAAAGGAAAGAAGGTCTTGGAAGCCAACATACCAAAGGACAAAAGAGAAAGGCTTACATCCAAAAATAAGTTATTCTAAAAAACTGAATATAATCCTACAAAAAAAAAGGTACCTTTAGTAGAACAGCAGCCTTAAAAGCACTAATTATGAAAAAAACAGAGCTAAGTATTTCTGAAATATAAACACAGAAAACAAATGGAAACCTAGAAGGGCAAATATATTTGGTTAGTCGCTGTCCTCCATTCTCGACGGGAACAAAATGACATCATTATGCTAGAGTCAAGTTTCAGTGTGTCTGACTGTGGCTGATTGGAACAATATGAGCTCAGAATGCACTACCACAGGTTAAGCACAAATAGTCTGTGTGAACATTTGGGGTGGTTTCTCTAAATTTGCAAATCCTGCATTTCCTTTGAGCTGTTTCAATTCTGCTTTGCTCATAAAGGACAGCACCTTCTCTGATGTGGGCATGCCATGCTTAG
Source organism: Vombatus ursinus (assembly GCF_900497805.2). Classification (NCBI taxonomy): domain Eukaryota; kingdom Metazoa; phylum Chordata; class Mammalia; order Diprotodontia; family Vombatidae; genus Vombatus; species Vombatus ursinus. Next base: position 5,517,220 of record NW_020954671.1, on the reverse strand, counting down.
CATGTGCCAGTGTCTCCCATGTCACACAATCAATGCCAAAGTTCTTAAAAGAGACCTTGAGAGTGTCCTTGTATCACTTCTTCTGACCACCATGTGAACACTTGCCCTGTGTGAATTTTCCATGAAATAGTCTGTTTGACAAGCATATGTTTTGCATTTGACCAATGTGGCCAGCCCATCAGAGTTGTGTTCTCTGAAGCAGAGTTTGAATGCTTGGCAGTTTAGTTCGAGAAAGGACCTCAGTGTCTGGTATCTTATTCTGCCAGGTGATCTTCAGAATCTTCCTAAGATAATTCAAATGGAAGTGATTCAGTTTCCTGGCATGGCGCTGATATACTGTCCAGGTTTCACAGGCATCCAACGAGGTGAACACAATGGCTCTGTAGACCTTCAGTTTGGTAGTCATACCTCCTCTCCCATACTTTCCTTCGGCGCCTCCCAAACACTGAGTTAAGTCTGGCAATGCATGCACCAACCTCATTAACAACATGTACATTCCTGGAAAGTATACTACTAAGGTAAGTGAACTTATCCACAGCATTCAAAACTTCTCCATTTGCTATAATCTATGGTTCCACATATGGATGGTGTGGTGGTGGCTGATGAAGCACCTATGTTTTCCTGGAGTTGCCAGATTTCTCCTTAATAAGCTGATCCTTCATCCAGAAGATGATCATCACTGAGAACCAGTGTGGCTTCAGAAAGGGCCCAAGAACAGTCAATATGGTGTTTGTAGCCTGACAACTCCAGGAGAAATGCCAGGAGCAGGACAGAGGTCTGTACACAACGTTTGTAGATCTGACCAAGGCCATTGGTACAGTTAGTCATGAGGGCTTATGGAAAATTATGTCAAAATTTGGTTGCGCAGAAGTTCATCAGTCTTGTAGGTCAATTTCATGACAGCATGCATGCCTGGGTTCTGGATAATGGACAACGCTCTCGTGCTTTCTCAGTCAACAACGGAGTGAAACAAGGCTGTGTGCTTACTCCCATGCCTTTTAGCCTGATGTTTTCAGCCAAGTTGTGAAATGCTTTCTATGAGGATGAACGTGGCATCCAGGTCAGTTATCACACTGAAATATATGTGAGCAACTGTTAGAGGATAAATGATAATCAAGTACTTACAGCGTAATAGGAAGAGACAACAATCCTTTCAAAATCCCTCTGTTTTCAAGACTTACAGAGGGAGTAAAAAAAAGATAAAGCAGCACCCAGATGGGATCTTATTCTGTTTTGTTAGTTTAAGAGAGGAAAGGAAAAAGGAGGGAAAATGAATATACTAATGAAAAAATGAGGAAGAAGAAGGAACTAATTTTCATACTTAAGAGTACACCAGATGAAGATTCTCCAACGGAAGGCTCACATGAGTCTCAATTATATCTGAACCAGTCATAAGACAATTGAAAATATACACAAATATACAAAGTTTGGTGTATTCAACAAGGAAAGAGACTGAAAAATGAAAGATGGGGTTGAAGAGGGATGGTAAAATTAGGAAGGGAAGAGACACAACTAAAATAAACTTCAACTATGGAGGCCTGACCACAAAATAAGGGTTAAAAGGAGAGAAAATGTAAGATTTGGGTACAAATCTAGAATAAGAGCCATCCCTCAATTAATGGTCAAAAGAATATGAATAGAAGTTTTCAAAAGAAGAAGTGCAAACTATCACTAACCATATTTTTAAAATGTTTCAAATCACTACTAATAAGAGAAATGCAAATTAAAGCAGTAACTGTATTTTTACCTTAAGTTCATTACTGCCCAAAGGCAATAATGATAAAAGAGCAAAATGGCAATTGTTAGAGGGGCAGCGAGAGGTAAGTTACACTAATGCACAGTTGATTGAGCAATGAAAGCAGTCCAACTATTTTGGAAAGCAATTTGGAATGATACTACAAAACTCACTAAACTAAGCATACCCTTTGACCTGGAGATGCCAGTACTAGGCATGTACTAGGCAAAGACATAAGGAAAAAACTGAGATATATAAAGATATTCTAGCAACACTTTTTGTTAGAGCAAAGAACTAGAAACAAAGTGAATTCCCATCAATTATGAATAACTGAAAAAATTTTAGTATATAATTTTGGGTAGAAAAATAATGTTGGACCCAAAAAATGACAAAACATTCAGATTCAGAGAAATGTGGGAAGATTTTCATGAACTAACACAGAGTGAATTAAAAAGGAACAACAGAAAAATGTATATAGTGACCACAATAATATAAAGTAAAATAATTCTGAAAGACTTCTGAACTCAACAACACGAGTACTGTTATAAAAGTTAATCATGACTTTAGAAAACTAATGACAAAGCATACTTCTCATCTCTTTGCAAAGAAGTAATACGCCACAGGTGCAGAGTGAGACAAATAATTTCAGATACTGTGATTGTATTGATTTGTTTGCTGGACAATAATTATTTGTTAAAAAAGAAGGATTCTATGTGGGGTAGTGATAGTAATGCAAAAGAAGAAAAAAATTTTAATATACAGAAGAGAGCAGAATGAAGTTCAGAAAGAGACAGACAAGCAGGTCAGTTTTAGTACTGTAATGTTAAATTTAATTTTTTTTTAAAAGCAAATTGTACTTAACAGAAGTGGATGGTTTCATATGCAATTGTCAGTTCTGTTCTTTGCATACTGAAATGTTTATGTTTTCATGTAAAAATTAGTAAGAAGAAATTTTAAGAAAAAAGCATTGAACTAAGAGTGAGGAGAACTGTGATGTAGCCCTGGCTATGCCAGCAACTGTGCAATCTTGGACAAGTCACTTAATGATGAGTTACCTCAGGTGTCTGAGTTACTTCAAATGTAAAAGAATAGAACTGGACCATGAGACAATTTTCAGAGTTCTCTTCCAATTCTAAAATCTGTAATTCTACAAAAATTTTCTACATTTTACATTCATTGTAGCAAAGCAAACATTATCAGTTTTTAATGATTAAGCAAGTCATTAGTTTTTAGTAAGCAAGTCAGTTCAAACTTTTCCTGGTAATTAAGTCAGACTTCATTTTCCTCCTCCCACTAGGAAGTCAAGAGAGGCAGGTTCTTCCTTCGATGAGACTTAACATGGCTGCTTCTGGGGAATATTTCCAAAACCCACTTGTACACTTCAAACCACCCAAGGCTGCTTTAAATGTTGGCTTGGCAAAACCTCATAAACAGTCAAGATGCACCTACTGAAATGATTTTGATTCTTCTAAGACTTTATTCAGCTAGTAACCACAGTCCCTGAGTCAACAGAACTGCTGGGATTAAGATGTCATTTCTGATTCTCATTCCCCAATTATACTGTTAAACCACAATCCTTTTGGACCTACATGTACAAAAATATTCCTAGCAGCTCTTTTTGTGGTGGCGAAGAACTGGAAATTGAGAGGATGCCCATCAATTGGGGA
>NW_020954671.1:5512657-5513808 GCF_900497805.2 Vombatus ursinus | reverse complement strand
GGGAGGAAGGGGGAGAAAAATTTTAAACTCAAAAGCATATAGAAGTGATTATTGATAAATCGAAAAAAATTAATAAAAAAAAATAAACCACAATCCTTTTTGAGGAAGAAAAAAAACTGAATAAACAGATTAATTATACATCTAAGATGGTTTCATTAAATTGAAAATCCCTAAAGAAGGAAAAACACATAATAAAATAAGGAAATTATTTTTATTATTTCCAAACCTCTCCTCGTTCAACATAAAAAGTGTTCCTCAATAATAAGGTATATTTATTTCCTTTGAATAATTCTTAAGAAATCTACCAAACATAAAATAAGTGTCAAGAAAACAGCATAAATTAGCAAACATGAATTTGTTCACATAGTTGTAACATTTCTGAAAAGAAGCATTAATTGTTAATACTTTTTAAACTAGCTTCTAAGTAACACATTAAGAAAAATCAAATTTTTCCCTTGACTCTTCTTTCACAACATGACTAATGTGGAAATGTTTAAAATGATTATAATATGTATAACTTAGATTGCTTGCTGTCTTGGGGAGGAGGGAGAGAAAAGAGGGATGGAGAAAAATTTGGAATTCAAAATCTTGTAAAAAAAATGAATGCTGAAAACTATCTACCTATAATTGTTAAAAATAAAATAATATTAAATGGAAAGGAAAACCACATATATGATTGTAATGGATTATTAGTGTACTATAAGAAATGATGAGCAGGACAATTTCAGAAAAACCTGGATTTACATGAACTGATACAAAATGAAGTGAACAAAACCTGAAGAACATTGTGTACAGTAACAGCAATATGTTAAGGTGAACTACTGTGAATAACAATGATTCAAGATAATCCCAAAGGATTCATGATGAAAAATGCTGTCCACCTCCAGAGAAAGAACTGTTGTCATCTGAATATAGACTGAAGTATACTATTTTTCACTTTCTGTTTTTCTTTTTTGTTCAAGTTTTCTTCCACAAAATGACTAATACAGAAATGTTTTACATGACTACATATGTATAACCTGTATCAGATTGCTCTATCTCACAGAAAGGGCAGGGAAGGAGGGATATAATGTGGAACTCAAAACTTTCACAAAAAAAAAAAAAAAAAACTAATGTTAAAAATTGTTTTTACATATAAAAAAAAAAAAAAA
>NW_020954671.1:5497974-5512639 GCF_900497805.2 Vombatus ursinus | reverse complement strand
TTTTTACATGTAATTGAGAGGAAAAATTTTTTTTAATTAAAAAAAGAAAAAACACAGAAACCTCTTCATTCAGAATTAATCAATTAATCAGAATCACATTCACTCTAATTACAAAATCCCTGACATAAACTGCCATTTGGATAAGTTATAAAGGTAATATAACTTCAATCCACTAATGATCTCATCAAATGTAGGTCTTCCTTCCATCCCTGCAATATAGATCACAACTTATCTATGCCTTCTAATCTAGACAGATTCCTTCTCTTTGGGATGTTGTTGTTGTTGTTTTGGGGGGGGGCAAAGACATGGAATTCTTGTCTATATTCTTTTACAGATATTCAACAGATGATCTACCCAATACAGTAGATGTCTCACTCTAATTTTTTTTTACATTTTGTAGGTACCAGCAAAACATTTGGGCTATCCATCTTCCCTTTCTTCCAAAAAGAAATTTCCTCAATAAATAATAGATATGTATATAGTACTTTAGAGTTTGTAAAACAATCTAAACACATAATTTCATATATACCTCACAACCTTGTAAGGTAAGTATTAAATATTATTATACCCATTTTGCATAGAAGGAAACAACCTCAGAGGTTATCTGACTGCCATGGGTCAGCAGTCTTGGATACTACTTCTAAACAGAAAAATGCTGCAGTCTATGCATGTCTCAATGTCAGTTAGATCACTTACTCTTCAGAGATTGTGGTATACTAAAATTCACAATCACAAAGAATTGTTGGGGCAAATTTGTATTTAAAAAAAAAATAGGAGAGGAGAGTCAATCTCTGCACTGGAAAGTCTGGAATCCTTAAAAGCAGGGCACCTAACTACTTTAGTGACCAGCAAGGCAGAGAATTAGTCATCTCAAACCCAATTCAACCCTTCAGACTCCAAACAAAAGAGTTAGGTACTACCAGTAGATTAGAACTAATTATGTATTAACCAATAATTACAGCTAAATCCTCAAGATAAGGGAGAATAACCCCTCACAAACTAAGAATCTTAAGAATCAACACTAGAGAAGCAGAAAGCTTAGATCCCTCACTCCGTGTGTAAGAAACAGCAAAGCCAATTCTCCCTATGTGGGGGGGGGGGGGGGAAGAATATAGGAAAAGAATTCACATAGGCTCAAAAACTGGCCTGCCCAGAAGATTGCACTGGACCTGAGGGAAGGAAGACTGTAAATACAGCTGATAGAAGTCCTGTAATCCAGACCCAGGCCTGCTAACCCAATATCCCATTTTAGAAAACTGAGGGAGCACTGAAACCCAGCCTCAGGATTCGGGTTACCAATCAATCAACCAGCATTAGGTACTTATTATGAAGCAGGCACTGTACTAAATATGTAAGACATATACAGAGTAGATGGAAGATAATGGTACTAGCAGCTGTGAGGACCAGAAAAAGCATCCTGCAGAAAACCAGTCATTCAACAAGTATTTATTAAGCCCTTACTATGTGTCAGATGAATACAAACAAAAAGAAAGACACTGCCTGCCCTCAAGAAGAGCAGATACTAATAGAAGAAGACAACACATAAAAGGAAGCTGAAAGGCAGGGAATGGTATTCACAAGAGAGCATGAATCCAGAGAGTCAGAAGCAGAGTCAAGAGAACCAAAGATGGTTGGCCTGGGGCCTTCCCTCAAAATGGAGTTTCTAGGAGGAACTCATCAATGGGAGAAGAGAGATACAAAAGTAGAGGGAGGTTCCAGAGCGGGAAATTGCAGGGTGAGAAGGCAGCTGGGGAAATGATGGCAAAGTCCAGAGAGTCAGAAGCAGAGCCATTAAAGGAATGAAGAATGGCTGGCCTGGGGTCCTTCCTCAAAATGGAGGTGACAAAAAAGTGACCTCTGAGCTGAGTCTTGAAGAAAACCAGGGATTCCAAAAGGCAAAGAAGTGGTGAGAAGGAATGAATACCAGACACAGAGAACAGCCAGTAGTACAAAATGGAGGCGGTAGTTCCTGCCAAGATGGCTACAGTTAATATTGAATAAAAATTTATTAAGCATCTACTATATGGCAGGCACTGTGCTAAGCACTGTCAAAGAAAGACATGAAACAGTCCTTGCCCACAAGGAGTTCAAAATCTAAAAAGGGAACACAAAGCATAAAAAGCTGAAAAATGGGAAGGGAGAGGTTACCTGACCTAGGGATATGATGAAGTCCTGCAACCCAAGTAGGAAATGATCTGAGGAATGGAGAAATTCAGAGTTAACTTCATCTTGCAAAATGATGAATTTCTAGTTATCATAAAGTGCAGGAAAGCAATACTTTCCAGTGAGAAAAGAGATGAAGTCTCTAGGTGTCCTCCTTAAATGGTTCGGGATCTAGGAGAAGCCCTCCACTGTCCACCCTCCCCCCTCTCCAATCAGAAAGAGGGAGGGGCCCCAAGGGCAAGGAGTAGAGAGGATACCTGAAAAGGCAGAAAAACTGCCAGCTCCCATACCTACTCCAACAAAACCCTAAAGTTCACACCAGAATAAATAGTATTTTTTTAAATCCAATAAGAAACTACAGTGACTGCTTCTACCTCAGTACTACACAAGGGGTCATGTTAGACACCAAAGAGGAATAAAAAAGAGTTCTCCCCAGATACCACCCAGCAAAGACAACATTAACCCAGCATTCACTTCCAGCACAAACAGAGGGGGACAGGAACACCTGTAGCCTGCAAGGCTCTGTGTTATAACACAGGAAAAATGGAGGACTACCCAGAGAAAGCCCCAGGTTGTTTAAAAAGCTACAAGGTAGGAACCTTGGAAGTGCTTATGAGTATCAGCAGTTCAGCAATGACCAGCACTCATACTGAGAAAGCCAAGTTCAAGGGTCCCTAACAGTGTATCCTGAGACACCAAAGAAGATCCTGAAGATTCAATGCTCTCTCTGATCCTCAAAGATGCAGGGGGCCTACCCCTAGAAGGCACAGGTGAGTGCAGGAATCCAAGTGATCCAAGAAGACACCAAGTGGGAGCAACAATCCCACTGAGTCTGTGGAGCCTGATACTGGTACAAAGGCCCAATTCTGAAATTGAAGATGGAAAAGTGGGTAAAGAAAAGGAAATAAGAGCCAAAATCAAAAAAAATCACTACTGATTTAGAGAGCCTCCAAAATTGTTACAATTGCAAGCAATGACTCAAAGGAAAAAAATGGATTTTCCACAATGACATGAATACCTAGAAGAAATTAAGAAGAAATAAAAATGGAATAAAAGCTCTTGAAAAAAGAATTCAAAGAAAAATAAAAAGACCATTCAGTAAGAAATAGAGGTGACTCCTTGCCCCAATACGTAAGAATAAGTTCAGCAGTAATGGCCCAAAAGCCCTATTCCCAAAGAGAGAATCTGAATATCAATTAGCCCTCAATTTCCACACAAGAGTCAGCCCCAATGCTGAACCTTGATCCAGAAATCAACTCAAAAATCCAAACTCTTCACTCATATTGAGCCCTTAACTGCATTCAGGACCTTTCTGGACTGCCCTGTGTGTGTCCAATCATCCCTAACTATCCCAACTATGTGAATTACCCATCCCCAAGTCCAGTGAAACTTGCGTGCTGCGCTTCCTGTCTGCTTCTGACTCACGTTTTTTGTGTTTTATCTAGTGCTGAGCCTCCCAGCCTCAAATGAGCCCAAGGCTGACATTAGCTGTAATTGCACCTCTTTTCCAAATTGTTTACTTAGGGAATAGAAAGCAAGGGCTGAATCCTAAACTGTGTGGCCACGATAGCAGGGCCCTTCCCCTTCCCTAGGACATCAGAGCTATAATAAGGGCCCCTCAGGCTTTCCCTCCAGCAAGAGAAGTGGCAACAATGCTCTACAGGTTCATCAACCTGGCAATGGAAGTGGCAGAGGAGAGATTACTAGCTTTTCTTTGATATACCAAAGCTTCTCAAGTCTGTGTTAGGATCCAGTCTCCTGATTTTATAAAGATATGTATGTGGGTAGATAGTTACTGATGTTCCTTCTCTCACTTTCTCTTTTGGGTAATATAATCATAATATTATCCATAATTTTTTCTACTCTTTTGGTTTGCTCTCCTGAGATTATTTACTTAGTTATTTACAGACATTTATTATCTCTCCTTCCCACTGCCCACCCCTCAAGTGAACAATATAAAACAAGGAAAAAGAAAATATTCATAACCAAAATGAATAGTACACAAAGTCCCACCTTGGCCATGTCCAAAAATGTGTTGCATTCTGCATTTTAAATCCATCAACTCTCTGGCAGAAGGTAGGCGACCTGCTTCATCATAAGTTCTCTGGAATTGTGGTTTATCACTGTACTAATCAGTTATAAAATCATTCAAAGTCATTTTTTGCTATAAAGTTGTCATAATTAATATAAATTGCTCTCCTAGTTCTGCTCACTTCATTCTACATCAGTTCGTATGTCTTCCCAGTTTCCTCCAAAGCTGTCCATTTCATTATTTTTGGCACAATAACATTCCATTTATTCACATACTGTAATTTATTTATCCATTCCCCAATAAATGAGTACCAACTAAGTTTTCAATTCTTTCCCACTGCAAGACGAGCTGCTATAAATATTTTGTACTTATGGGTCCTTTTCTTTTTTCATTGTTCTGTTTGAGGTATAGACCTAGTAGTGGTATGCACAATTTAATAACGTTTTGGACAGAGTTACAAATTGCCTTCCAGAATAGCAAGACCAGTTCACTACTCCACCAAAATTTCATTAATGTACCTATTTTCCTCCCATCCCCTCCAACATCTGTCATATTCTTCTGGCAGCTTTTTTGGAATCTCATAAGCATGAGCAACCTCAGTTACTTTAATTTGCATTTCTCTAATTATACATATTTTTTGTATGGTTACCATTAGCTCTAATTTCTTGCTTTGAAAACTGTCTATTCATGTCCCTTGACCATTTATCTATGGGGAATGACTTAGTCTTATAAATTTGAAATGATTCCTCAACTATCATGGATATTAGACCTTTATCAGAGAAACTTGCTGCAAAGGTTTGTTTTTTTTTCTCCTCCAGTTACCTGTTTCTGTTCTAATTTTAATGGCATTAGATATTTGTGCAAAACCTTTTATAATCAAAACTATTTTATCTTCTATGACTTTAAGATATTTTATAAATGATACCTGAATGTTTTCAATTCCAGATTTCCTAAATATACACTCGATCTGGTCCATGTACTATCCCTATTTCACCATCTGAAGTGTGATCTTAACAGTCAAAGTTCTCAAAAGCAGAAAAAAGGAAATACAGATTAAATTCACACATCAATGAAAAACAATCATACATCAATGAAAACTGGCATATATACCATGGCTAATACCTGCGTTTTTGAGTATGTTAACAAAAAAAATTCTAATTCTATAGAAAATCTACAATTAAAGAAGTATGCCTTAAGTGTTTTATTTTATAAAATTATACATGGTGTCTTAAGATATGTATATTGAGTATTTTAAGCTATTAAAGCTTAAAACTGCACTAAGACTTTTATGACACTATATAAATGAAATATATATGTATGTACCTTGATTAAAATCTCAAAAGAACTAGACTCCTCAAATGATTGGAATTTTCTACCTTCAACTTTTAGAAGAAACAAGTTATTAGAAAAGAACTTTACAGAAGTAATTTTTTTAACATAGAGTATTAATTAGAATCAGTACATATTGAATTCAAGCTCCTAAACCTTCTATATCTACAGTACTACAATAATTACTGATGTTCAGAATTAACATACTGAATCATAAAAGTTTTCACTACACTATATTGATTCAGCTGATTAACTCAAGTTGCTAAAAGATTCAATTAGCCAAAACACCATTTTTCTCCAAGCATTTCAGTTAATCAAAATTTTAGTCAAAGTAAAAGAAAGCAGAATAATGAGCTATGGATATTACAAGTTTTATTCTTGCAAAGACATTTATTATTTTCCAATAAATAAAAATTAAAGTATTAAACTAAAAACATTTAAAGCCTACAAAGGAAGTGTAAGTTCTTTACCATTCCTGTGTTTTTAAAGCAATCAGTGATATAAAAAATGATGCAATCCTATGGTCCAACAAATTATAACATATGAATGTAATGGAATATTATTATGCTATAAGAGATACGAGAGACAATGTCAGAAAATTCTAGGTAGTACAAACTGCTGCAAAGTGAAGTAGAACCAGAACAATTTATACAAGGACAACAACACTGTTAAAAAAAAAAACCAGCATAACTTTATAACTTTTAGAATGTTGATAAATGCAATGACCAGCCATGTATCCAGAGGGCCTTTGATACTAGCCACTTCTTGACAGACCTGATGAATTCAAGGTGCAGTAGACATACTTTCTCAGACATAGCCATTGTATGGATTTGCTCTAACTGTGATCATTTGTTACAATACTAGTACCTAATAGCTAACATTTATATAGCACCTACTACGTGCCACGCACTAGGCTAAGCACTTTACAAATATTATCTCATTTGATTCTCATAACGTTGGCAAGAAGGGGCAATTATTATCCCCATTTTACAGATGAGGAAACCAAAGCAAACCAAAGTTATGTGATTTGCCCAGCATCACAGAGCTAGTAAATATCTAAGGCTGAATTTAAACTCAGGTCTTCCTGACTCCTGGCCCAGCTGTTTTAATTTTTTTTTTTAAATGAAGAGGCAGAGGATTTGAAGGGAAGAAGGGGGATAGCAATAGTAATGCCAAAAAAAATAGTCACTGAAACATTTTTTAACATACAGAAGACAATAAAAGGAAAGAAAGACAAGCAAAGAGTTTTGAAAATAACATTGAATTATACAATTTTTTTTTCAAAAGCACGCAGTATGTCATAGAGATTATTGATTTCACATACAACACTCTTTTTAAATTCTATTTCACAAATGGAAATGTTCCTCTTTTGGTGTTAAGAATTTTTTTAAAAATTTTAAACCAAAAAAAAAAGGAGGGGGGGAGTGGTCAGTCAAGTAGGAGAAATACCAAAAGAGAGCAGTATCACAAAGGCAGAGGGAGAAGAGAATACCCAGGACTAATGTCCAAAGCCACGGAGGTTAAAAAGCATGAAGACCGAGAACAGGCCATCAGATTTAACAACTAAGAAACCACTGATAACCTTAGAGAGAGCAATTTTAGTTGAGTAGTGGTGTTGAGAAGCAAATGGGAGTAATATAGTAGGCACTGTGAAGTATGAGGCAAGAAGTGGAGTCAAAGAACACATCTTTCTCAATGATTTTGGCTGGGAAAGGGAGAAGGGCTAGAATGAACAATGGACTGGGAAATCAGAGAAGGCTGAAATTACTGGAGGTTACAGGCAGGGTATAGAATAGGTTTAGAAGAAATAAGAAAGAGTAAAAAGTAAAAGAATGAAAGACTGTGATCCTACAGAAGATTTTCAGCACTCTTAAATACCTTCAGTGAAGGTGTGCTCATGGGTATATGCTTATAACTGTTAGCATAATTAAAGGTATTACTATCTCTGTTGCAGTCAACTTATTATCCTCCTTTCTTTCCATATGTTGTCCTAATAATAGTTCTATGGAGGGAGAATGCACTAACCGCTAGGAGGATCATAAGATCCTTAAATTTAGGTCTCGATGGTTATCAGGAAATATCTTCATTTTACCTCCCAAGTAACCCTATAAGCCTCTATCTACCCTCTATAGAATACCACTCGTGTCACCTTTTGTCTCTCCTCCTGAAGTCTCTTCTCTAACCAAGAATAACTCACAATACAAAAGATTAACAAAAACAGCAAAATGTGGAAAACAATCATCTCAATTTAAGCTGATTTGATCAACAAAAATTTATTAGTATACCTTCTATGGGCAAGACTGCATTAAATGCCAGATATTAAAGAAAAAAATTATGACATTAAATAGGTAAATTCTGCACATGGAGATAAAAAGACCAATCTGTGCATAGATAAGTCTAATAAATATCTTCCTCTAATTTTTAATTAATTCATTATTTCATAGTTCATCTAACAAAATACAAATGATGGCATGCATCTAACAGGTTAACAATTTAATCAAAATAAATGTAATGTCACAAGAAGAGAAATTCTCACTTCTTTAAAAAGAAATAAAAAGCAGTAAGACTATAAAACACATTTTCAATATTAGGTGATAAAATTATTATCACAATTAAAACACATAACCCAAACTGGTTTAATTTCATCAATTTTTAAATAAACATGCCATTATGTTTCATTAAAATTCTATAATCTTATATACAGAAACAAACAAGAACAGTAACCTAGCATTTGATAAACCCAAAGACCTTAGCCACTGAAGTAAGAATTCCCTCCTCAACAAAAAAAGCAGCAAGAAATCTGGCAGAAAATAAGTATAGACCAATGTCTCATATCATATCATATACCAAAATAAGTTTCAACTGTGTACTTGACTTTGATATAACGGGGTGTATCATAAACAAAGTAAGGGAACAAGAAACTGTCAGATTGTGGATAGGGGAATATGATAAGAGATAGAAAGGATCACGTAAGATAAAGTGGAAAAATTTGATTACATACAATTAAAAAGTTTTTGCACAAACAAAATCAATGCAGCTAAAGTTAGAAGAGAAACATGTAAATGGGAAAAAATTTGCAGCAAGTTTCTCTGGTAAAGTCACGTTTCTAAAGAATAGAGAGAACCACGTCAAATTTATAAGAATAAGTGAAATGGTCAAATGATATTAATATGCAGTTTTCAAAGGAACAAATCCAAGCAATCAATAATTATATGGGAAAAAAAAGCTTCAAATAATTAATAATTAGAAAAATACAAATTAAAACATCACTGAAGTTCCACCTCACACCATCACATTGCCAAAGTTAACAGTAAAGGAAAATGACAAAGGCTGGAGGACTTGGGGAAAATAGGTACACTAACACACAGTTGGAGTTTTGAATGGGTCCAGCCATTCTGAAAAACAATTTGAAAGTAGGCCTTATTGAAAAAGAAAGACAAAACCTTTGTAACAAATATATATAGCCAAGCAAGGTCATGTAAAAAAAAAAAAAAAAACCATGTCTCAATCTGCACTCTGAGTCACCTTTCTCTGTTAGGAGAAGGAAATCATATTTTGTCCTGAGTCCTCTAGAATTGTGGTTGGTAATTGCATTGATAAGAGTTCTAAGTCTTGTACACTTGTCTTTATGATAATGTTACTATTGTATAAATTGTTTTCTTCTTTTTGAATCAGTTCATACAGATCTTCCCAGGTTTCTCTGGTCATTTTTCTCATTTCCTTAGTCACTGAAACCTTTTGCAGTAACTCAACATTGCAAGCAGAATAAACACCCATAGCAAATAAGGAAAACTAACATCGATTAAGAAAATACCAAAAATAAAAAGCTCCAATTGCAGCAACCTAATCACAACAAACCTAGGGCTCTTTCCAATAACATTTTCTGATTAATCCCTAAATAATGTAGTAAAATATAAGTTCCTTGAGGGAACTTCCAACTTTCGTATTTCTCGCTTCTGTATTTCTATCTCCAGAACCAGGAACAGTGCCTGACACAGTAGGTGCTTAATGAATGCTTGCTGAACCTCGAAGAAACTGATAGAAAAAAATACCAACAATTATATGGCCCTTTTCATTCAAATATATGCTTTATGTGCATAAAACTTCATTGAATTTAACCGTATCTATCCAGAAGAACTTCAAGTCAACACCAATGGTAAAAATGCACTGCAAAGACCAGGACCAATTCCTGCCTTTATCATTAAAGTCATTCCCTACTTCCCCCACCTTCCCTCTACCCCCCAAGAAAAAAATTACTATCCACACAAACCTTTCAAGATTTCGGCCTTTCCTTACAGAAACATTAATTTAAAGCAAGAAGAGACCTTAGAGGTTATCTAGCACAACCCTGCATTTTCCAGATGCGAAACTAAGGGTGAAGGAGGTAAATTAGCTTGCCCCAAACCACCTTGGACTGTGAGCTCCTTAAGGGTAGAGCCTGTTTTTGCCTTTCACCTATCTCCCCATTCTTAGCACAGAGCCTCTGGCACACGGTTTAATGCTTGCAAATCAAAATTAGTGATAGTTAATAAACGCCCTTTGCCTTGACAATCGATATAACACAGGATGCAATACCCACGTCCTCTGCCTCCAAAAACTAAACCCTTCTTCCCACATTGCTCTTAATCATCATGGAAGACCAGCAGAGTCGGATGATCCATTTAAAACAAAAACCTAGTAATGGACTTGAGGAGGAAGTTTGTCTACAGTGTAAGTTGTGTGCCTAAGTTTGTCTACTGTGTGTGTAAATTGTGTTTGTCTACTGCCTTCCACTTCCGATGTGTGTTTACATGTGTGTAACTTGTGTACTGTGTAAATTGTGTCTAAGTCTGTATATAACTTTATCTACTGCCTTCAACTTCAGGGGTGTGTGTAAATTTGCCAACTGTGTGTGTTTAAGTTCGTCTACTGTAAGTTTGTGTGTCTAAGTTTCTCTACTGCCTTCTGCTTCTTGTGTGAGTTTGTCTACTCCGCTCGAGTGTTTGCGTCTGTGTCTAAGTTTCTCTATCGCCTTCAACTTCGCAAAGCGCTTTCCTAGCTGTTAACTCATTCCCTTCACAAAAAAAATTTTTTTTAATTTAATTGTTTTTACAGTCTGGTAAAGGACCCTTGCCCTCCTCCCCTCTCCCTCCCACCCCCAGCCCTAGACACAGTAGCCTTCCTTCAGGAACAAGCAGCCCCCACGAAGCAGGACCCGGTTCATGGCCGTGGCCTGGGTTGTCTCAGGTCACCGCGGCTTCCTCTTCGCCCCGCCCCCGTCCCTCCCGGAGCTTCCCGCACCCTCTCTGGCCTTCGACTCCCTCCCATTCTCTTTCGGCCAACAGAATGTAAGCTCCTTGAGGGCAGGGTCCGTCTTTTTTTTTTTTTTTTTTAGGAGGGGTGACAGGAGGGGGTGGTATTCGTATCCCCAGCGGCGCCCAGCACAGGGCCAGAAATGCCGTAAGCGCTTGCTAAATGCGTGTTGACTGACTGAATGGTTGAGTGAGCGCCCTCCTCGGCCCCCGCCCAGCCCCGCCACACTCACAGCGTGTGCCCGCACACATTCACCATCAGCTTCAGGGAAGGGTTCCGGTACTTGGTGGTCTTACAACGAGGGCAGCCCTGGTCGTCCATGGCGCCTTCGCTCTACCTCCTGACTGACTCCCACCCCCAACGCCAAACTCCCGGCCGCAGGCTCTCGCCACTAGTGGAAGCAAAGCCGGTCTCCCTCCGCGAGCGGGTTCCGTCGGTGAATGGGATCCGGCGGGAGCGCGGCGCCACCAAACAAAGGTTCCGGCCGGGGGGGAGGTGCGGGGGCGGGGAAGAGGCACAGAGAGAGAGAGAGAGGAGAGAGACAGACGGAAAGAGAAAGAGAGAGAGAAAGAGGGGAGAGAGAAGAGAGACTGAAGAAAGAGAGAGAGACGGAGACAGATTCGGAGAGAGAGAGAGAGAAACTCTAAGCCTGCTGGTGGTTGCTAGGTTCTCTCCTGCATCTTTCAAGGAAACTGGGACCATGTTCCAATTAGAAAAGCATATTCCAAGGCTTCCTGGGAAATTCCCTCAGTAATTAGGTGGTTTCGATGGGGGGAGGGGAAAAAGGGGAAAGTATTTGTTAAAATCCTGTACACTGAAATGAGTGCATTCCCACATAAAAATGTAATATATACATGTATGTATATGTACATATAATAAAATATACAAAATAAAAATCTCGTGGCATAGTGGATAGATTATTGAATTGGAGATAGGAATGCCTGGATTCAAATCCCACTTCAAACACCTTTTAACAGACAGCTTTGTGACCCTGGTCAAGTATTTTAACAGGAGGTGGACAAAATATTCTCTTATGTCCCTTCCAGCCATAAATCTATGATTCTCTGAAGAATGCGCCCAACTTCTGAACACTACTCGATCTCAATAAATGTTAAAATAAGATAAAGCTCTACTGGTCTATCAAATACTTGCTTTCAATACAAGTACCTTGCCTGAAGGGTGTCAAATTTGCCTTAAGTCAATTGTGACTAATGACTACACAATTTCCATTACACCCAAAACCATCTTCATGCAAAACCTTTTTCCCCACTATATTAAATTCTAGCAAGGAGGAAAAAATAGGCTACAGATATCTGAGCAATTTCAGTCAGCAATATCAACAAAAGTAAATCTACTTTTCGTAAAAGATTTCAAAATATGTTCCACACATTTGATAATATTGAAATGTGTAGGAAAATAAATCTTTTCACTACCAGAACTGAAAATTTAACAGTGAATCTATTCCTACTCAATGAGAATGCCCACTATAACCTGTAATTGCCAAGTAAGGTGTTAGGTCATAGAGACGAAGCTGGAGTTAGAGTAAGGAGGCCAAGTTTCAAATCCTGCCTCTGTCACAGTGACTTTGTACAATTCACTTTACCTCTCCAGGTCTCAGTTTCCTCATCTGTAAAATTAGGAGATTGGACTAAATGACCTCTAAAGCTCCTTCCAGTTCCGAATCTATAGTCCTATTAGTAGAAAGACATGCTGGATACTAGTAAGAGCTAAACAATGTCATCCTTAGGGTGGAGCCAAGATGGCAGAGTAAAAGCAGGAACTTGCCTGAGCTCTCCCCCAAACCTCTTCAAATACCTTTAAAAATGACTCTAAACAAATTCTAGAGCAGCAAAACCCACAAAAAGATAGGGTGAAACAAATTTCCAGCCCAAGACAACCTGGAAGGTCAACAGGAAAGTCTGTTGCTCCAGGCTGAGAAAGAAGTGCAGTCTATGCCAGCACAGACCTGCCCCCAGCAAACTTGGAGCAGGCCTCAGGGGACTGAATCACTGGCAGTGGTGGTAGTTTCCAGACTTCTCAGCCCATGGGCACTAAAAACAATTTAAAAGGTCAGCAGGAAAGATCTGTCGGGCCTGGGTGAGGGAGGACAGCAGTCCAGCACAGGCCATGCCAGCTCAGCCCCAGCCCCAGATAACCAGGAGCAAGCCTTGGTAGTGACAGAATGGGCAGCAGCAGCTTCTGGAGGTCTCAGCCCACAGATGGTAAGGGGATCAAACAACTGATCAGAAGGAGATTACAGGGGTCTCTTTGCCAGCACTGAGGAAGGACTCTGTTGCTTTGCCCATATTTGGATCTGGGTCACAGTCCTGGGTGGCAGTCCTGGGGCGAGGAAGAGCACTAGCAGAACAAAGCTTGTAGCAGCAGTGGGAAGGGGACCTTCCTCATAGTTACAGGGCAGAAAAGAGTGCTTATGGTCCCTCACAGAATAGAGCACAGGCCAAGAGAGGAGTAAACACCTCCCCTTAGATCAAACCACCTTGGAAGAACTGAAAACTTACAGGTCCCTAGAAGTATTTCTGAAAACAGCTACACAAAACCCCTGAAGGCTGGGACAATATACCCTCCACACTGGAAGCAGAGCCCTACCTTAACAAAGAGTTAAAAATTCAAGTAATGGGCTAGGAAAATGATCAAACAGGAGAAAAAAAAAAAAAACTCAGACTATAGAAACTTACTTTGGTGACAAATAAGATCAAAACATACACTCAGAAGAAGACAACAAAGTCAAAGCTCCTATATCCAAAGCCTTCAAGAAAAATATGAATGGGTCTCAGGCCATGGAAGAGCTCAAAAAGGATTTTGAAAATCAAGTAAGAGAAGTAGAGGAAAAATTGGGAAGAGAAATGAGAATGATGTAAGAAAATCATGAAAAACGAATCAACAATTTGGTAAAGGAGACCAAAAAAAATAAAATAAAATAAAAAGCTGAAGAAAATAACACCTTAAAAAATAGACTAGATCAAATGGCAAAAGAGGTCCAAAAAGCCAATGAGAAGAATGCCTTAAAAAGCAGAATTGGTTAAACGGATAAAGAGATCCAAAAGCTCACTGAAGAAAATAATGCCTTAAAAATTAGAATGGAGCAAATGGAAAGTAATGACTCTATGAGAAATCAAGAAATTATAAAACAAAACCAAAAGAATGAAAAAAGATAAAAGACAATGTGAAATCTCATTGGAAAAACAACTGACTTGGAAAATAGATCCAAGAGAGATCATTTAAAAATTATTGTACTACCTGAAAGCCATGATCAAAAAAAAAGACCTACACATCATATTTCAAGAAATTATCCAGGAACACTGCCTTGATATTCTAGAACCAGAGGGTAAAATAGAAATTGAAAGAATCCACCAATCATTTCCTGAAAGAGATCCCAAAAGGAAAACTCCCAGGAATATTATAGCCAAATTCCAGAGTTCCCAGGTCAAGGAGACAAATATTGCAAGCAGCCAGAAAGAAACAATTCAAGTATTGTGGAGTCACAATCAGGATAGCACAAGATTTAGCAGCTTCTACAATTAAAGGATCAGAGAGCTTGGAATATGATAATCTAGAAGTGAAAGAAGCTAGGATTAAAACGAAGAATCACCTACCCAGCAAAACTTACTATAATCCATGAGAGGGAAAAATTGACATTCAATGAGGTAGAGGAATTTCATACATTCTAGAGAAAAGACCAGAACTAAGTAGAAAAGTTGACTTCAAATACAAGACTCAAGAGAAGCATGAAAAGGTAAACAGGAAAGAGAAATCACAAGGGATTTAAAGTTAAACTGTTTACATTCTTACATGGAAAGATGATATTTGTAACTCATAAGACCTTTCTCA
>NW_020954671.1:5443415-5497863 GCF_900497805.2 Vombatus ursinus | reverse complement strand
AGACTATATATTGAGGGCACAAGTGTGAGTTAAATATGAAGGAATGATATCTAAAAAATAAAATTAAGGGGTGAGAAAGAGGGAGGTAGAATGGGGTAAATCATCTCACATAAAAGAGTCAAGAAAAAACTTTTACAGTGGAGGGGAAGAGGTGAGAGGGAGTAAGTGAACTTTACTCTCATCAGAATTGGCTTAAAGAGGGAATAATATACACACTCAATTGGGTATAGAAATCCATCTTACCCTATAGGAAAGTAGGGCAGAAGGGGTTAAGAGAAGGGGGTGGTGATAGAAGGGAGGGCAGATTGGGGAAAGGGGCAATCAGAAGCAAACACTTTTGAGGAGAGGCTGGGTGAAAGGAGAGAATAGAATAAATGGGGGTGAGATAGGATGGAGGGAAATATAGCTACATATAGAAACATAATTTCTATATATAACTATACATAGAAGTATATATAGAATATTATATATAGAAGTATATTATATATAGAAGTATTATATATAGAATATTATATATAGAATATATATATTATATATAGAAAATAAAGAAATTACTATTATGGAAGTGTTTTGCATGACTACACATGTATAACCTATATTGAATTGCTTGCCTTCTCAATGAGGCAGGGTGGGGAGGGAGGAAGGGAGAGAATTTGGAACTCAAAGTTTTAAAAATGAATATTAAAAATTGTTTTTTACATGTAACTGGGAAAACAATAAAATACCAAATAAAAAAATTTTTAAACATCATCCTATAGCTAATCATTTCAATGTATGTGATTGATTCATGTCTATGTCATCAGAAAAATCCTCTATTGGGGCCTTCCTCTAAGTCTTAAAATATTATATGGTTGTCAAAATACAAAATGAAGCTTATTGAGAATGAAGACACCTTTCAAGTGATGATAATCATTGAGAAGGCTAACACTCTGAGATGGTCTCCTACCATCTATTTAGCAATACTATAGGCATCTTTATCCAGTGTCACTGGGATTGATGGAACAAGGATCAAATTATGCAAGTAGCACAAGACTTCAGGAATTTCTTCTCCATACCATCAGTTATCACCAAGATCTATGACAGCATTTATATACTGTACTGATATTTATTGGAAATTGACACTACTGATCCAGGATCAGAAAACCAAAGCACTTTGAATTGTTGCCAATATTTGGTACTGTTTCTTTCATTTTCTCTTACCCATCTTTTTATGAACAACAGTATCTATTTATATGACAGCGGGCTGAAAATATAGGGCTACAGCAATAGCACATAGGAATTTAGAACAGACTTCAGCCTCATTTTGTGGCATGTTTCAACTAACTGAACTAACAAGACACTGGCTAGTTAACTATTCAAGATTTACAAAGCATTAAAAATCCACTATGATGGAGAGATATGAGCTCCAATTTTCAGAAGCCAAAACACAGCCATAAAAAAAGTTAGAGCAAATCTCCATTCTTATTGGTATTACCAAGTGATATTACTTTCAATGCCTTCATTGGATTTTAAATAATATATTAGAGATGACACAGAATTTCAATGATTCCTGTATTTACCATCATCAATACGATTATGAAGAAAGGACAGAAAACAGTCCAAAGCCATGATCATATATTACTACTCTCTATTTCCAAGATTTCAACCAGAGCTTTTCTGGATGGGCTACATGACAAGCCGGATACACTCAATAGTGTACACTCAAAATCACAACATGGCTTTAGGTTCTTCACCTTTTTGTGTGTTATGGACTCCTTTGTCAATCTGGGAAAGTCTATGGATCCTTTCTCAAAATAATGGTTTTAAATGCATAAATAAAATATACAGAATCATAAAGGAAATTGATTATATTGAAATTAGTTATAAAATTGTTTTTCAAGAACAAGTTCATGGACCCCAAGTTAAGAATCTCTGCTCTAAAAAACATAATTTTGTAGTATAACAAATATGTAAGACAATTATTAATAATAACAACAATTCTTACCATCATTACAGCTAGAGTTTATATAGCATTTTAAGAGTTACAAAGTATTTTACAGACATTATCACATTTGATCTTCACAATTACCCTATGAGTTAGATTATACAGGGATTATTCATTACATTTTACAAATCAACCTTTTTACAAACATTTTATTTATTACAATTTTGACAAATGTATTATAATTTACAAATGTAAAATTACATTTATAAACCATTTGACCTCATCATAGGTTGGGACAAACCTCACAATTATCCAACCAGTTTGCCTGTTCAGAAGCATTCACAATTCTCCACGACAATCTATCTGTCCATGTTGATGATATTTTAATCTATTCCCCAATAATAATAGAATGCAACAGCCCTATGTAACAGGTTTAGTTGTATTCAATCTAGTTTATGTATCCATACTAGAGGAAGCTAGCATTTAGTCCTATGTGAACCTCTTCCTGGAGCTTCTTCCTTACTGGAGTCTAGAATCTTCTATGACTATGTTGCTTTTAGTACACTGGAATAAAATACATACAAGACATGAGCCAATCCATGGACTGCTCTTCCAAATCAAGTGAATGTTATCACTGACAATAAATCTAAAGACAATTCAGATCATGTGCTAACCTATGCTAAGAAAACTCCACATACAGCACCAAATTTTCAACAACAATATAAGGTTAATAAGATTCATAAAATTTTGCAACCTAGATAGTCGTGTTGGTGGTGGTGGTAGTAGTAGTAATAGTAGTAGAAGTAGCAGTAGTAGTAGTAGTAGTAGTAGTAGTAGTAGTAGTAGTAGTAGTAGTACACTGTCACTATTAACTTTGGTTAAGCCTAGTGTCTGAAAATCTCTTCTAATACAAGGGCCCAGGTTTAATTTGGGACATGCTTTTCACAAAATCTCTCAAGCTCATGATCCCACACAGAGAAAACCTGGGAATATAGTATCTGGATCATTTTAAAAATCTCAAAAAGTGCCCTTTAGGCTCCTGCAGGTATTCAGCTTAACAACATCATTAAACATAAAAAAGATTTTATTTTCACAACCAAAGGGTAATATCATTCCTATCAAAGCGTATAAATATTCAAAAAGAAGCAAACAAACAACCTTTTCTTCTCTTTCCCAAGAGACCAAAACAGACCTTCTATTTGGTTTATGGCCATTAGAGAGACAACCTGTCCCCCACCCTATATAGCCCATATGACTCATAGTAATAATAAAGGAAAGGTTCAGATTTGATCCTCCACATCATGGCTCTATGATTCATTGTTCTTTAGGGTCTACCCCTCCTCTGGTCCTCAGCAATGTGGCTCTCTGGCATGCTAATCATTCTTCCTCCTTTGGTGCTCTATCATTCTGGTGCTACTTCAGCATCCCCACCTGGCTTCCCTCCAGGGCTGTGTGGATACAGTGACCTTCAGCTTAGGCCTCCCACCAATTCCAGATGTGCCTTAGTATCTCTGGTTTGCATCAATTCCCTCATGCCCTACTATTGCTCTCATGTCCATGTAGCATCACTCCCCATGGAGTCTTTGCTTCATGGTTTGTATGGTCTGTTTTATATGTGTAACAATAACAACTGATGCTGGGCCCAGGATTCTTCATTCTCTCCCTATCCACCAAGGTATCCCCCTCAGCTCTGGATCAAGAGCTGCCTAGGAGAGCCTGATCAGCTATAAAAAAAAAAAAGGCTCTTTTTCTTACCCACTTTTACACACTCATTTGTGTTGTTTTGTCCTTTTTTCATGAAGTAGAACAATGAAATCATGAGGGTAATGTCTTGACTTGCTTTCGAATTGGATTTAAGTGCAGCAGAGCTGCGTAGTCATCAGCCTCACTCCTCTAAAGTCATCAAAGTTCAGTGGCAAGACATAAGTCAAGACAACTGACAATGGCCTGGATCTTTTGTCTCATTTTGTGAAACTCATTTATAGACCTACCCCAGAGCCCCAAGCAAAATTACTTAAAGCTTATATTTTGGCTCATGTCTAGGGTCTCACCAAAAGGGGACCAGAAAGGTACTCAATACTCACTATGAATAAGGTATAGGACAGCTATTTACTTCCTACACACACACACACACAAATGCTTAACACGTAAGACTTTCTCAAGCATGCAATTAGAAGACTTAAAACAAGCCTAAGTAGCAGTAATATAGTTACTGTGATAATCTCCTAAGAGGTTGAGCAATTTTGGGGATTGCTAAAGAGGCATTTGATAAAATCACACAATCAACAGAATTTAAGAGGTGAAAGGATGTCTGTGGTCATCTAGTCCAATTCAGACACCAAAATAGTCCCCGCTATAATATAGATGACCAGTGGTCCTCCAGCCACTACTTAAAGAGCTCCATGAAAGAACTATCCCACACCCCATCTTTCCAAGCAGTTCATTTTATTTCTGAACAGTTCTAATTGTGAGCAAGTTTTTCCTGATATCAATCTTAAATTGATCTCTTTGTGGCTTTGACCCACTTCTCCTGATTCTTCTCTGTGGGGACAAACAGAACAAACCTAATCCCTTCTTCATAAGATAGTTCAAATATTTGAATATAGCTGCCACACATCTAGTCTTCTCTTTTCCAGGGTAAATGTACCCAATTCCTTCAACAAATCCTAACATGTTATGGACTCAAATCCCTTCACTATTCTGGTTGCCCTCCTATGACTACACTCCAGCTTATCTGTGGCCTATTTAAACCATGGTGCTAAGAATTTTATATTTTCCCCTCTGTTTTACACAGTCCAAACAATTCTTTCAAAGGTCATATTTTCTGGCAAGTCAGATCAAGGGTTCCATTCATCCTCTGGACAGCAGTCATCTTCTCCAGCATTTGTAATGGATGTAGACAGGGCAATGCCCACACTGATAAAGGATCTAAGATCTCACTTCTTCTTGATACCCAAGCTTAGATATGTCCATCTTGGCATCTTTGTTCACTTTTCTTCAGGGAAGAAACATAAAACAGGGCTCAGAGATCTAGCCTCAGACTCACCTAGGCAGGACACATGCTTTAGTTTCCATGTACTCACAGTCAGCAAATGGCTGGAACAGGGGAAGGACACCTGCCCCCTGCCTCACTCCTCCAGGGAAAAGCTTGAACAGTCTTCACATGATGAGAGATAGCAAGAGAAGAAATAGAGGGCCCTTAAAGATCTACTGATTCAGTATTAATTCCTGCTCAGTGGCCATTAAGGGAATTGCTTTGTCACCTCAGGATTAAGACATTCAGTGTTGAGTCACACATGTCCCTACAGTCCCTGAAAGTTTCTAAGGAACTGGTATACACTCCCTGGGATGGCCCCTAAAGGCCCAGCTCCACACTTGCTCCATTGGGTTTAGCACCCATTACATATAGAAATAGCTCCCCTCTCAGAGTCTTCAAAGAATAAAGATGGAGGGGGCTTACCTGACTCCTCTTGGTTCTTGGTATATGTCTGCTGCATTTCACTGGTAAATACCTGTGCTTTACTTGATCTGTGTGATCTCATTGATGTGGAAAACTTCCTCCACCAGACCAGTACAGATGGCAACTTACCTATTTTCTCTGATCTTAGAGTCATTCTTGTCCACAGATTTTTTTAATGTCACAATTATTTCTTAATACCCCCTTCAGTATCCAACCACCTCTTATAAAAACGAAAACACAACTAAGCAAAAACAACCTATACAGTGACCCTTCTAATAGTATACATATAACTTTCTGCATCTATCATACCCTTTACCAATATGAGGGGAATGTGTTTCATCATCCACAGAGGATATAACCAGTTTCCTGGAGGCCTTCCTTTAGATACCAGAACAACACTCCAGCTGTTTATCTTTTATCCTTCACTCTTTCTACCTAATAGCCTTCCCTAGAGCTCCTTGAAAGCAGCCTTGCTTTTCTATTTGCATCCCCAGCACTTAGCACATAGTAAGTGCTTAATAAATGCTTATTTATTCATTTCACAATAAGGTCTTTTAAGCCATTCCTCATATGCAAGTCATTCATAATATTATTTAGCCTACTCACATATACCATGTGGTTTCTTTGCCCATAATTCTAATTCTTCTGATATTAAGATGCAGCATAATTTAATGGAACAAGAACTGGATTTTGGCATCAGAAAACCTGGTTCAAATCCTAGCTCTGCAACTTACTACTTTGAACAAGTGATTAACCTCTCTGGGACATCAATTACCTCGTCTATAAAATCAGGAGGTTGAGTTAGATAACCTTTAAGGTCTTTTAAAACTCTACATCTACAGTCCTGTGATCTTATTCAATTCCAGGATAAGTTCACTGTCCATCTTCAGTGTCTAACAAGACATATGTACCAAATTAGTGAGCTGCCCATCCAACATCATGTCTTAATCTGGCAATGTATGTATCATTCATTTTTTGAATAGCCATGGATCTCTCTGAGGATACCCCCTTCTTGTAATGTTCTGGGGCTTAATTAGTCTTGTTATGTTATCCATAAACAGCAGCTTCAGAAAAAAACTATCATCTTCAGTCCAAGGATTAGCAGAGTTTTCAGTTTTGAAGGGCCAGGAGGTCAAAACAGCACCAAACATATTCCAAACTGAAGGCTGAGAAAATGATGATAATTTATGGTGTGGTAAATGACCAACAAACCTGGATTTATCAGTCACAGAAATCATATCTAGCTTGTTCTGTAATTTCATTGGCAATAATATAATTTACATGTAACACTGCTACATATAAGAATTGGTTAAATTGTTCTTGAAAACAATTGGGAATTGTGCAAGAAAAGTAATGAAATTGTTTATATAGCCCTTGACTTTATGATATTCTGGACATATGATATGATATGCTGGACATAGGTCCCAAAAGAGTTCTGGACAAACAGAAAAGAAAGTAACAACAATGTCCAAATAGAAGCACTTTTTGTGGTAATAAAGAGCTAAAAATGAAATAATTGGGGAACAGTCGAACAAACAATTGAATACAAAGGTAAGAGTACATTATTGTACGATAAAAATGATGAAAATAAGGAATACAGAGAAACATAAGAAGACTTGTGCAAATAAATGCAGACAAAAGTAAGTAGAACCAAGAGAATATTGTGTAGAACGGCTATAACAATATAAATTAAAAGAACAGTTAAAGGGATACAAACTCTGAGTAATTGCAATGATCAATTTTGGTTCCACAGAAAAGATGATGAAACACATTCCCCTCATATTGGTAAAAGGGATGATAGATGCAGAATGTTATATGTATACTATTAGAAGGGTCACTGTATAGGTTGTTTTTGCTTAGTTGTGTTTTCATTTTTATAAGGGGTGGTTGGATACTGAAGGGGTTATCTAGAAATAACTGTGACATTAAAAACAAAAGGCACCAATAAAACATTTAAAAGTTAAATTACATTTCATTGAAACCTTGACAGAATTCATGTCCAGCCTCTAATACACACTGGAGGTGTGACCCTGGACAAATCATTTTTAACTTCTCAATGCTCTAGGAAGCTCTCAAAGTTTATAAGATACAGAAAACTTGATCTACATTGGTCGAGTTTCCTCAATGTGGAACTCCCTCCACCAATCAAATCACATGTCCAGAACAAAAGAAAAAAAATTGAGCTTTGAAAGAAGCTCCAAGTGCTAGAAGGCAAGTTCTCTGAAGGCAGTGACTGTTTTTCTGGTCTCTCATTGCACCCCCAACAGAGCCCAGAACATAAAAAGCCCTTAAAGAATGCTTGTTAAGTGACTATTGAATTGAAATGAATATTAAATTAAAAATAAGATCTGGACTTAGGATTGATGACAGCAAGAGTCCTGAGCAGGTGTCTTATGATAATCTGAAGTGGTCACTAAAAGTAGTTTGGACAGAAGAAGGACATAACTGAAGTAAAGTTACAACAATGCAGCATAGGTAATGAATCCTCTTAAGTAGATCCTCTTAATTAATAGCATTCAGAGACTGGGTGACTCTAAGCAAATACTTTGTGTAGTCAGTGAAGAGAAAAGGCAACAACAGATTTCCAGACACCAAAGCTTCGGTCTCAAATGAAAGAAGGGTCTTTGTCTTCCACTATATCTATAGGTGAAAAGAACTACTGATCTTCTTTTCAGAAATACCTGGAACCTAGTATAGAAATATAACACCTTTGAATAAGCACAATGGTTCATAGAGATACATGGATACATTATAAGGAATATAACTATTCTTTCCTGCTGTTATTATGTTATGATAAAATTATGATTTCCATAATTCATTCATCAATTGTACCAACAGTGATGAATTTATCAGAGACTAGATGTGTTCTACTGCTACATCTACTGCTACATCACCATTTGTTTTACTATTCTATTGCAATTGTTTCATTTTAACTTCCAAGCCGTTAGATATCTTGATGTTAAACGTAAGTGTGAATGCCTCATGGTCTGAGTGTTCTCAGTGTGTTATCTATACTAAATACTATAAAGTTGGCTCTAAAAAGAAAAGTAAAGCTATTTAATATGCATTCTTACTTGATGGAAATTTTCAGTTCTCAGTGGGTTTCTTCTCCTTAGTATTTCTCCATACCATTTTATCCTTTTAAGAAAAATTCATGGTAGATGTGTGAGAAGAAACAGAATCGGAGGGGAGTGGGGATGCTAGTTCTTATGCTTCTTTAAGGTGTTGTCATCTTTTTTGCTAGTGATAGCTTTTTTTGTGGGATTTTAGACAACTGGACCTGAAAGCTTACTTACATTCTTTAATACTACCTGCCTAACTCCACTGTTCTTTTCTCAGAACTCTCACTGGTGTACTTTTTTATAAGGCTTCTACTGTCTAGCTTTCAGGTGACGATGACATGTTTTTGCTAACTCAGTGGCCCGTATTAAGAAGAATGTCCAAACTTCTCCAGGTATAGGTGTTTAGGGTCAGGGGAAGGGGGGGGAGGGACGGAGAGGAAGGAGGGGTGATTGTGGGGGAGAGAAATGGTGTCTCCTCCTCTTTCTGAATGCAAATAGCCAATGAGGTGGCTCGCCTGGGCCAGTCAGGCTGCTTGTGCCATATAGTATGCAGCAACCCGAGGAGTCACGTTGGGGGAAAGGCAGAAAGGAGCTATCCGTTTACACTACTTTGCTATAGCAGCTATCTTAATGGTGACTGCGTGGCCGGGGAGAAACCTGATCAGCTAGATCCTGCCGAAACCAGGAGGGAGGGAGTGGGCTTTCCGGAGAGGGGAAGGGGGGAGGGGGGGCGAAAGAAGAAGGAGAGTGAAAGAAAGAGAGGAGTGGGGGGGGGACGACAAAAAATGTCCTCTTCCTCCCCCACGGACCAGATCGCAAGTGCGGTGGAGATAAAGCAAGAAAATGGGATGGAAGCCGCCCCCGAAGGAAAGGAGGCGCCACGAGAAGTGGTGGGGGGAGCCGTGGCAGCACTCAATCCTCCGGCTGCCGCCCCTTTCCCCATGGAGCCCGTGGGTTCCACCGCTGCTGCTGGCGGAGAGGAGGGGGCGGCAGCGGCCGTAGCGGCCGCGGCCGCAGCCGCAGCAGCGGCCGCAGCAGCAGTGGCCGCCGCGGGAGCTGCGGCGGACCAGGTACAACTCCACTCTGAACTTCTAGCCCGAAACCACCAAGCAGCCGCGGCGGCCGCCGCCGCCGCCGCCGCCGCCGCCGCCGCGGCTGCAGCGCAGACCCCGCTGGCTTTTTCTCCGGACCACGTCGCCTGCGTTTGCGAAGCATTGCAGCAAGGGGGAAACTTGGACCGCCTGGCCCGGTTCCTGTGGTCTCTGCCCCAGAGCGACCTGCTACGTGGCAACGAGAGTCTCCTGAAAGCCCGAGCTTTGGTCGCCTTCCACCAGGGCATCTACCCAGAGCTCTACAGCATCCTCGAGAGCCACAGCTTCGAGTCGGCCAACCACCCGCTTCTGCAGCAGCTCTGGTACAAGGCGCGCTACAGTGAAGCCGAGAGAGCGCGGGGCCGGCCCTTGGGAGCCGTGGACAAGTACAGGCTGAGGAGGAAATTCCCCCTGCCCCGGACCATCTGGGACGGAGAGGAGACGGTGTATTGTTTCAAGGAGAAATCGCGCAACGCGCTCAAGGAGTTGTACAAGCAGAATCGTTACCCGTCCCCGGCAGAGAAGCGGCACCTGGCCAAGATCACCGGCCTCTCCCTCACTCAGGTCAGCAACTGGTTCAAGAACCGGAGGCAGCGCGACCGGAACCCCTCCGAGACCCAGTCCAAAAGGTGAGGAGCCAAACTTTCCTCCTCCTCCTCCTCCTTCTCCTCTCTCTCCTCCCTCTCGCTCGCCCTCCCCCACCCCCCAGCCTGCTTTTCCTCCAAGCGCTTGCAAATATGGCGCTTACCTTCCCCACTAGCCTTGTCCTGCTGCTGCCCACCTCTCCCTTCCCTCCTCCCTACCTCCCCCCTCCTTCTCTTCCCGGACGCTGCACTGGAGGACTAGGGAGTGGAGGTAGGCTTGGGGGTGGGGGGGAGGAAGGAGGAGGGAACAGCTCTCTTTACCCTCCCCCTCCTTCCCCTAGAAGTTTCTTCTCGCCGGGGTATCAGTCCCCACCCCCCACCTTTGACCGGTCAATTCTGCCCACCCCAGTCCCTCAGTCTTTTGAAGTTGCCACTGTCCCCGGGTCTGGCGGCGTGAAGCGAAGGAGTTTGTTGGCATTAGAGGGGAGCGCTCAGCTTCCTCCTTCCTCCTCGCATTGGGGCTCGCCTGGCTTTGGGCTTTCCTCCCTCTGGTCAGACACAGGCGTGATGGACTGCTTCCACACAAACATTTGCCCACCGAACCCCACCCGACCCTTCTAGTTCTGCTTTCTCCAGCTTGGGCATGCACACACAGCACAACACAACACACCCCTACTTGGGATTCTGCAGCTCCTCAGCCTTGGGCTTGGAAATTGCTGTAGAGTAATTGGGGGTAGAGGGGCCTGTACTTTGGACTATGGTAGTTTGTGGGGGGAGATGGCAGGGTGGGAGGCTGCGGGGGGGCAACAGTGTTAAGACTGAGGTTTTATTTGACAGAGTTAATCATTCACTATGCCCGCTGTTCTTTTTAGCAGTAGCAGCAGCAGCAGCAGCAACGTGGGGGTGTTGGTGCGGCTCTCGTCTACAGTGTTTTGAAACCTGATTCTAAGCTCCTTCGGATCGGGTTTCATCGCAGTCCGGGGAAGCCGGGGATGGAAAAAAAAAAAATGTGCTTTCTAAACTCCGTTCTCCTATGGCTTCATGGCTAGGTGGCTTATGGCGGGCGGTGGGAAGGAAGTGGGTGCACAGGGATCTCATGCCCGTTTGGATCTTTTGTTTCTTGCAGTCTTTCTCTGTCAGAAAGGATCAGGTTTCCCAGAGCTTTTGTTTTTGCGCCTGAATATACTTCCTGTGGTTGTGTGTATCGCAGGGATGGTGCTTACCTGAGTATGTGTACTGTTAGTTGTGGCACAGGAAAGGGTTGAAGGAGATACTGTCCCCAACCCACTCGGGCCTGGAGAAACTATCAAAATATCCATGATATGTCGATCAAAGAAAGAATCAATGAGCTGGGGTGAGCCGAAGCTGAAGGGCCCTAAGGCAACTGGAGCCGGCCAGGTGGAGGTGACCACTGGGCGCACAAGGCACATTCCAGAGCCTGCTCTCCTCCTCCTACCCCTCCCCCTTTCCCCTCTTCCCTCCTTCCTTGGGCAAACCGGGCCTCCAGGCATTCCTCTCCCTGGGAGGGAGGGAGGAGGAAAGAAGGAGGGCGGTGAGGCGGTTGAGCAGAGCCAGCCAAGGGCCCCAAGAGCAGCCTGGAGAATCCAATACTGAAGCCTGACTGTAACCAAAACAAAACACACCAAAAGAGAGAGAAAGTGAGATTGAGAATAAAGAAAGAAAAAAAAAGTTGCAGATAAGAGAATTAATTACTCCTCAATCAAAAACTCAACCTGTATTAGCCAAGGGTTAGGGATCCCTGCCCTAGTCCTCTAACAATGAGGAAATAAGTGGGGCCCCAGGGTAGAAAGTGGTGGGGAGTGGGGTGTCCTGGCATACACAATACAGGATCTTGCCTTTCCCCTCCTCCTCCCACGCTAGTTTCACACACCCATCACCACACACGCTCCAATCCTCTTCTTTTCCTACCATCAGGGCTTTCTTCCTCACTGCCCCCTCCTCCAGGTTGCCCCTCTCCTGATCTGCCCCCGCCCCCACCCTCGCCCTCCCCCAATGAGTCACCCTCTCAGACAGCGACTGAGGCTCAATCTCAGCTCATAAATCAAAATGCTCACAGCTCTCCCAGCCCCACAGCCCAAAGCCAGAGTAATCCTCTCCCTCAGCACTAAAGTGAAACAGACCCTGCCAGGCACATTTCAGAATATAGCCAGGCCAAGAACATCCCACCTTCTTCAGCTCTCCAACCAGCCCCTCACTCTCTTCCATTCCAATCTTAGGCCAAGTAGGGAAACACCACCACGCTTCCATCCTGAATCCTTCTCTTAAACCTGATAAATGAAAAAAGAGGTGTTCTCAGGAACAGATGGAATCTGGAGAGACTGGGGAAGAGGCCTGAGGGTGCATGGCCTGGAAACCACGAGGGAGGGGGAAGTATTTGGTTTCTTCTTGTTATGTTGTTTTTAGCTTATCCCCTTTTCCTCTCATTTCACCTGGCCCATTTCTATTTTTTTCTAAGTTCAAAGACAAGTGCATGCCAGGTAGTGTTCTTGGGATGAAGGCTCCTTCCCCACAAATCCAACAATTTCTTTAGAATTAGATAGGGGAAACTTGGGTCCATAAAAGCTGAGGATAGGGAGGGTCAATTGATGTAAACATTTACAGAAAGAAGGTGACTGTTGAGTTATCACTTCCCATTATCTGTCCAGGTCTCTAATGGGTTTAAAAAAAATTAAAAACCACCTCAAGGTGCTAAATTTTCTTTTCCCCAGGGCAAATGGAAGCCTATATCCTAGTGCTTTGATTATTACATTATCTCTAAAATAGTACTAATCAAATTTGTTTAAAGACATTTCTCAACCCAAAACTCCAGAGCAATGATAATTCTATTTTTTTAAGTGTAAACAATAACTTATTTACTGGTAAAAGTCAGAACTGTAATGGTAGAAAAAAATACACTCTGCCACTAACTTTATGACCATGGACCTTTAACTTCCTCATTTTGGAGCTCAATTTCCACCTTTGTACAGTGAGAGTTAAGTTATATGGTTTCTAAGGTCCTTCCAGCTTTAACTTCCTATGATTCTACCCAATATTCCTTTTACTCATGTTGGCTGATGTTGCATTTCCCAGACCGTTTTTCTGAGTTTATCAAAAGATGACTTAGGATCTGAGATTTACCCTCTCCTTGACTCATACTTAAAATCTCTTCACAGAGACTTCTCGATCTACATGAGGCCAACAGACATCATGCTTTCTTCCCATCCTCTGATTTAGGACCTGATTTTCCAAACAAATTGCAAGTACTTAAAATGTCATCCCCTTGACCTCTAATGTGTCTTGATTTCTTTTCCCCTACACAGTGAGTCAGATGGTAATCCCAGCACTGAAGATGAGTCCAGCAAGGGACATGAGGATTTATCTCCTCATTCACTCTCCAGTTCTTCTGATGGAGTTACCAACTTGAGCCTTTCCAGCCACATGGAACCAGTGTATATGCAACAAATTGGAAACACTAAAATATCATTAAGTTCCCCTGGAGTGTTACTGAATGGAGGCTTAGTACCTGCAAGTACATCACCTGTCTTCCTTAATGGCAATTCCTTTATTCAGGGACCTAACAGTGTAATCCTTAATGGGCTAAATGTAGGAAATGCGCAGACTGTGACTTTGAACCCATCAAAAACTTCATCAAGCATTGTGAACAATGGTGCATCCATGACTGACATCTTGGGATCTCCTTCAGAGGATGTAAAAGATTTCAAAATCCTCCAGAGTTCCACAACAAATTCTACAGCAACAACATCCTACAGCCCCAGTGTCCCTGCTTCATTTCCTGGTTTGATACCTAGCACTGAAGTGAAAAGGGAAGGCATACAAACAGTGGCTTCTCAAGATGGAGGTTCTGTGGTGACTTTTACAACTCCCGTACAAATAAACCAGTATGGCATTGTACAGATCCCCAATTCAGGAACAAATGGCCAGTTGCTTAATGGAAGCATTGGATTCTCTTCTCTGCAGCTGCCTCCTGTTTCAGTGGCAGCTTCACAAGGTAAAGGTTTCATTTGCTATAGTAATGCCTTGGGCAAAAGTGAGCATGTGTGTCAGCTGCTGTCTTTTGTGAAACCTATGTAGGGGTGTTGTAGCCCAAGTTCCCTGGTGTCTGCTACAGCTGCAAAATATCCCTGTTCTTTCAGCTCACCCTCACTACAACACCTGTTAGCAGCACTCAACATGCTTAACTCCCTAGGATCATGGGGATGAGCTGTATTTTTTTTTAGGAGCTGAATGGAAAAATATAGTCCATGAGAAGTCTTGCCAGCTCTGCAATTACAGAATATAAAATATTGGTGCTTACAAAATAACCCATTGCTTGGCTTTTTAAAATTAAAAATTAATATTAGCA
The DNA here is from genome assembly GCF_900497805.2 of Vombatus ursinus. NCBI lineage: Eukaryota > Metazoa > Chordata > Mammalia > Diprotodontia > Vombatidae > Vombatus > Vombatus ursinus. Next base: position 5,483,379 of record NW_020954671.1, on the reverse strand, counting down.
CTTAGAACAAAGAATAAGCCTTAGGAGCTGGTGTGAACATGCGTTTTACCTAAGCATATCAAGTGTTTGACCAAAAACATTTTGTAAGAGCAAGCTAAAATCAGGGACAGTGATGAGAGTGGATTGATTGTGTTTGAGCCATGTATAATTGAGAGTTACAAAACTAAAGGGAAACCAAAGGAATGTGTGTTTGAACTCCTGTTTATGTCCCCTTAGATTATCCATCACATACTAGGATGTCTCTCAGATGACTGCTTATTTCCATTATTTCTATAGATAGAAAAGACTGGATCAAAATCAGGGCAATCTAGTACAATAAAGAGAGCCCTGAACTGGACTTCATGAGAACCAAGGGCCATTATGCTAGCTCTCTCCATGACTTTGAGCAAGTTTTGTCATCTTTCTGCTTGAATGTATGCATCTACACAATGGAGATGGTGAAAACTTGTTGAAAGCTGAACACTTCCCTTAATATTGGAGTGGAAGGTTTATCTTTCTTTAAACAAACCCAATATATGGAAATAGACTCAGAAGTAAAGTGACTTGCCCAGGACCACACAACTAATAAGTGCCAAAATCCAGATTCTCACTGAAGTCTTCTGACTCTCAGATAACTCTGTTACCCTGGACAATAGCACAAAAAAGATCAATTAGTGGTGGTTCTTCATTTAACAAATAAGTATTTGCAATAGAATTTCATTAGAAATCTAGTTTCCCTGAGGCCTTTAAATAGTGTGCTGAAGTAGAATGCTAGATTTGGAGCTCTGCAAAAGACTTGGGTTTGATTCCTGGTTTTGCCACACACTGCAAGTGGCAGTGTGGATAAACCACTTTACTTCTCTAGAACTCAGTCTCCTCATTTGAAAAATGAAGGGGTTGGATTATATGACTTCTAAAAATCCTTTTAACTCCAAATCTAACTTTGTGATTTGACTTAGAAAACTAGAATTTACACATAGTTTTACAGGAATACATAAAATGAAGTACTGTTGTACACAGCATTAACTTTCCTAGCTGGTGATAGAAAAACAATTCAGAAATAAATGTTGTTTTGCATATGTATTCCCATTTTAGTACATAATGCTGAAACTCAGAAATCTCATAACGTATTCATCATTATTTTGGTATTCCAAGTTACTGAAGGAGCCAAAACAAGTAGAAAAACCTCATAAAACTATGAAAAATGAGGTGAAAATAACTGTTGATTTTTTTACATGATTAAATATACATTTTTCTTCTCAATACCATCCATCCCACCCCCACTGCCTGTTTTCCCTCTTCAGGAAAATTCACCAAAGACTAATAGGTAAAATCTCAAGGTAACATATTTAAAGCAAAAAGTAAATAGTTATTGGGGGTGGGGGTGGAGTTGGGAAGAGGGTTTGAGATGGAGAAATATTTTTGATGTGTAACCTGGGAAACTTGATGCCACAGAAAATTATTAGGGGCTAATAGCTTAATTTTTAAAAATGAGACATTTAATGGGAATAAGAATAGCATTTTTAGTTATAATAGCTAAGATCAAATGACAGGGCTGTCAGTCTTGGGACTATTTCGGTAAGTTGAAGGCATAAGTTTAACCAGATGGATTCAGGAAGCAGTGTTCCTCTTGGTACAGTATAGTAATTCACAATTATGCATATTTTTAGTGTTTAACCTCTATCTAAGATAAATAGTATTAGCCTACTTCAAAAGTTGCTGACTAGGTAAATCATCTTTCTGTACCTAGTCCTTCTTTGTGGTGAAAAAAATAATAATAATTCACACATTTTCTGACATGTTTTCTTACTCTTATATGTGAGAAAAAAGATGTAGTTCACCATATCACTTCTTATCATCATTAGATCTTTAAAATTATATTTTGTACCTAGTTTTTTATTTTATTTGGCTTATTATAAAGTACTTATTTGCTTTTAACCGAAAAAACCTTGAAACATAATCCTTATAAAGTTTTATTTATCTATTTAGTTGTGACAGTTCTCTTTAGATTTATAATGCAGTTTCTTTGTTCAGGAGTTATTTGATCTGAAAAGAGCTTTCTAGATCATTTTTGCATTTTTCTATTTATTATGGTAGCATTTCTAGAGCATACTCAGAAATTTGGTTGTTTACTCTTAAATATTTATTGAAAAAAGGAAAGTATAATGATCTTATTTAATAGCACAGTCTTAAATTGCTAGGAATTTTGATGAATAAATAAATAAAGCACTTATTAAGTGTTTGCTATGTCCTGGGCACTCTTCTATACCGTGAAGCTACAAATAAAGCCAAGTATGCCAGTCCTTGACCTCTAGGAGCTTATATTCTACTGGGGGGTGGGGTGGCGGAGAGAGACAGCAAATAAAAAGGAGATTGTAAAAAGTCGTATATACTGGCATGCAACTTTGAAATAAAACATATGGGTCACCAAATATGTATGTATGTACATATTAATTTGGCTACATCCTAGAAGCTCAAGTTGAGAGTTTTAAAGTATATTTAAGCTTCAGGCAAATCTTTTCAAATGGAAGCAATAATTTCAGTTGTTTGACTGACACAGGCATTTGGTAGGGAAATTGGAGCAGAGAGCATATAAGAAAGAGAGAATAAGAAAAATTTGAGCATATCATCAATATATTTTATTTCAGAAATATAATCACAATGTTTAGAAATTAGGAATATTTTATATTTATACATAGTAGGAGGAAATATACTCTCTTGTACATTTTAGTCTATAAAAAGAAATTTTACCTTACTAATTATATACATTTTCCCAAAATTTAAAATATTAGAAAATATAATTTTCTTTGTGGAATGCTTACCAAAATGCTGACTTTGAAAAAATTCCATTGTAGTTAGGCTTATTTACAAATTTTTCTGAGGATATCTGAAGTTTCCTACCATATTTCATTTATCAGCATAGGAAAGTAACTTCGTAAGAATGATTCTTATTATCCAAGCAAAAAAAATTATTTTATGAGTTTTACTTAAAATTGGAACTTTGTCCATGAAGTAAATTGAATACTAGCAACTCAGATAGTGATTTAAGATTTACAAAGTACCTTTTCAAAAACCTTCCTTTGAGATAGGTGGTATAAGTATCACTGCCTTGTTTTTCAGTTGAGGAAACTGAGGCTCAGAAATGTTAAGTGCTTACAACTGTATGTCTAGGAAGCATTGGAACTGTTAACATGTTGAATATGATTGACATAGATCCAGGGTTTTTTAGCATTTTTTATGTTATGGACCTCTTTGGCAGTCTGGTAAACCCATACATCCCTTTTCGGAATGATGTTTTTAAATGAATAAACTATGTAACATTATAAAAGGAAACCAATTATATTGAAATATAGTTTTCAAAAAAAAAATTTTAAGTTCATGGACCCCAGGGTAAAAACCCCTAGTTTAGACAGTCAACCTGAAAGATTTCCGAAAGAAATGGAAAGGCAATTTGGTGTAATGGATAGAGCACTGGACTTGGAATCAAGAAGACCTGAGTTTGAATTCTGCCTCTGTCATTTATTAGCATGGTGAACCTGGGCAAGACAATTATTTTCTTGGGGCCTCAGTTTCCTGTAAAATGAAGGGGCAGGATTAAATAAACTTTAAGCAGCCTTCTAGCTTAAATCTATAATTCAAATTGCCAAACCCTTTACCCCCTCATTAATAGGATATTTTGGTGTAAACCTTAAGACAGTAAGTAGTCTTTGCTTTGTTTTGCCTATACAGACAGTCTAAACAAGAAAACAGGTTTTTGTGGAGCACTTGGAAGGTTTGTACTAGCTGGCTAACTAAGCTGCCTCAGTTATCTAGTAGAAATATCCATTCAACTCTCTATTTGCTTTGACTGTGTAGACTTGGTCTTAAAATATCAAAAGGAAGTTCTCCTGAAGTGAAATATAATATTATCTGCATATTTTCAGGGAAAAATAACATTTGATATGAATTAATTGGATAATTCATTTAATTCTTTGCTCTTTTCTCCTATGGAACTGGTCTCTATAGACTGTTAATGATAGCTTTAAAAGGTCAATTTTAAAGACTTTGCTCTTATATTGAAATGTATTTGAAAAAGCACATTTCAATATTCCCATTAATCCTGTCTATCACTATATCAGACTTAGAAGCATGTTTTAAAGTTCAGTTCTGTCAGAGCAAAAGAAAAGACCTTTTGAATGTCTAATTGCCTTGACATTATTTATTTTATGGTTAGTTAGGTGAAAGTTTGAAACTTGTCTCCACAGGTTCATATGGTTAACTTGAAGCCCCCAGGGCAAGTTACTTCATGCAATATTTTCTGCATATCCATATATGCTTTTAGTTAGTTATTGAGCTGTCCCCAACAAAGGTGTTTTGTATTTGTGTTTTCCAGTTCTAGTTGGCATAGACAGCAATGCACATCAACTAATTAAAAACTAGGCATCTAGAAGACATGAGTTTGAATTCTGCTTCAGACACTTACTAACTTTTAACTTCCTTTAACCTCAGTTTCCTCATCTGAGAAATAGGGATGATAATAATAGCATCTATCCCACAGGGCTCTTGTGAGGATGAAATATGAGATAACATGTACAGCACTTTGCAAATCTTAAAGCACTCTATGTGTAAATCCTAGCTACTATCAAGCTTTTAGTAGTGAACCAGAAAGACCTAAAATTCAGAAATAAGTCAAAGGAATTCTTTTATGTCACATTGGCTAAACTCTTATAAATGATATTGTTCATTAACTTAAAATCTGAGAAAAATAATGTGTAAATAAATAAATAATGAAGCAACTTTTCATCATCCCATATCATTTCCAATCAACAGTAATCTTTACTTTATTCTTTTTAGGTAATATTTCAGTAAATTCAAGCACTTCTGATGGGGGGACATTTACAAGTGACTCTACCACAGCACAGCAAGGAAAGGTTTTCTTCAGCTCTCTTGCACCTAGTGCAGTAGTCTACACAGTTCCAAATTCAGGTCAAACAGTAGGATCTGTTAAACAAGAGGGCTTGGAAAGGAGCCTTGTATTTTCTCAATTAATGCCTGTCAATCAAAACCCACAAGTCAATGTAAACATGTCTTCTGAAAATATCTCGAGCAGTGGCCTACATCCTATGGCCTCATCATTAGTTAATGTAACTCCAACTCACAATTTTTCCCTAGCTCCCCCTGCTCTACTAAATGCAACAGAGCTAAATGCTGATATTACTGAGAGCCAGCCCTTGTCTACACCTGTAACAAGCACATCTACTGTGATATCTGTCAGCAACACTAACTATGCAACTCTTCAGAACTGTTCCCTTATTACTGGTCCAGACCTAATGTCAATTCCAATGACCCAGCCTGCCCTTGGGGAAATAGTTCCAGCAGCTGGAGAACGTGTGGGTCATTCCTCCCCAGCAGTACATGAGGATTTTGTCAGAGAGCACCGGTTAGTTCTGCAATCCGTATCTAACATAAAGGAGGATTTCATACCAAGTTCTGAGGACAAAACAGCAAGCAACTTAATGATGCTGGATTCCAAATCCAAATATGTCCTGGATGGCATTGTTGAAACAGTCTGTGAAGAACTGGAAACAGACAAAAAAGAGCTTGCCAAGCTCCAGACTGTCCAGTTGGATCAAGATATGCAAGATTTATAATTTTTTCCCCTTTGTTTTTGGCATCCGTGTTCAAATCTTGTCCAGAGGCCCTGAGGACATTAAGCATTTTCCCTACTTAAGGAAAATACTGCACAGTTTGGCAGAGAGATAAATTTCAAAGACTTTGAATTGAGTTTGCATGAAGACCACAATTAAATCCATGGAAGCAAAACTATATCCTTTTTTGTTCACGTGTTAATGTTCTCTTTTAACCAAAGAAGAGAACATGAAGGAGATTATCAAGTGAAGGTGCGATGGTTTGGTTCACTTAATGTAACCCTAAAGGCTGAAATGGAACTTCCACATAGAAACTTATGTTTCACAAGTAAAATATATACATACCTAACTTCTAGAAAATGAAATGTAGCTATAAAAGGATAGAAATAATGCAATTCTTTTTGTTTACTCTTACTCCTTGGGCATTGATACATTTTAAAAAGCATAGATGATACCTCCAAACTATTATTAAGATAGTTTTGATGTTAAGAACCTGAATAAACCCTGAATACTTCTGTTTTTCAGCATTTTCCCAGCTAGTTGGATTGTCTTTCCTGACTGACCGATATGATAGCTGGTAGTTTAATGAAGCTTAGGTAGTTTGACACTCTAATAAAAACAACTCTGAAATAGACTCCAGCATGAATGTAAATATATCAATTACTATTAGCAGGATATTTTCAATTAGTACAATGAATCTTATTTATAGGGTATGTGTTTCCCTTTAACTTGAGGCACAATGAAACGAAAAGAAAACGTGTTTTCTGGCTGTTTAATTTATTTTTATTATTTGAACAGGAAGTAAACATAGTTGTTTCCAACAGAGTTTTACTTTTTGTAGGATTTTAAAAGTAATGATTTTTATCAGTAGCCCAATAAGGTCAACGTTAATAATACTGAGGCAAGAAAACTTTCTCCTAGTATTCGAACTTGGGTACATTTGTTCATATCCCTTTGCTATTCTTTATTTAGTATTTTTCCAATTTCTTTAAATACCTACATATTTTCTACAGAATTCCAGGTGCCTTTTTTACCTAGTGGCCTTTTATCATTCTTACTAAGGTACAGACATGTGAGGAGATACATTGACTGTTCTTTGATGCTCCACCCAGGGTTAATTTTACTGTAAAATTGGTTTAGTGTGAAAACATACACTACATTTTTAATAGTACTATTTCTATTAGTAATGGTGATGCAAAAAGATGAATCACTGTTAATGCTTTTCCTTACGGTGTAACAGTCCTATAAAGACTTTCACGTCATTTTGATCCATATAAACTATCCATATCTGCTATCAAAGACTAATTATAGAGAAAATGGAACAAATATATCTGGTAGAATGATACCTTTCCCTGTTAAAACCTGTAATCAGTTCTAAGTGTTTTGGAAAATAATTTCTTTGTGAGCTATTGAACATTATGATATCATGACTGTTGTTTGCACTATCTTTTCATTTCTTTAGGAGTAATTTTTTTAGTTCAAGGAATCTGTGTAAATAATACTGTAAGTTCTGGCTATAGTTATCAATAATTCTGAACACATGACAGTAGAATAAAGGTACACTTATGTGGTAAGCAATGTTATGAAATTTTTCTCTGGTTTCTAAAAATCACAAGAGATGAGAATACTTTACTGAAACTGTCAAAGGTAAAGATACCACATTTGTTTATAAGATCTAAATGAAGGGCCCATTTTAGGTCCCTAATTCTTATGCACAGATGCTACTGTCATCACTGATAACCATGTGTGCTAGGCAAGGTTTGAATAGGACCTAAATTTTGTTGTTTAGCTGAATGCAAATGACATACAAAGATCAAGAGCTGTGCAAAGAATCCTTTGACTCATCACTTTGCTCAAAAGATCTCCTGTTCTTTTTAAATGAAAAATTAGGGAATGTTCCTAGAGTGCTGGATGGACAGTATTTTTGTTAAGCTTTGGGGTTTATTTTTTTTTTTTTACAAAGTCAGGTGTTTTAGAGTTCTTTTCTCTGCCACTACTTACACTGTTTGTTTGTTTTTTCCTTTGGGTGTGTGTTGATCATGTTACTGAGCTTAATTATATGGTTCTGTAGTATAGTTTACAAGAAAATGGTATTTTCCATATGATTGCTGCAGATCTCAAGAGTTGGTTATGTATTTAAAAGAACTACCCATCCTATAAAGGAGATGGGAATGTGTTTAAAGCACCAACTGGGAAAGAGTATGTGAGTGTGTGCATACATATGCATATATATGTGTCTTCCAAAAAAAAAGGATATATATATATAAACACCTCTTTGAAAAGTTCATCCTCCTTTCTCACCTAAGAAAAGATAGCACAAAATTTGAATCTTATCTAGGAGACCCATTTATACTCCAAACATGATCTAACTATATTACCTTATGATTGCTCCAGGTATATACACACTATACTAAGTAAGAGTCATTGCACATTATAAAGAACATAGTGTTCTTTTCTAGTCTTTCAGTAAGTTAAGGGTCAGTTTATGTGATGTAGTGCATATACATGTGAATGAGATAATATAATACTTATCCCATGCACTCCTCATGTAAAATTATAAAGTTATTATTTGCAATACTAAGATTCTGGCCCTTGGAGTTCATGTGGCAGAACTTCTCTTTCACAAAGAAGTGCTTGAAGATGCTGCAAATATCCCTCTGATGATCCCTGAGGGGAATCAGAATAGGGATATGTAAATTCCTCTTCATAATCCCCCTGCTGGCTGTGGGGTTTCTGGTATGAGCCTATCTATGCACTGTCAGTCAAAAGTTGACATTTCAATTCTTAGTTCTATATGGTACAGGGCAGTCTATTGTTTAAAGAGAAGATGTATTTCTTCCTCATTCAAGCAAAGATGCCTATGTTTTTCCTTTTCACTTCTGTGCGTTTATAGGGATGAAAAGACTTTGAAATTGTGCACATGTCAGAGCCTTTCCTTGGATTGTGAAAGGCCGGTAGATGTTATAGCCATAGATAAAATCAGTAGTAAATTGCACACTGGCCTTAAATTTTCTTGTATATGCCCTTGTATCTTGCATGTTAATGGTTGGATTACTGGGCACACGTTGCAGCTTGCCCCGCTACATGCTAGACAAGTGTATATTAGTACAATAGTCATAAGTTCTTCATTCTTAATAATGTTTTTGACAAAATTCATCTCATAAAAATTTCACTAAATCAGGAAAATTGCAGGGAAAATATTAAATTTTTCCAGTGAAGATAGCCCAGAGTCTTCCTGAGACTATTAGATGATAGAGCCTAAGAATTGTTTTTTGTCTAACTGGTACATTTCATATAATTTAATGTTACCACCATATGATTCTTAACTCAAAATTATATAGCATGTGATTCTTTTTGGCTTTCAGGGTTCTGACTCAAAGGAAATGAATTCTTTTGTTGCATGTACTGTATGTTTAGAAGTAACCAGTTAGTTCTGTACTCACTATGATTTTATTGTGCCTTACAACAAAGAGTGAATCTATACAGAATGTATATTATGGTATGGGATAACAATAAGTCTTTACTGCACTGTTAGGTGATAGCACACAGAGCATGTCACAGAACATTTCTGTGCTTAATTACCCAACCAAAGAGATCTAAAGTATGTATGTTGTACTGTAATAAGGGTTTATGCCTGGACAATTAAGTGTTTTATTTGTATTCTGAAATGATGTGAACTTATTTTTCTAAATACTATGCTGAATAAACTTTATATTTATATATCTTGTGTTGGAAAAAGTTATTTGTACTAGCTATATATTAAATATAATTATACATAGAATAACATTTATGATATAGATTACATTTCAAAATATAATAAACTACTGCAAAGTTACTTCTGCTAAGAAAAAAAATCAGAAATTCAAACTTATCTAAGAGACTCATTTATGGTCTCAATAAGAGTGGAAGGCTGTGGCAAAGGAGATGGTGGTCATGAGAGGCAGTATTGCATCATGAATGGAGAGCTGGCTTTGGAGTCAAAGTAACCTAGGTTCACATCTCACTTCTGACACAAAATGGCTATGAGACCTGGGAAGGCATTTAACCTCTTGGTGGCCTGAGCAACTCTCTAAGATAAGAAGTTTAAGAAAAATTGTTGATCTGCACTGGTAGAGGGAGTTTTCTCCCTTGAGAATGCCCTCACCCCGTTGAAAATACAGGTATAATAGATGTGCTGTCCAGGCCTTTTAATTATGAGGATCACTCTTTAACAAACTTTCACAGATTCTCACATGATAGTAGTTGAACTATTAGTATATTTTAATTGGGGAAACATATAATTACAGAAAACTAATATGAATTTCATACTGCTTTTAAGTGAATTTGTATTTTATTATTAACAATAGCATCTACATGCACTTAGGTAGCAGCTAGGTGGTATAGCTGATAGGGTATTGGACTTAGAGACAGAAAGATTTTAACTCAAATCCGGCTTCTGATCGTAACTAAATAATCCTGGGCAAGTTATTTAACCTCTTACCCTCAGGTTCATGTGTGGTCCAGCTGACCAGATCTATTTCTATGTAGAGGTGAGGGGAACCATGTCTATCCAAGATGAGTAATATGCATCTTTCTATCACTTTCCTTTCTATGCTATAGCTAATTAAACCTCTCTTTGTTAACCATTGAATGGCCTGTGGGTATCCTATTTCATTCTAATATCAGACCTAAACCACCAGGGGAGTGATATGAGTCAGACCCAATCTACTACTCCATTGTTGCACAGCTAGTGTCTGAAGTAGGATTCAAACCCGGGTTTTCCTGACTCAGTCTTTTGCTCTATTCACTACATCACTCCTTGTGGCAAACCCCAAATGTAGTGCCTTAGGCACCCCACTCTCAAATATGGGGCTCCAAGAATAGTTACAGGCACAAGGTATTCGGTGGATCCACAGCCACTCGAAATGATAGCTCACAAGCCCCCAATTATGTGTTTACTTTTTTCTCTAGTCAGGCAGAGCATGCAATTAGTTTAAAGTAAAGTCATTTAATGAAATAGTGCGGCAAAAAGATGGCAATAAAGCATTCTCTCCGTGCAAATCTAGGGGCATGCTCCCACAAATATACAAATCAGAAGGGAAAGTACACACAAGGACTATCCACAAGGGATTGGGGTGGAGGGAAGAAATACATGTAGAGAAGTAATTCATACCTCTGATGCTATAAGCCACCTATATGTTATGGTGATGTCATCATACTGCTCTCACTGGACCTGCTTCTCTCTGCATTTGGAATCTTTGCTTGGCACCTTGTTTCACTAGGCTCATGGTGTTTGTTTTTCAGGTACTCTTGGCTGGTGCCTTGCTCTGATGCTCTCATAGTCTCTGCTGAATGTTGCTCTGCTGACTACTAGACACACAAACTCTGGAAAAAATTGGTCCCTGCCACAATGCTCTGGGCTCACCTCTTCAGGGCCACTCAGATATCTCAACTTTAGTCAATTAAGTCATAGCAACTAGACTATCTCCCTGATAAGGACTACCTGACAGCTTTTTAGTCATAGCCACCACACCAAACTAACAAAAACCAGGAAGAATCACCTAGCCTGAGACTGGATCTTTCCTAACCCCTATTTTTCTGGGGAGACCAAAGCCTTCTGTTAAAAGATTATTATCTAACTTTGAGTTAGATACTTCTTAGCTACAACCATGATCCTTTCAGACTTAACATGCAAATGAATTAGAGACAGAAAAAATGGTAAATTAAAGAAGCATGACCATGGAAGTTCACCTACCTAACCACCATTTCTGTCATTATGCATATGTGTCAGCAGAAAAGTCTTATGGTGCTATATTTTGACCAATTAAATATAGTATCTCCGTCTCCCTTTATTCACAACAAATATACACAAAAAATGACTAATATAATTTAGGCTCAAATGGATGTTAGTCTCTCATTATAAAGGTATTTCATTATACTTGATAATGAGTGGCAATTAATTATTAATCTTTGAGAAATGCTATACTCAGTTTTGGTAATCATTGGCTGCATCTACATGTGCATCAAGCAAAATGGTTGTGATAATGCTTTCCAGCACTTCTTAAACTGTGGGTCTTAACCCCATATGCAGTCAGAACCCACAGTTTAAGAAGCACTGAAGGGGTCATGAGTGGACAAAGTCTAAGAAGCCCTGTTTTGTAGCATAACTTTTAGTGAAAACAAACTGAACAACTATTCTCCACTGGAGTTTCATGAGCAAAGTTCTATGAAGGTGGACCACTATGAAAATGGACTTCCTTCACTGTAGGTTTAGCTGAAAATTATGATCAGAAATGTTGCTTTATTAGAGATGTAGGCGCAACCTGATTTTAATTTTGAAATCCAATTATGGAATTGTTATTACAATTTATATGAGGAGACTGTTTCTAAACATGATTCTGGCAGTTAAGGTGACTCAAAGGGAGAAGCTCCTTGTAGCAGCTAGCTCATTTCTCAGTTTGCTCTTGTTAACTCTTGGCCAAGAACAAGCAAGAGTGGAGGTTTTTTTCACTTACATAACAGAACATTAACTGCCTCTGTTTTTTTGTTTTGTTTTGTTTTGTTTTATAAAGCAGAAAGATATGAGGAGAGAATCAAACTGTTTAGGGTTAATTCTGGATAAATCTTGCAGAAAATTTCATGAGAGAACTCTACTTAGAGTTAGAAAATTAGCTCCTAATGGTAATATTTTTGAAGACTTTTATGCCCTTGCCAATTCAGTTTAGTAATTTTCAGCATGATTTAACCACTTGTTGAGATGAGCAAGAATTTTGTCTAAGTAAGTAGATACAGGAACTAAACCATAACTGAGGTTACATTTCATAACCTTTTTTTTAAAGCTAGACAAAGGTATTATTTAAAATCTGAAAGTTGTATTAATCTTCATTGCAGTCTTTTTTTTTGGAGAATAAGCAAATAGAAGGATGCACTCATCATTTGATCCTTTCCTTCTTTGCCAAATGCGGTGACAATGTATTCAAATCTGTTCTCTGGGAACAGAGACTAACAAGAAATTATGTGTACTGAGATTTAGGTTTGTAGCACACTATTTCCACAATCCAGTGTGGCCATGTTTAAGGTTTATATGTGGTATTTTCTGTCCTTGAAGTCCTACTCCAATTCCTTATCATGGAGTATCTGGGGTCTAAAAATCTAGACCAGTAGAGTTCAAGGTCTACAAATCTTCAAGTACAAGCCTGATGGCAGACTTTGCTATCCAAGAACTAGCCAAGGTAAGCAAGAAGGGGCTTATCATCAGAAAGTTGACTAACTGTGATAGGTTGATGAAATAACAGGTCCTGACCAAGATAGTCTCTTGTGTAGATGCTGATAATGTTGCTTCAGATGACCTTAAAATATACATCTTTCTCTAAGATCTTGATTTTCAGGTAAGTCTTATTTATTAAGGTAACTGGGAACTTAGAAGAGAAATTCTGCTTTTCTGATGAATTAGTTATTAATTATTTGACCATGTACACAAAAATAACACATGGCATGTATAGTGCACTTTTTTTTTAAGAAAAAAGTACAACACTTAATGTATGCCCCTTGCACAATCAATCTGAATTGCTTCCTCACCATCTGCATGTGAATATGCTTAGTGACTTGACCTCAGACCTCTCCATTAGGTTTACTTGTTCTTATTACTTTACTATTTAGATGCAGCTAACGGAGCTTTAAGTCAGAGGGGCTCTGAGTTCTTTGGATCGCACTAGGTCGTAGGCACTGCAGTGATACTTATGAGCCTTGGAATTTGGCCTCAGGAACACATTTATTTCTTTCTTTCAGGACATAGCTACTGCTAACTAGATAGTGTTAGAATAAACAAGAGCCCTCTTCAACCCTTTTCTCCCATAAAGCTCCTCATCTAAAGAGAGACAGGTAGCCTGACAAATATTTCTGTATTTCATCATTCAAAGCCTAGGACAAAGTTTTCTTTAGATTGAGTCAATCCTATGTGAAAAAAATGCTAAAAAGATAAAACACATTTTAAACTTCATTATGATGAGCATCATGTACCTAAACTTGCATTAATTTGATATATTTCTGCTCAATTTGCAGGTGACAGATGGAGTTGCATTTCCCCCTTTATTTTCACTTGTTTTGTATGTGGTAAAGACCATTTTCAACCCTCTCCTTCCCTTCTTGTTTTCCATTCCCTTCCAACTCTGATTTTTTATCCCTAGCAAAATGGCCTAGAGTCCTCTGACACTCTAACCTTTCCTCAGAGGCCATAGTGATAGGAAAAGGGGTAGCGGGGGTACAAAGAACCACAGTTCTTAAGACTATTTGCAAACTTTAATATGGTACTTACAATGTTCAGTCTTATACAACAAACAATGAATTTACATACTACTAGAGAAACTGAACTGAAATCATACAGACATTCTCACAATAAATGAGAAATTAGAAGTCATAATCAGAAGTTCTCAACCAGCAATCCGTGAATTTGTTTTTTTTTTTTTTATATTTTGGAAGCTGCATTTCAATATGATTGAGTTTCCTTGTAATCCTATGTATTTTAGTTTATGCTTTTAAACACTGAATTTTGAGGAGTCCAAAGGTTTCTCAGACTGCAAAGGGGTCCATTACTCAAAAAGTACAGAGGACTGGAAAAAATATGTTGGAAAATATGATACATATCAAGAAATTAAAGAGACCAAAAGCTTATAGACTGCAAAGAAGCTTTATGCCCATCCATTATGAATATTTTGTGAAGAGAGATTGGTGGTGCTAGATATAGTAAGCAATGGAGGGTATCATAAAAAATGAAATTGATTTTATATTAATGGACAGGAAGAAAAAGGTTATAGACATAGTAGTCATTTCATAGTCCATTCTCTGGGGGTAGTCAAATCATCTACTGGTTAGAAGGGTAAATGCTGATTTAAAAGAAAGATGAAAAGAAGATATAGTGTGTGGTTATAGTCTTCAACCTGACCTATTTAAGAAACTTTAAAAAATTTTTTTTAAATTTTGTTCTATTTAAGAAACTTTAAAAGATTAGAAATGGAGTAAAATCATTGCCTAGACCACTATTCTTGAAGAAATTTAACTAACATATTTTCCTCAATGAGAAAGTGGGAAAGGGCCATAAATTGCCTCAACAAGCAAAGGCAATTGCCCTCCCAGATGAAGAGGCATGGTATCCAAGGACAATAACTGGTTTCAAGTATAAGCTCGTTTTTCAAATATCACACATAGTAGGTGCTTAATAAGTGCTGTTTAAATTGTACTTCTAAACTTAGTCTTCACCCTTCCATTCCTCTTTATTGTCATCTCTGCTCTGATCTCACTTTCCTCCATTTATAACTTTGATTCTATAGTTAGGTTATAGTTAGGCTAAACACTATAGCAATTATGGTCTTCCATTGTTGACCTTTGCCCTACCATGATTCATGGCCCTGCCAGCAATCAACCCTGATTCCCTATACCATGTACCTTCTCTGCTTGTACTCCCAAGCTCCTGAAAATGCTGTAGACCTCAGAGCCCATAACACTGATTAAAGTGGAGAGACTTTGGAGAAACTGAGTGGAGAGAGTTTGAAGTGAAGTTTGAGAGAGAAGAGCGAGAGTGATCAAGTGATGGTGAAAAGCCCTAAACTTTTGAATGGCTGACTGGAGTTCCCAGAGCTGTGGATGTATTGGGGAGCAATATGTCCCTTGACACCCAGAACTGAATGAGAATTCTACAAAGGGACAAGATCTCTAGAGTTAGCAGTTTGGAGGTATCTTTTTGCTACACATTTTCTAAATGTGTCTCATGACTGTATGTGGCCCAGGAAAGTTAAATGATTTGCCAAGATCTCACAAGTGACTTGAAGCTAAGTCCTCTGACTCCAAATTCAGTGCTCATGGTGTTGTAGCATTAAGTTTTATTCATGTATAAGTTGAACTAGATGTCCTCTAAAGTTTATTGCAACTTTATAATTATATGATTCTTTTTACAAATACTTGGGCTTACAATGCTTCAAAATTTACAAGTTCTATTTCCTTAATAAAAGGCATGGAAAGGATATGTGCTCAGCCCATACGGAATCAATAGATTCCCCTTCTTCATCCAGTTGGTCACCCTCCCCCAGAAATCTGTATAGTACCCAGACTTAGAGTAGTGCCCTGGGTGGGTCACCAGCAAGGGAAGAAATCACTCTCTACTATTTGTCTTTTGTAGTGCATTGTTCATTTTCTAGTAGATCTCCTGTTTGTTCTCTGTATGGGCTTTTGCCACTCCACTGTCATTGTTCTCAGCTTATCTTCCTCTGGACATTCTTTACCTTATCAATGTCATTCCTAAAATGCGAATGCAATACTCCAGATATAGTCTGACCAGGATAGAGCTCATCAGAACTATCACCTCCCTCATCCTCAACTGAGAAATATTAAGGCCATCCTCTTCTCACCTACTCCACATCTTAAATCTCTTCTGCACAATTACCAATCCTCTCATCCTTTGACCCAGTCTCTCAGGAACTTCTCCTTCTAATCTAATCTATATTTTAAATATTTTATTTTTTCCAATTACATGTAAAAAACAATTTTTAACATTCGTTTTTTAAAATTTTGAGTTTCAAATTCTCTTTCCCCTCCCTCCCTCCAGCAAACAATTTGATATAGATTATACATGTGCAGTTATGTAAAACATTTCCATAGTTGTCATGTTGTGAAAGAAAACAAAGACCCCTCCCCCCAAAAAAACCATAAAAGAAATAAAGAAAGTAAAAAATACTATGCTTCAATCTGCATTCAGACTCCATCAGTTCTTTCTCTGGAGATGAACAGCATTTTTCATCATAAACCTTCAGAATTATCCTAGATCATTGTGTTGCTGAGAATAGCTAAGTCATACAAAAAGACCTATTATGAATATTTTTGTACAAATAGGTCCTTTTTTAGAAAAATTCTTTTGGATGCAAATCTAGTAATAGTTTTGCTAGATCAGATGATATGCCCTTTGGGCATAGCTCCAAATTGTTCTCCAGAATGGTTCGATCAGTTCACAACTCCACCTACAATGCATTAGTGTCCCAATTTTTCCACATCCCCTCCAGAATTTGTCA
The DNA here is from genome assembly GCF_900497805.2 of Vombatus ursinus. Taxonomy (NCBI): domain Eukaryota; kingdom Metazoa; phylum Chordata; class Mammalia; order Diprotodontia; family Vombatidae; genus Vombatus; species Vombatus ursinus. Next base: position 5,466,737 of record NW_020954671.1, on the reverse strand, counting down.
TTTTCCTTTTCTGTCATATTAACTAATCTAATAGGTACAAGTTGGTACCTCAGAGTTGTTCTAATTTTCATTTCTCTAATCAATAGTAATTTTTAGCATTTTTTTATGTGACTATAGATAGCTTTGATTTCTTTGTCTGAAAATTACCGGTTCACATACTTTGACTATTTATCAATTGGGGAATGACTTGTATTCTTACAAATATGACTGAGTTCTCTATATATTTGAGAATGAGGCCTCTTTCAGAGCAACCTGCTGTCAATTTTTTCACGTTTATGATTACTATCTATTTCCTTCTCTCTCTCTCTCTGTCTTCTTTCATCCTGTCCCTCCTCCGAAGTGTTTTATTTCTAACCACTGCCTCCCCTAATCTACCCTCCCTTCTATCAATCCCACCCCCCTCTTCTCTTATTTCCTTCTCATCCTATTTCCCTGTGGGGTAAAATAGATTTCTAAATCCAACTGAGTATGTATGTTATTCCCTTTTTGAGCCAATTCCAAAGAGATTAACTTCAAGTATTGCTCGCCACCCCCCAATCTACCCCTCTACTGTAAAAGTTCTTTCATGCATGCCTCTTTTGTGTGAGATGATTTACCCCATTCTATGCCTCCCTTCCACCTTCTTCCAGTGCATCCCTCTTTCTCACTTGTTAATTTAATTTTTTAGATACCATCCCATCATAGTCAACTTACACCCATGTCCTCTGGCTATGTATACTCTTTCTAACTGCCTTAAAAACTATCAAGCTCTTAGGAGTTACAAGTATCATCTTCCCATATAGGAATATAAGCAGTTTAATATTATTAAATCCTTTATGATTTTTCTTTTCGGTTTACCTTTTTATGCTTCTCCTGAGTCTTGTATTTGCTTGGAAGTCCCCTATTTTGTTAAATATCTGTTGTTGTTGTTTTTTTTTTCTTGAAGGATTATACTCAGTTTTGCTGGGTAGATTATTGTTGGTTGCAATCCTAGCTTCTTTTCTCTCTGGAATATCATATTCCAAGCCCTCTGATCCTTTAATGTAAAAGCTGCTAAATCTTGCATTATTTTAACTATGATTTCATGATATTTGAATTATTGCTTTTTCTAGCTGTTTGCAATATTTTCTACTTGACCTGGGAGCTCTAGAATTTGGCTAGAATATTCCTGTGAGTTTTCATTTTGGACTCTCTTTCAGGAGGTGATGAGTGAATTCTGCCAATTTCTATTTTTTTACTCTAGATCTACAATAAAAAGGCAGTTTTCCATGATAATTTCTTGAAATTTGATGTTTAGGCTCTTTTTATGATCATAGCTGTCAGATAGTTTAATAAATTTTAGATTATTTCTCCTGAATCTATTTTCTAGGTCAGTTGTTTTTCCAATGACATATTTCACATCTTCTTTTATTTTTTCATTCTTTGATTTTGTTTTATTGTTTCTTGTATTGCATGGATTCATTAGCTTCCACTTGCCCAATTCTAATTTTTAAGGAATTATTTTCTTCAGTGAGCTTTTGTACCTCTTTTTCCGTTTGACCAATTCTACTTTTCAAGGAGTTCTTTTCTTCAATGAATTTTGTACATCTTTTTCCATTTAACCAGTTCTGCCCTTTAAGAAATTCTTCTCTTCAGTGGATTTTTGTGCCCCTTTTACCATTTGCCCTATTCTATTTTTTTGAGGGGTTATTTTCTTCAGTGTTTTTTGGTGCCTCTTTTGCCAAGCTATTGACTCTTTTTTTCAAGATTTTCTTGCATCCCTTTCATTTGTTTTTCCAATTTTTCCTCTATCTCTCTTATTTGATTTTTAAAATCCTTTTTGAGCTCAAGATCAATTCACATTTTTCTTTGAGGCTCTGGATGTAGCAGTTTTTACTTTGTTGCCTTCTTCTGAGTTTGTGTTTTGATCTTACCTGTCACCATGTAACTTTCTAGGGTCAGATTCTCCTTGTTGTTGTTTTTGTTCATTTTTCCAGTCTATTTCTTGACTTTAACTTTATGTTAAAGTTGGGCTCTGCTCCTGGGGTGAAGGGTGCACTGTCCCAAGCTTCAGGCCTCTCTTACGACTATTTTCATAGGTAGTCCTAACGGTCTATAAGTTTTTAATTCTTCCAAGGTGGTTTTGTCTGAAGAGAGGTATAGTCACTGCTCTCCTGGATTGTGCTCTGGTCTGTAAGCAACCATAAGTACTCTTTTTTGCCCTGTAATTGGGGACCCCCCCTCCCCTGCAGTTGTATGTTCTAGTATGTTAATACTCCTCCTTACCCTGGGACTGTGACCCAGAACCATGTAATAGCAGTGCAACAAGGTCCTGTCCCCTGTGCCAGCAAAAGGTGCCCTATAATCTCCTTCTGATCAGTTATCCAACCCCCTTACTATCTGTGAGCTGAGAGCTCTGGAAGCTACTGTTGCTGATTCAGTCACCCTGCTGCTATACTGTGCTCACTCTCACCCCAGTGAGATAGACCTTTCCTGCCAAACTTCTAAGCTGTCTTGAGCTGGAAAATTGTTTCACCCCTTCTTTGTTGATTCTACCACTCTAGAATTCATTTTGAGACGTAATTTTAAAGATGTCTGGAGAGAGATTTGGGAGAACTCAGATGAGTCCCTGCCTTTACTCCACCATCTTAGCTCTGCCTCCCTCCTTCTAATCTAATCTAACAGACATTTATTAAATGCCTACTGTATATAGCTCACAGTGCAGGTGCTGGAGATGCAAAAGCAGAATAAACAAGCAAAAAGATGGAGATATAGAACTAGCAAGAATAAACAACTGATTGGATATGGGAATGGGGGATAGAGGAGAGTTGAGAATGATACTGAGGTTGTGAACCTTGATTATTCCATTTGAAGATGTTACCATGCCCTACAGCCTGCTCTGCTAATTGGTGAGTCCCTGGACAAAATTTCCATTTCCTAAGAAGCCTCAGACATGTTTACTTCACTCCCAGCCCACTCTCTGAACCTATTTCCTAATCAGCAAACCTGTCCCTATATGGATATCCTCTTTGCCCCACCCATTTTCCAGTTTTCCTTTATGTTTTTCTTTATATCTTTCTCTGTTAGAATATAAGCTCCTTGATGCAAAGACCATCTTGTTTTCTTGCACTCAGTACATAGCACAATACCTGGCACATGGTAAGACTTACTAAATGCCATATTATCTATCTACTATCTATCTATCTATTTCACTTAGCCCATGTAGATTTAAGTATGCTTGTCTTTTTTCCCAGAAGATATAAAATTAGAATAGTATCCCATTTATATGATTATTTTCAGTGAAGAACTCTATTTCCCATCACAAATTTTCTTTCTTTTCTTTTTGTTATAATGCATTTTCTTTTCATTGCATTTTGTCCTTCCCCTGTGCTTCTTCTCCATGTGCAAATTATAAACAAAACATAATTTCCTCAGCACATATCTACAGTCTGACAAAACAAATTCCTACATTAGCCATGTCTAAAAATGTTTGTTTCTTTCTACATTTTCTACAAGTTCTCCATTTCTACAAAGTTTCTACATTTCTACAAGTTCATTGCCTCTCTGTCAAGAGGTGAGTGGTGGGTTCCATCTTCATTATTTCAGCCTCATGGTTTATCATTGTAGTGATAAGCATTCTAAAGTCTTTTGAAGTTGTTTTTCTCTAAAATGTTATCATTGTATAGATTGTTCTCTTAGTTTTGCTCACTTCATTCTATATCTAGAGGTCTTTCCAGTTTCCTTTGAAATTGTACATTTCATCATTTCTTATGGTATAGTAATATTCTATTATATCCAGATAACACAATTTGTTTAGCCATTTACCAACAGGAGAACATCCATAGGCAAATTTTCCTGATAAATGAAGGCTATCTTTGATAAGCACTAAAACTATTTTTATTTTGATCACTTTAATGTGAATTTCCTCAAATATATTCCCATGTAAACCTTGTGTCAGAGGCTTCCTCCTATTCAGCACTGTGTTCTTGATTATTAAAATCATCATATGTCTCATAGCCCCAAAATATGGAATATTTGTGTACTAGGACTTAAAAGCTAATAAAATTGTTAATACACTATTTGAGCAATGCTTCAAATAGTAGTACTAAACAGAAAATAAATCTGTACTCATCTGAATGTAGCAGGCTTTTGAGACGAAGTCTGACTGTGTGATTTCTGGGAGATATAGTTTGAGGGAAACATCATTATCTTCTTCCCACACTGGAAGAGACTCAAGAATGCTCAAAAGAGCTCAGAGACAGTTTCGAACTGAGTGGAATAACTCAGCTGTAGCTGGCTGCAGCAGCAGCAGTAGTGGCAATGCTGGATGGTCATGGGAAGAGAGCAGCTAAAGAATAGAGGAGCATTGGGGTGGCTAATGCCTTCATTCTCTGAGGCCAGAGTGTGAGGAACATACAACCTTTGGTGAACTTTGCCATGGACAAAATTCCTGACAGTAAATGAAGCTACTTTCCTTTTCCCACTCCCTTTCCTTTCTGTCAAAGAATACAGAAAATAATCTAGAGTTTTCTGGGGTATTTTTTGTCTTAAAGTTGTTTATTTCTGGTTTTAAGTAGTACTCTTTGAGGCTGGCTCACTATAGGTAAAAATATGATCTATTTTAACTGTTTCTGGTTCATGTATGCCCTTAATTGCTAATATAGGCTGTAAAAATAGGGAAACACTTGGTTTTGGTATACAGAGATACATAAAGGACCAAAGTTCAAGCCCTGAATTTTTACAAAGCTTTCTCCTGGCTTAGGGCAGAATTAAATCAATAGAAAATTTTATGATTGTGATTATTAAAGATTTTTTCCTAAAGTTCACAAAGGCAAGACTAGGTTTCTTTATCCTTTGCCCTAGGCTAGAACAAACAAGTCAGAGCACCATTTTGCTATATGGATCAAGGCTGGGTTCTTATGTCATATATGATCATTTACTTCATTTCCCTTTCCCTATTCTGATGTGTGGAGTCACAGGTATATCTAGAGAGTAGAAACTACTCAGTGGGAGAAGGAAAAGTATAGTTGGATCTGGCTAATAACCACTGACATTCCAAAAGTGGAGGCCATCTCAAAGGGAATAGTCCTTTACCTTCCTCAAAACCTATACCCAGACAGACAGAGGAGGCTGTGTGCAAGCATAGTAATTATGGAGATGTAGTTTGGCATTAAGAATAGAGAGTCAGCCTTGTAGTCAGGAAGTCCTGGGTTTTGATTTAAACTTCTGATATAAACTGACTGTGTGACCTCAGGCAAGGAACCTAACTTCTCACTATGCCAGTCAACTTTCAAATGCTCCAAGTTGCAGATAAGTTGCCTGGCTGTACTCTTTTCCTTGTTGAACCAAGCCTTTGCTTGGATTACTCCCATCGTCTGCTTGTCTTTACTCCTATTAACATGCTGCTGAACGAACTGGAGAAAACCACAAAACCATATTAACTTGGGTTGACTACAAATGTATGCTATATACCCTCAATTGGGAATCCTTTTATACCTTCCTAATCATTTCACTATCTCACTCACCATAGTGACTTTTCCAAACCTTTTTATCCCTCCTCAAATCTCTCACATTTTCCCCTCCCTTCCCCCAGCTGAGAAATTTACCTCATAGTTCAGTGAAAAAATTGAGGTCATTTGCCAAGAGCTCCATCTTATGATGTCTTCCTCATCTCACATCTCCCAGATGCCTTCTGATATTATCTTCTCCAACCTATCAGCCTGACCTCTTTACATGCACTCCATTCTTCTTCAGTAGATTGCCCCCCCACATCATCCCTAATCTCTCATTAATTTTTAATCTCTCCCTGTCTACAGGTTGCCTCTGTGCTGTCTACTAACACACACATGTCTTCCCATTCTCAAAAAGACCTCATTTGAGTCATCCATTCACTTTAACTATCCCATATCTCTCCTCTTTTTTTGTGGTTAAACTCATTGAGAAGTGTGTTTATAATCAATGCCTTCACTTACTTCCCTTTCACTCTCTGCTTAACTCTGAACAGAGATCTGGCTTCCAGTGTCATCATTCAACTGAAACTACTCCCTCCAAAGTTAACACTTAATCGCCAAATCTGATGATTTTTCTCAAACTTCATCTTTCTTGACCTCTCTGCAGCCTTTAACATTATCAAACACACTCTTCACCTTAATACGCTTTTCTCTCTAGTCATCTAGACTCCTTCTGCCTATCTGACCACTCCTCACTTACTGTCAGGCCCACTAAGCATGGGTGGTCAGGGTAGCCTATACTATTTTACTTGGCGATCTCATCGGCTCCTGTGGACTCAATTATAATCTTTATGTTGATGATTCCCAGATCTACTTATACAGCCCTAATCTCTCCTGATCTCACATTTTCAACTGCCTATTAGACCTCTCAAACTGGATACCCCACAGACGTCTTAAACTCAATATGTCTAAAATTGAACTGATTATCTTCCCCTCCTTCTCTCCCCTTTTGCTATGTTGTTTATTATACCATTGTCCTCCCAATGACCCAGTCTTGAACCCTAGGTGTCATCCTTGACTCCTCATTACCCATATCAATTCTATTGCCACGTCTCATACCCTCTTTTCTCCTAATGTATGAAGGTCCCACACATGGAGAATAGCTGTTGAGGGGCAACTCATACCTCTGATTCTATAGGACCTCTCATATCACTATATATGTCTTCTAAAGATGACATCACACAGCTCTCCCTGAATCTACTCCCTCCTAGATGTGGTACCCCCTGCTCATGGGTTACTCTGCTGGTCTCATCGTCTACACTGTCTTGCTCTTCTAGCTTCTGAGCATAGGTTCTACTTACTATTGCTCCCTGATTCCATCTTCTGGATTATCTCGTCAGGACCACCCAAGTCATTTCAACTTTAGCTTGTTAGGGTATTAAGGTTAGAATCTCTTCCTGATAAGGGTAGACTCACAGGTATTTAGGAGCATAGACTTCATATCCAACTAATAAATGCCAGGCAGAGTTCCCCCAAACTAAGACTAGGTTTTTGCTTTTCAGACCCTACTTGAGATGATCAGAAAAGCCTTCTATTACAGACATATCTAACTGAGAGTTCTATTTCTTTATATTCTCCCAACATCTTCTTTGGTTTAGCATACAAATGAATTTGAGCCAGAAACAACAATAAATTAAGGAGGGAAGATCTTTTTTTTTCTATCTACTTCACCCTCATTCCTCTCTTTGTTATGCATATCTGTCAGCAGCAAAGCCTGATTGCTTTGGTTCTGTATTTTGACCGGTAAAAAACCTCAGTCTCCCTGTACTTACATATATTCATGTTGTTTTCCCCAACAGAATGTAAAGTCCTTAAGTTAAAGAACTATCTCAATTTTGTCTTTATAGCCTTTGTCTTTAGATAAATATATAAATTATAAATTTATATTTTATAATTTTATATAAATTATATATATAATATAGTATAATATATATATATAGTATTTTTCCTGACACACAATAAATGTTTAATAAATGCTTGTTGATTAATTAGTTGATTTGAACCACATCCTGCATACACTTATCATTCTGATCTAAACTGAGAAAATAGATGTAGTAAGTTGGCAATGTATGGCATATCCATCAAAAGTGTGAGCTGTATGGTCAGCTCCTGTCCTATTTAGTCCACCTATATAGCCTTCTCATAATCCTTGTTGCTGTCATCTAATAACCACCAAGTTATACTCCCAACTTTGCCAAAGACCTCAACACCTGTCTCATTGTCTATCCTTGGAGAATTTAATAACCATGTTGATGCCACCATCCAAACATCCTGACCACATAATTACTCAATTTCTTCAGCTCCAACTATCTTCTTTTCCACATACTGACATCATCACATTTTAGACCTCAATATTTCCTGAAACTACCACCTCAAAGGTTTAGAAATGTAAAATTCTGCTCTCTGAACATGACCTTCTATCTTTCCACCTCTTCTACTTTCTCATTCATTCACAAGAAATTTATTCCATTCAGAATCACCAATTCCTTGACCCCTTCTTAGTCTCCTAGACTTTCTCACTTCATCTGATTCCATGTCCTGGAATCATAGAATTTCAGATTTGGTAGAGACCCTAAAGGTTTTGTAGTACAATGCCTTTCTCAATGCAGATAAGTCTTCTTTAACATAGTTGAAGAGTGGTCTTATTATCTTGCTTAAGTGAAGTGAATTTTCAAGCTGAATGAATATGCTATTCCCTTGCTCCCTTCCTTTTAAGTATAGGCTTTAAATTAAAAAAGGAGCCATAGAGAAACAAAAAATTATTTTTGTTAGTTCAACTCAAGGAACCAAATGTTTACGTAGGAGAGAGTTAAGGGTAAGACAAGAACTTCAGCCTGAGTGACAAATGAAGAATGTCAGGCTCCATGAAGTAAATTAAGAATGTAGAACTTTTTATTCGCTCATCTTACCCAGGCCCAGAGGCCCCATGAATTGTAGGGATGTCAATAGTTATGAAAACAAGTGGCCTGACATGGGTTATCTAGACAAAGTCTGTCAAGCTCAAGCCAATATAAATCTTATTAAATCCCTCTCACCTAGGGAAGCTAGGTGGTGCAGTGGATAGAGCACTTGTCCTGGAGTCAGGAGGATCTGAGTTCAAATCCGGCCTTAGACACATAACCCTCACTAGCTGTGTGACCCTAGGCAAGTCACTTAACCTCGATTGGCTCACCAAAATAAATAAATAAATCCCTCTTCCCCCCTTTTTGGGGAGTGGGGGATAGGAAGAGGGCATCCCTATTATTTCATCACTGTGACTTGTCTATAACCTATAGTCTCAGAGTTGATTTGGTCTCTGAGAGGTTGAATTATTGACCCATGGTCACATAAGTAGTATGTGACAGAGACAGATCTTGGTGCCGATTCTTCCTGACTCCAAGTTGGCCTTCTATCTATTACTGCATCTCTTGTCCTAGGGATTATTATATTTTTTTGGCTAGGCAGTAGGGTTAAGTGACTTGCCCAGGGTCACACAGCTAGTAAGTGTTATGTGTCTGAGACCGCATTTAAACTCAGGTCCTCCTGAATCCAGGGCCAGTGCTCTATCCACTGCACCACCTAGCTGCCCCAAATTTTTTTATTTTTTTTTTGTCCTAGGGATTATTATATAAAGCTTGTGCCAGCTATTAAATAAATTTGTATAATGGGGCTTTGATGCTTGCCCAGAACACCTAAAATGAAGGCACCCACATGGGAGATTCCAGAGACCTGCTTCTGTGATAAGACATACTGTGTTCCCCTATCACGTGAGTGGGAGCACCTCTTTCCCTTGTTCACATGCCAGTACTGCATTTTAAAAATTGTCGGACTGAATAGTCTCTCTCTCTCTCTCCAATGTCATCCAGGGTAGTAATGATAGTCATGGTCTCCTGTAGCATGGGCCTCATCCATTAAACTAGGAGGGAGAAGAGCTACCTTCCTGTTCCCCTTAGGCCTTGTGGCCCCAAGAAATGGGCTTGATGTTTTGGTCCTGTTTCATTTTTCTTTTTCTAATCAACTCATCACCCCTGGACACCACTAGAAAGAGAGTCTAATTATTTTAGTCTAATAGTTTTAAAGATATAACTAGTTCATGTTATACAATAAATATGAAAAGGCTTCTCCCACCATATTGTGGGGAACACAAAATGTCTTCTCCCAGAAACAGGTCCCTGGCATCTCCGACATGGGTACCTTTATCTTAGGTGATCTGCACATGCATCAGAGTCCCATTATGCTTGTAAATGCATTCTTCCCTGGATTCTTTTGCTCTTGGATTAAATGGTATGCTCTCAAGTAGTGAAAACAAAGCTAATTTATCAGGCATCAAAAGTGGGATTAAACATTCAATTCTACCCTTTTTTTACATTAAGATGATTTAGGGGGGAGTCTGGTACATTTCATCCTACAAATCCTTGATAGATTTTCCATTTCCCACTTAATATCAATTAAAGTCTTTAATGCACAACTAATTCCAGTTATACTAAATTACCATATTTGGATTATAGATTTTGGAAAGGTAGTTTGCCAAAGGTAGTTTCCTTTCCTGGGAGTGCCCTATTCCAATAAAATCACAAATCCCATCTCTGTAGCTGTCACTAATAATGCAAATGAAAAACGAAACAAGATTGAAAGTATATTTAAAGTATTTACGAGAAGAATATATTCTTTAGAATAGTTTCAAACACATTGAAGTATCCATTTTCATACATGCCATTGATATATTAATTATGTATTATTCCGATCTATTTGTTATAGTCAATCTCCTGATGACTTTAATTAGCAAAACAGTCTCTGGAGCTACTCTCCCAAATGCCACTTGCACTACTTGTTTGAGACCTTATATTACAGCTGCTATAGCTCCTCTCCTCCAGCCCTGAGGGTGTGTGGGAATGTTTTTCTAATGCACTATCTCAAGAGCCCCTACTAGTATGCTTCTACCCCATAAAAATCAGTTGATATCAATCAGTCAACCAGATTTTAATTAACTTTTAGAAACTGGTATTTACCAAGATAGTATAGTAAGAACAACTCTCCTTCCAACTCTATAGCATTCTTCCACAAGTACATATAGAGTCTAAAGGATTAAATTCTATATTAAATGGGTTTAAGTTTAGTGAGCACATGTAGCAAAGCAAAATTCACAACTCTAGATTGCTAGTTTTTTTCTCCCTTTCATGGTATCTTAAGAAGTTCACTCTGGTCATGGTATAGCTTCTTCACAGGGCTCCTTATGGAATTTTGAAGCTGCCTTTCTTTGTGGAATTCTATCTGTTCTCAGTTCCCAAGGTAGACATTGTGTCAGTTACTCTGAAAATGCTGGTAGGACTAGGTAACTGACTTTTAAAAAATTCATATTCTCTAATCTTCTAAAGTTCTTGAGGTGCTTCTCTAATCAAGGCAGAGGAAAGGATGCCTAGGTGCTCTTTTTTTTCCCCCATACCTCAAGCAATTCCTTCTTAGGAGCTTGCTGGAGGTTGGTATCATTAATCTCACAGGTTCTGAACTTGTTTACTATTTTATAGAAAACCCACAGAACATGATCAAGTTCTTTAATTAGACTGAACACACTTCCTATTGGATCTAGTCAAAACGCCTTTTAATTGAATTTAAAAGGCCTTGTTCATACACAGCTCACAATTCTTGTTGATTGATTCAACTGAGATGTGTTTTCACCTGACAAAGGCATTGATTTAGAGTCCTCAGATGGGGTAATTGTCTAGGCTGACCCTTAAACTAGGCAACACGTTCTTGACCCAATTTGTTTTGCTCTAGGTACTTGGAAGTAATAAAAGGACCTTCCTTTAACTCTTCTTTTTTATATATGCTATTGGTATGCTAATTATAATTATATATTACAGCTGATCTCCAAATTACCTTTACTAGGTAATATCATTTTTGCCACATTTAAGTAGTTCTGGAAGTAATAAAACTGCCTTGCTTTAACTATGTTTCATAATTCATGCTTTTCACTAATTTAGGCTAGCCTTCTTACCCATGGGTCTAAATTAGTAAAGCTCTCATATAAAAATGCCCCAAAATGCATGTTTTCAATAACAATAATAGTAACTCATCTATCTACAGTATTTCAGAATTGGAGAGAATGACACAAAAATTACTGTAAATTCATATAATTAGATTCAACTACATTCACAATAAAAAAGAAATAAGCAGCTGTAATTTCAGCTGTGGTAGCCTAGATTTGGTAATGTTACTTCACATAACTAAAAATTTACTATGATCCCTTGAAAGTTGTTTTCTCACTTATTCTCACTGATATGAAGAATTGGGCTGAAGCAAATGCAAGAAATATTCAAACTTGGTTTGAGTTTTCATGTGCCAAAGTGATGAAAAGTCCAAATCTTGACAATGTTTATGTGCCTACCTTAAAAACAGTCCTACAATTTTCAATGATACTTTTGTCTGATCTCCCCTTGGTCCCATTCACTGCCTGCCTATAATCATCTGTTTATGTTTGGACAATTGTCACAATTTCTGAAAAAATTGAAGTTCAGGATCACTCAAAGAACAATGGAGAGACTTATGGTGGGTGTAAACTGGCTGCAATACATTACAAATGAGGAACTGCATGGGAGTGGCAATGTAAAAGTTGACATTAGAGAAATGTTTGGCACAAAAAAAAAAGCCTTTTTTACATAATGAAGTCAAGGGAGCGTACATACTCCTGTGTGATTAGTAATCACTTATTTCAAGAGACTCCAAAGAAGGCCCTCAACACATTGGGTGTACTCCCTAAGATGGATTTATGGGAGAATATGGACAAGAGTCACAAAAGAAGGTCAGATTTAAGTGACTTGGAGAGAATGTCCACATAAATGAGATTCTCTAGATCAATCGAGGAAGGGTTTCATTTCCTTAGTGAGTTCCCTGAAGGCAGGGACTAGTTCATTTTTTGAACTAATATATGGCAAGGGTGTAATAAATGTTTGTTGGATTGAATTGAATCTATTTCTAAGGTAAGTTTGAGGCATTCAAATACAATTTTGCAAAAAGAATACATTTCCAGTCCCTAGAAATGCCATTACTAAAAATGGGTGATTCCAGGTATTACAATGTCTTTTTGTGGCGGCAAAAAATGGAAATTGAGGGAATGGCCATCAACTGTGGAATGACTGAATAAGTTGTGGTATATGAATGTAGTAGAACACTATTGTTCTATAAGAAATGATGAGCCAAAAGATTTCAGAAAAACCTTGGAAGACCTGCATGAACTGATGATGAGTGAAGTGAGTAGAACCAGAAGAACATTGTACACAGTAACAGCAATATGGTGTGATGATCAACTCTGATTGACTTAGCTCTTCTCAGCAATACAGTGATCCAAGACAATTCCAAAAGACTCAAAGGAAAATGCCATTCACATCCAGAGAAAGAACTATGGAGTTTGAGTACAGATCAAAGCATAATATTTTCACTTCTTTTGGTTTTATTTTTCTTTCTCGTGGTTTTTCCCTTTTGTTTTGTTTCTTCTTTCACAGCATGACTAATGTGGAAATATGTTTAACATGATTGCACATGTATAACTTATATAAGATTGCTTCCTGTCTTGGGGAGTGGGGAGGAGGGGGAGGGAGGGAGAAAATTTTGGAATTCAAAATCTTATAAAAAATGAAAGTTGAAAACTATCTTTATATGTAATTGGAAAAAAGAAAATACTATTAAAAAAAAGGAAAAAAAGACCAATGGAGTCAAGTATATAGAAGTCTAGCTCCCTGTGGTAAACCTCTCTGCCTATGGTAAACCTGGCTCCCTAAGGATATCTCTCCAGAGTACCTCCAGGATACTTATAAAAATATGAATGACAGTTCATACCAATCAGATGACTTTTAGGAATACTGCCAAAACAATAAGATTCAAGAGTTAGTAATTTATGACTGTGGAAGGTGATAATTCCTTAATTTGTTGACCTTCCAAATAGTGTTTGAAATTTTAAAGATGTTTAGGTACCAGTGTCTTCACCTGGTTAAATGAATCTTTAATGTGGAAATTTTGGGTTCAGATAGGGAGATATTTGGGGGTATGGTATGCCTCAAATAATAATAGCAAAAAGCTAACATTTGTATAACCCCTGTTATATGTCAGGCATATAGCAGGTACTAAGTGCCTAACAATTATTGCCCCATTTGAGCCTCAGACAAACCCTAGGAGACAGGTGCTATTATTATCCCCATTTTACAGATGAGGAAAATGAGACCAACAGAGGTTAAGTGATTTGGCCAGGGTCACATAGCTAGTAAGTATCTGAGGCTGGATTTGAACTTGGGTCTTCCTGACTCCAGGCCCTGTACTCTGTGCCACCTAGTCACATATTACTATGTAGATGGCTTTCTACCCTTCCCATTTGTAAGCTTTATCCCATTGCCCTGAATTCTATGACTTTCTCCTCCCCTTCAAAGGAGAAGTAGGCTCTCTCCTGCTTCATAAATAAATCCCTTTTCTACTCTGGACCATAAGCAGCATCTAAATGACTTTTAGTTATTTTCCCCTTTGAAAGAGGCAAAGTACAATTGCAAGTTTAGACTGTAACTTGAAAACACTCTTTCTTTCACCACACATTCCTTCCTGCTCTCTTCCTTGCTCCTGAACCTTGTTACCCTGAGTGTTGAGCTGTGCCCTTCTCAATGTCTTCTGATGCTACAGCCCTCCTAATCATTCTGATTTTTCAAGCCATGTTTTAAACTTGGAAAAGGATAGGCAAACATTGGTTTCCAAGACATAGATCTTGGTAGTATGGTCTTCTCCCAGGTTAACCTAATTCCATTTTAAAAAAAATTCAACTTAACAAGTGTTTATTACACAACACAACTACTATGTGTTTTAGATGCCATCTTTAAGGCAACTGAAACACCCACTCAGAATTACTAGTATCAGTCCATTGATTTGAATTTGTTGGTGGAGCTTAATTCCAAAGGACCAGACTCTTTAGATATGTTTCTTCCCAGTCAGACAGAACCCAGGTTTATTGGTCTTCATAGCACAAAACAAAATCTACTCGTTTGTTCTGGCCTGCCCTAACGGACAATGAGATCTGTCTGAATTTGTCTTCAATTTGATTTGCTAATTTTTTTGTTTCTTTTAGTCATTCTATGTATACATGATTAGTCATCTTTAATGATGGACTCTTTCTTTAAAAAAAATCCTTCAGAAAAAGCAAAACTGTTTTCTTTTGCTTCATACTTTATGTTTCCTGTAAAAGTATCAAAATCTCAGGGCAGCTAGGTGGAGCAGTGGATAGAGCACCAGCCCTGGAGTCAGGAGGACCTGAGTTCAAATACAGCCTCAGACAATTGATACTTACTAGTTTTGTGATTCTGGACAAGTCACTTAACCCTATTGCCTGGTCAAAAAAAAAGAAAGAAAGAAAAGGGAAAAAAAGCATCAAAATCTCCTACAAAAGCCTTATTCTAATGTCATAAAATATGAAATCAAATATGAAAATGGTCACAGTACTCTAAGGAAATAGTCTTTACAGAATCAGAGTTGGAAAGAAACTGAAAGGATATCTAGTCTGACTCATACCTGTTGAAGAATCTTTTCTATGATGCTCTGACAAATGTTCATAGAATATCTGCTAGAAGTTTCCACCTGTCAGCCCTCCTAGTAATGAGGAAATCACTGTCTCCTACAGCAGCACCTTTTCCACTTCGGGCAATTCTAATTCTGAAGATAATAGGTAGCATTCATACAGTGCTTTAAGTACTTTTTATCTCATTTGATCCCTCACAACAACCCTGGGAGGTAGGTGCTATTATTATGCCCATTTTACAGATGAGGAAACTGACTATTAGGAAGATGGTCCACATATGGACCTGAAATTTGCCTCTGTAACTTCAACCTCTTATTTGTAGTTCTGCCTTCTGGGATCAATCAGAATAAGTCTAATGCCTGTGCCATAAAACAACCCTTGAATACTTAGAGACAGCTCTCATGTCTCCCTTAAGTCTCTTCTCTAGGGTAACCATCTATATATTTCCTTCAATCATATATTTCAACTTCAACTTTTCATGGTCTAGCTGGGAGTTATCTGTCTATTCTGGTCACCCTTATCCAGACACACTCCAGTTTGTCAATATTCATCCTAAAATATGGCATCCAAAATTGAATACAATATTCCAGATATGTTCTGAATGGGGTTGGACTTTAGCTCCCTTGTTCCGGACGCTTGGTCTATTAATACATCCCAAGTTCTCATTTGATTGCCACATCACATTGCTGAATCATGCGGAGCTGGCAGTTCACTAAAATGGCTGGGCCATTTTCCCATGAACTGTTGTCTCTCTGTATAATTGGATCTCAGGATCATAGATTTAGAACGGGAAAGAACCTCAGAGGTCCTCTACTCCAAACTAGATGAAAAAATTGAGAGCAAGAGAGGTTGAGTAATTTGTCTGAAGACACACAGATAGCAAGTGAAATAGCCAGGATTTGAAGTGAGCTTCCCTGACTCCAAATCAATGTTGTTTTTGTTTTTTTGGGGGGGGGGGGAGGAAGAGGTATTGTTCCCCATTGTACCACACTACAATCTATTTTCTTAAATAGTTAATTGTTTGGACCCAATTGTGAAAATTTACACACGTCCCTATTAAATTTCATCTTATTAGATTCAACCTGGAGCAGCTAGGTGGTGAAGTGGATAGAGTGCTGGGACTGGAGTCAGCAAGATGCATCTTCCAGAGTTCAAATCTGGCCTCAGACTTCCTAGCTGTGTGACCCTGGGCAATCTCTTAACTCTTAGTTTCCTCATTTGTAAAATTTGGAGAAGGAAATGGCAAACCACTCTAGTATCTTTATTAAGAAAGCCCCAAATGGGGTCACAAAGAGTCAGACATGACTGAAAAATGACTGAACAGCAGAATTCAGCCTATGGTTCCAGCTTGTCAATACTCTTTCATTGGAGTGTGTAGGGTAATAAGGGAGAGCTAGCCCCTCAGGTGTGATGGCTTGCTGAGCCCTTTTCAGGGCTGTTCGCCCACGTTTGGTGTTCACCTTCATCCAACTCTCACCTGTGGCTCTAAGAACCTGGTAAAACTGTCTCAGAAGATGGGTTAAATGAGGTTGGAGGTAACCAACAGGCCTCAAACCTGTTGGTGAATTAGGGGGATGTCTACCCAAAGCATGTGAAGATTTCCTCTAGCAGAATGGACAGATGAGAGCAATTTGTTGCAACAGCCATGAAGGTGGCTGAAGCAGGTACTGTGGAGCACTTAGAGCTCGGTCAGACATCAGAGATGCCAAGGTCATCCACTGCATCCCAGGCCATCATCAGTCATCTTGACTTTTGTCCTACCACTGGACTTAGGTGACTCTGGAAGGGAGAGTGAGGTTGATGACTTTGCACCTCACTTAAATCCAATTTACAAACAAGTCAAGACATCACCTGTGATGTCACTGATCCTCTTTAAAAATGAAAGACAAACAACAACAATAACCTTTAGATCTCAATCATGTAGTTCAGGATATTCCACTCCTCCTGCCCTGCCAAGGTTCTGATCATCCACAAATTTTATAAATATGCCACTTATACCTTTATGAGGGGAAGTAATGTGACATAGTTGATAGAGTGCTACTCCTGAATCCAGGAAGACCTGGTTTAAAGTTTCACCTCTAGCACACCCTGGCTATTTGACTGTGGCAAGACATTTAACCTCTAAGATTATAAATTGCAGAGAAGGTACTGACCTACATAAGAAGAGGTGATTTC
The DNA here is from genome assembly GCF_900497805.2 of Vombatus ursinus. Taxonomy (NCBI): domain Eukaryota; kingdom Metazoa; phylum Chordata; class Mammalia; order Diprotodontia; family Vombatidae; genus Vombatus; species Vombatus ursinus. Next base: position 5,449,568 of record NW_020954671.1, on the reverse strand, counting down.
CTCCTATACCAACAAAATTACAGGTCCACCTTATATCTCTCTCCTATGCATTTATGCATGGCATTGATTTTTTAAAATGTTCAATAGAACAGGATATAGGACAGAACCTTATGGCACTCCACTAAAGACATCTAGCCAGGTTGACAGTGATCTATTAAATATCACTACTTGGGTCCATTATTCATCCATCTTCAAATCTACTTAACTATGCTATCATTTAGTCTGTCTATCATCCCCAAGTATATCACAAAACATTTTGTTATATGACTTGCTGAGGTCCAGGCATACTATATCTCTGACACTCCCCTGATCTACTAGTCTAATATCTATGAAAAATAGGAAATTACTTTATTCTGCTATAGCCTTTTTTTACTCTTGGGATCTTTATCCTAATTCACACTCTCACTGGTGAGTGGGGTTCAACTAAATCTCTCCCTCAGTGTTCTAGAGATACCCCTGAGGGGTTGTGGTTACCTTTCTTTAATGTAATTGGCTGGAGCTCCCATTCTAGTATATTCTCCCTTCAATTAGCATTCCTCCCCCCACAGAGCTCCAGTTTAATTTAATCAATGAACATAAATTAGCTTTTAGAAAATGCTATTGACTGAGAAGATATATAGCAAGAAGAGAAGGACAAATCAAAACCCACTCCATCTTGGTTCCTCGGGAGAATGGGCTTTGATTTAAAGCACTTTCTACAGAGCATCCATCCCACCAAGTTTAGGTTTAAATTCAGGATCAGGTGGCTCAGTGGATAGAGCACCCAGAGCTGGAGGTCAGAACGCCTGAGTTCAAATTTCTGGCCTCACACACTTATTAGCCGTGTGGGCAAGTCATTAACCTCGGTTTGTCTCAGTTTCCTCATCTATAAAATAGCAATCATAATAGCACCTCTCTCCCAGGGTTGTTGTGAGAATCAAATGAGATTATAATTGTAAAGTGCTTAGTACAGTGCCTGGCACATAGTTAGCATTATAGAATTGTTAATTATTATGATTAGCTATTAGAGGAGTTGGCCAGGTCCATTTACTGCTGGACTTACTCCTTAGGACTGAAAAGATACTTCATGTGGCTTGGCTGGCAAGAAATTCTGGCATGGATTCCAACTCCTGAACTCTGGGTGCTCTGCTGACTTTTCAAAGGTCACAGGATTGTGGCTTTCTCCAAAAGTCTTTTACCTGCCAGCAGGAAAAAACAAATGAAGGGAAGCAAAGAACAGAGAGTCACACGTCCTGAGGCCCAGTTGCCTCTCCCCGTCCAGAGACTTATAGGATGTCTTCCTTACTCAAACCAGCAAGGCAAAAAAGTGGAGGAGTTACTGTCCCTCCCTCCAAGTCTTACCTGCCTCTCAGTTCTGAGTTAGCAGCAAAACAAGAAGGCCCTTCTTCATTCAAGTGGGCCAGAAACAGAATGTCAGGGAGCAGATCCCTTTCATCTTGAATTTCCAGAAGCAAGCTCGCCAACTTCTTCTAAGTGGTATGTCTTTAGGGAGAGCATATTGGGGCTCCAGTGGACCAGCCTCCATGTTGTGCTGATATGACTTATTCTTGAAGAATCTATCGCAGCTCTCAATGACAAACTAAGTGCATTTCTTCCTCATTTGAACCAACAAAGCAGAAAAGAGGGCACAAGTTGTTCCCTTAGTATTCTTCTGTCTGCCTCTCACTTCTGGCTCAGCAGCCAACTAAAAAGTGTGTTTCTTCACCATGCAGTTAGTGGACTGGAAATAGTCATCTCTGTCCATGCTCTGAAATGGAGAGACAAGTCCCTTGCTTCTACATCATCAAACACTTCCCAAAAGCAGGATCACTAAACTGAAGTGCTCCTGTTTAAAAAATTTACCATTCTCTGCAGATCTACTAGAGTGTGTTAGACAAGGTCCCAAATCCTGTATTTTTGGAGGCAGCCAGGTGCTTTGTTGGACAGTGAGCTGGATCTGGAGTCAGGAAGTCCTGAGTTCAAATTTGACCTCAGACATTAGTAGCTGTGTGACTTTGGGTAAATCACTTTATCAATGTCTGCCTCAGTTTACTCAACTATAAAATGGGGGTTATAATAGCATCTGCCTCGAAAAGTTGTTGAGAGGATCAAATGAGATAATATTTCTAAAGCTGCTTAACATAGTGCCTGGCATAGTAGGTATCCTCATAAGGGCTTGTTCTCTCCTGGTACCCTCCCTTTATAGCTCACTTGAAGTTCTACATTTTGAATGCCTTGCCCAGTGACTTGTACCAAAGTCCATGTGGCATAATTCTTAATCAAATCCAGTAATTAACATTCCTCCATACCTCCGAATACATGATGATACAATTTAATAAACCAATATCTTTTTTTAAAAAACAAATTTCTAATAGGTGATGCTTGTCTTGTTGCTTATTTTAAAACGGGGAGGTGCTTTTCCCAACCTGGAAAACAAAGGAGAAAAAAAAAACAGGAAAAGAAAGTCAAACCTTCCTTCTCAGAGAAAAAGCCAGGTCTCTCTTATAGAATTAATCTGAGCACATGAGGTTTTCCCCAAAAGGGTTAAGGATCTAGGGTTGGCTAGGAGTCATACCCTTAGCCTTCAGGTGAGAAATAAAACTAAAATGTATGTGTAATAACACTGTAATAACAGTCCAGGTGGGCCTAAGGTTCTTGCTCTCTCTCTCTCTCATGGAGGGACCCCTTTGCTAAAACAAAGCAGCCCTGGGTCCAGGGAGAACAAGGTACTTTGCCCTCTCTATTTCCCACTAAAATAAACTATTCTAGATACCCCCCCACACACACACAGACACAAAGGCCAAGTTTAATAATTGACTAACTTAGAAAGGAAAAGAACATCAAGCTTCCTATCTCAAAAGGAAAACTTAGTCACTACAGAAACCCCAGAGCACATGGCACTCTTCCCATAGGGATTAGGAACCTGGGTGGACTGGAAGTCACTCCCTCACTCTCAGGTAAGAAACCTAATTTGTCCTGAGCAAATATTTCCCATGATTCCTTCAGCATACAAGGCCATTCGACTGAGGTTCAGACAAAATTTCTATTTTTTTCTTTTTTTAATATGGGACACATCAAGGTTTCTCTAGTTCTCTGAACTATAGGTAAGCCCTTGGAGGTTTGGGCCCATTTCCTGTGGGACCCTCTACCGAAGGGCCCTTGTAATTTCTCCCAGTGGATCTCTACTACTACATGGGCAATGCTACTGGAAGTCTAAACTTACCAGATAATTGGACAATTAGGCTTAGTTAGAGACAAAATAAAAACCAAATTAGTTATGCCCTGAACAGGCCACATGTTATTCTATCTAGAGGCTAGGAGTATATTTTCCTCACTTGAACCAGCAAGGAAGGAAAAATGGAGCATTGCCCTTTTGAGAGTCTTTTTGTCTGTCTCTAATTTCAGTTCAGGACCCCACCCCCAACCTCACCCCCACCCCCACCATATGGGGCTGGCAGCAAGCAGATAATACTGTATGTAATCTAGGGGTGGGACTCCCATTGGCCACTACTGTTTTTGCTGGTGTGGCTTATTCTTGAGGAACTCACACCAGCTCTTGCCCCTTTCTAAGTGTTCACAAATTTAATGATATATTCTTGAATTTCTATTAGGGATTAAACTTTGTCAGCCTAGAGTTTGAAGAATCCAGGCTATTTGCAAATCAAAACATTTGCCAGTCTTCAGAACAGATGTGACAACCAGTCTTGTTCTCCAGTAACGTTTTCTGCAATCACTGACAGTGATTCAGAATTCACAGCCATAGACTTTTTCAATACCCTGGCAATGTAATTCATCTGAACCTGATGATTCGAACTCACTGTGGATAGCCACCTGCTCTCTTCTTCCCCGGTCTTTCTATTTCATATTAACTATGTTCATCCTTACTCTACAGGTCATTATTACAGAAAATAGAAAAAAAGATAAGACTTCACTAGTTCTGCCTTCTTTCTGTCATCTCTACATCATTATCTCATTAAAAAATCTTTATATCAAATTTGTCACAAAAGAGTTTGGTATCCAATATATGTAGACAGCTAACAGAAACATATTAGACCAAAGGCAATTCCGTAATAGATAGAAGATCAAAAGCTATGAACAGACAGTTCTCAAAGGAAGAATTGAAAACCATTAACAACATATTAAACAACTCTCCAACTAACTAATAATAAGAGAAATGCAAATTAAACAACTTTGTGGTTTCACTTCACGCCCTGCAAATTGTCAAAGATGACAAAATATGGAGAGAGTTGGTATTGGAGGGATTATAGGAAGACAGACACACTAATACATTATTGGTGAAGCTATAAATCAGTTTGGATTTTCAACTATTTCAGAAAGCAATTCTGAATAATGAAATAAAGTGACAAAAAATGTCTATACCCTTTGATCCAGAGATTCCAAGGCTAGGCATATACCTTGAGAGCATTGATAAAAGGTCATTTGATTTTTAAAAAGGTCCCATATGAACTAAAATATTTGTAGGCACACTTTTTATGGTTGCAAAAAATTGTAAATAAAGTTGATGCCCAACAGTTGAGGAATGATTAAAACAATCTGTGATGCATAAATGTAATAGAATATTATAGTACTATGAGAAATGGTGAATATGAATACAGAGAAACATGAAAAGATTTAAGTGATCAGTGCTGAGTAAAGTAAGCAGAGTCAAGAAAACAATATACATAATGACTACATCAGTATAAATAGAAAGAACAACCATATATACACACACATATATCAAAAGTGAACATAGCAAAATTATAAAGATCAAGCATAGCTCAAAAAAGACAGGATATTTCCAACCCACCCCTTCATGGAGCTGAAAAATCCAAAGTTGTTGCACTCTGCACATGTTTTCATACTTTTTCAATGTATATTGTGCTGATTTTTTCCTCATTTTTTTTCTTTTTTTTTCCTTTAAAAAGTTCTTTGGTTCTTTGGGATGGAAAGGAGAAGGGAGAGATACTGGAGGAAACTATGAAGATGTTTAAAAAAAGACATTGATAAAAACTTTTTTTAAAAAAATGAACATTGAAAAATTGCAAAGTACAGGCATGGCCTCAAAGTAGAACTATGAGAAGACACTTTCCCCAACTGCTTTGAAGAGATGGTGGAGGGGGAAGATCTGTAGCCATGAAACTCTGCATAATCTGTCAGATTTTGGGGGGATATGTTAATAGATTTTCTTGATCTTTTTCTCTTTTTGCCTCTTTTTTCTTAAAAAAAATCTTTGTTATATGAAATAGCTCTCTGGGAGAGGCAAGGGAAGAGATACAAGACAAAATTTAAACAATGTTAAAATAGAAGATATCAATAAAAACTTTTAAGAATTCATTTTCCCACTCACCCCCAAGCAGTGGTCCTATCTTTTCCTTAATCTAAAAAAATTATCTATTTTTGTTTTCTTAACATTCATTATAATCCTTAACTATACTTGGCATTTTTATATTATAGGTCCATGCTCTTCCTATAGTATTCATTCTGTTACCTAACCTCACTTCTATGATTTGTACATCACAGAATCTCAGAGTTGGAAAGAAATTCAAAAGTCAACTCATACCTGTCCAGGAATCTCCTAGACAATATCTTCAGAAAATGGTCATTAGTATCCCGTTGAAGACTACTTGTGGTCAGGAGAGGGAGCAACTCCCTCCCTCCTAAGGCAGTTCATTTCCATTTTTTACTACTCTTACTGGTGTTTTTCCTTACATAGAGACAAAATCTGCCTACTTGCAATTTCTACCCATTCCACTCCTGCTCTCCAAGGTGAAGTACAACAAGTAGACTATCTCCCTCTTTGAAATATTCCTTTAGATACTTGAAGACAGGAATCATGTTGCCTCTAGATCATCTCTTTTCCAACCTAAACTGACCCAGTGCCTTCAAATAATCCTTTTATGGAATAATTTCCAATCCTTACCACTCTGGATACACTTTTCCCCTAGACACATTTCAATTTGTCCATCTCTTTCCTAAACTGTAATACCTGAAATTGGATATTCTAAGTGTGGTCTACCCAGGGAAAAGAACATGAGGACACCGTGCCTCTATTAAGGCAACCTAAGTGAAGTGGGGTGTATGACTGTGTGGTATTGTCTAGTCCTAGCACTATGCTTCTAAGTGTGCCTGAAACCCCTCAGTGACTTGCCTCTCTGTTCTCTTTTTCCAGTGCGC